>NC_138065.1:24107817-24490871 GCF_964194185.1 Rhinolophus hipposideros
GAACATTTTACTTCTAGATGAAGCACAGCCTGGGCTCATACTATTAGAATATTACCAAACACTTTGTCTTAATCTTCTCTTTTTTGTAAGAGACTTTCCCACCTGTTTGCCTGGTGAATTTCGTACTCATTCTTCAGGTCTGAATCCTACCCCTCACTCCAAGTCTGAGTTGGGACTCCTCCTATATTCCTCATCACTTATCATATTCACACATTTGTCAGACAGCACTATAATTGTTTATTTGTCCATAAACTCAGTAGAGTAAGACTTTCATGAGATGGGATGGGGGTTTCTATACCATATTTTGCTTGTATCTCCAACCAGTGACTGGCATATAAAAGGTACTAAATATTTGTAGAATAAATCAAGAATGAGTGAATATATGGTTATAGTGTCTGAGTAAACAGATTATGTTTCACTTTACTCTGATTCCTGCCAGATTTTACTATTCCTTTAACATGTTGATACACATCAATATTAAGCAAGAAGATTATTACCCATATCTTCACTTAAGTCACATTCAGAGTAATGAAAAAAAAAAGACAAAGGGAACAGTGGATTACTCCTAATAAAGCCCCACAGTTTCATACAGGGGAGGAAATAGATAGATATAGATATATAATTTTATAAACACACACACACACACACACACACACACACACACGAGGTCTGACAGTTAAGGTCATGAACTCATCCTAGAAAAAGTGCTACATACCTCATTGCTAAATATCACTATGGTCACCTTCGAAGCACTCCCTTGGGAAGCTACGTACTGACATCAGCACCTAGTCCACCCTTCAAAGCAATTTTGGAACTCTTTTTCTGGAATGGCCATCAGAGCTGTCTTCGTATTACCCTTGATGTACTGGATGTCATCAAAATGTTCTTCTTTTCAATATTTCCTTTATGTTGGGTAAAGGAAGAAGTCATTGGGGCCAGATCAGGTGAGTAGGAGGGTGTTCCAATACAGTTATTTGTTTACAGGCTAAAAACTGCCTCACAGACAGTGCTATGTGAGCTGGCTCTGAGATGCAAGAGCCATGAATTGTTGGCGAAAAGTTCAGGTCATCTAACTTTTTCATGCAGCCCCTTTCAGCACTTCCAAGTAGTAAACTTGGTTAACTGTGCAGTTGGTACAAATTCATAACGAATAATCCCTCTGATATCAAAAAGGTTAGCAACATTATCGCAACAAGTTTGAAAAACTTAATTGTCTGACCTCGTAAATAGTATGTTGTCACCTTTACAGTAACTTTTTACATTTGAGTAATAGTTTCTCACAGTTGCCACTTTACTTGACTAAATTATGCACAAGAAAAAATAGATTTTAAAGTGAATTATTACAGTTAATACACAAAAAAGTTTTGGCATTACTGAGCTAAGTCTGAAAGTCATGTGGTAGTAAATTTATATAGTGTTTATATTGCAAACTGAAATGGGACACCACATGGTATCTGATCCATCCTGATTAGAAATATATTTCCACCTGAATGTGTGACTAGGGTATTATATTTTATTTACTATTCAGGTTACTATTAATCATTTAAAAATAAAGTCATTTGAAGAGAGAGTAGTGATATACAACAACGAAGCCATTGCAATTAAAATAAGAAGTTATGAGTCTCAGATATTTTTGTACAACTGTATAACTCATGATCACTTAAGAAGTTTTGTTTTCTTTTTTCTCTTATTTTTCTGATACTTCAATGTGTTGTTGACTCGTGACTTAAATTTAAAGACCAGATTATATTAAAGGGGGCAGAGGGACCCTGGGAGGGGCCCAGGGGACTTTTCATCATGATAGAAATGTTCTATTTCTTAATTGGGGTGATGTTTATGTGAGTTGTGCCATTTAACTGTACCTTTAAGATCTGTGCATTTTATTTTTTGTATAGTGTTGGGGGGAAAAGACAAGTTTATAAGTTCATAATACCTTTATAAGATTCTCTTTTTTCTGAATTTGAGCTGAGTATGCCCTCAGCTTGAAAACTGAAGGAATCTATTCTTTTAAAAAATCTTTAAGCCTCACTACTACTTGATTTTTATGTTACAACAAATCTTGGCAAGAAAAAGCAGCAGATTTCAAGTATCTTCAAATGGCACCAACTTGTCCGTGTGAGTGGATATTAATATAACTAAAGAAAACCATTCTTTCACTTAGGGCAAGTTGGTTTTTAGCGTAAAACTCAGCCTACCATTATCTGTTGATGTAAAAAAAAAATGTGATTGATACCTATATACCTCATTTTATATAGACTATAAAGTGCTTATTCAAATATTTTTATGCACTAAACGAGCTCACCATTTTAAATAATTTCATGAAGACTTTTTTTGTTATTTTGTTTTTGCTAAGTGAGGAATCTGATGTGGGCCACCTACTATTTGTATATCAATTCTTAGATGCACATGTTTTTCACATTTTAACATCTCTGAAATCAGTATTTAGCAGGCAAGATTGACGTGGCTTACACATGCATTATTTGGGATTTTATCACTTGCAATGAAAAGTATACTACTGCAATCATTCAGAGCTTTCATACATTTATACATTTGTCTAGTAGTAATAAAATATTACTTCTAACACAACCAGAGTTTGAGCCCTGCTGGCTCATTTTGTTAAGATGCACAAGGAATAAAGCTGGCAATTTCAGGGAGTGTGTATAGAGTCTGTATGTTCAAGTCTGGGCACATATCCAAAACTGGTTGGAAAGTATGTGATAACATGTGTTGATTTTTAAAGTTTGAGAAAGATTGGACTAAATAATGGAGTTCCCCATTAAAAACAAAACTACTCATTGAGATTCGATGATCATCACCTTCACTATCTCCAAATCTACTGATTATCTCTAAACTGCTTACGTAATTCCAATCCTAAACAATTATCTTTATAAAAGCTTAGGCAATAACCAAAAAATGCTTAGAAAAGTTATATTAATGAAACATTAAAAAATTAACCATGGTCAGTTTTATGTGGCTAGACCATGGCTAATATAGCTTTCTCTTTTATCTTAGTAAGCAGGTTTTATTTCTATACTGAAAATAAAATTAACATTTAAAATATAGTTTTAATTTTGAGTTCAGATTAAAAGGTTTTTTATTGTTGATTTGCAATTTGAGCAATATTACAAATCCCTACGCACATGAACACATATTATATAATCAGAATTTTTTGAAATGTTTAGAGATTACTTGATTTCCTTTCCACTCTGCCTTTCATGCATGTTCCTTCATTGTTCTTCCTCATTTTAGTATATAGGATCACCATCCTTCCATTTGTTGAAGCCAAACTAATAAAAAAAATCAGTTTATCAGGCTTTTTACCTTAACTACCCACAAATCCATCAACAACCACTGTCAACTCTACTTCTAAAATATACCCTGAATCTCTTCATTTCTCTCCATCTCTACTGTCAGTACTTTAGGCCGAACAAGGATTTTACAAACCGTGAGTTGCAACCCATTGGTTGAGTTATGAAATCAGTTTGGTGGGTGACAACCAGTATTTCTTCTTTTACAGTAAACTCGAATAGAACATCTCAAAGTGCATCACTCATGATACGTATGGGTATTGTCCCATGAAATTTTGTTTATGAATATGTGTTTATGTATTGAGTCACCACATAAAATGTTTCCACAATGCTTGCAAGCCTGCATTAATTCCTTTATCATTTCTCACTTGGACTGTTTATTCTAAGGATAAAGAAAAATCAAACACCTTACAATAGCCTTGTCACATCCAGCGCAACACGGGCAGTGAGAGAACGAGAAGGGGAGGCGAAGGGTTAAGAAAGAAACAGAAGTCAAGAGATTTATGCAGTAGGGGCCAAGGGTCTCACAGCCAAAGGACTGAGAGCCCTGAATCGGGCCAATAGTGGCTTTTACTGATGTTCACACAAGGAAGTAACATTGTTTTCTCCAAGGTCTGTGAATTTCATACATTATACTAGGAAACTGATTCAAACCAATTATCCTTGCCTGCAAGCAGCAAAACCATAAGTCTCAGGATGTATGTACCTCCCCAAGGGACAAAACCTTTATGCTAAAACTTATGAATAGATGGAGAACTGATGTTATCACATCATTGAATCTCTTCCCAAGCAGGTTATGGAAAGGATATAGCCACAGAGGCAGAAGCTCTCCTTAGCCCGGGGATGGTGGGGGTCTATGCCCACCTCTATCAACCCTGTGAGTTCTCCAGAGGGCCCCTACGCGACTGTGCCTGGCTTAAGTTGTTCCTTCCTTGAGCAATCTTACCCGTCATTGACTAACCAGCCATCCTTTGGGGCCAAACAGGGAGACATAAGGTGTAAGCACAAAGGTGAAGCAAAGTCACTGAAAGGATCAGTCTCACAGACTCTCCTTTCTTTAGGGGTAGATAAGAGGGGACAGATGGCTGCTGCGTGGCAACATGGCCTAAAGGCCCAGGATTATATGAAGCCTGCTTACCTCTCCGACCACATCTTATCTCTTCCTGCCCTCACTAACCATGCTCCAAGTCATACTGGGCTTCCTTTTCATTGAACACACCAAAATATCCCTACTCCAGGGAGTTTGCACCTGCTGTTTCCTCTGCCTAGAATGTTCTTCATAATACTTGCAGGTTCCACCTGGTCTTAGCACAAGGGTCATCTCTGCAAAGTGGCCTTTCTAAAATGCCTCCCACCCTGCACTGTCCTTTATTTCTTTCATAGCACTTACCACTATCTGAAATTATCTTGTATATTTATTTTTTAAGACCTGTTTACTTGTCATTTTACAATTGCTAGAATATACATTCTAAGAGAACAGAGCTTTCCTTATCTGCTTTGTTCACAAATGTATCTCCAGATCCTAAAATAGAGCCTGCTCCACAGCAAGCGCTGACTAAATGTTTTTTGATTGAGTGACTTACTATATGTATGAAGCATTATGCTGGATCTGGGATCAGAGAGGATCCCTACAGAGTCACACCCTACAGAGTGACTTCACATACTATATGCTTTCCTGTTCCTTATCTCTATTCCCTTCCAACTCCCATGAGCAAGGATCCTGACAGTTTTGTTCACTGTTTATACCCTCTGCCTTGCACAGTGCCTGGTACCTACAGGTTTTTTAAGAGAATGACTGAGATCATGAATTTGTGATGACTCTGATTACACAGTGTTGAATGGTTTCCCAGCAGGTCCCTGGAGCCAAGGTAAAGTATAGAAAATGTAAATACTTGATTACATCTAGCATAAGGATATTTAAGAGTTGAAATTAATAATTGGAGAGTCATGAAAGGAATGGACATTGCAGTGTAGACTTCTTCCTTCTGGCTTCACATTTTTAATAAAAAGCTTAGATGCCTCTTTTATAAGTGATAGTACAGTTATAAAAGTTTTCATTGTAGTAATTTTTGAAGAAACAAAATCAACCAACGGACACATCATTTTCTTATCCCATTCTTTACAACATAAATCCTAATTAGCATTTATTTTTTCTTATTACAATGCTAAGGAATCATTCACATTTCCCTCTAGAGCAATGCAGATTTACTTATTACTTTTCCTTGTATATAGTGTCTTGGAGAGTCCATTACTGATTGTAAAAGCCTGGAGTGGAACTTCCCTATAGGTAATTCCATCACCAGTCAGCTAAAGACCAATAAAGTTGCAGGAAACAATCAAGTGCACCCAACTAAGTCACAGACAGTAAACATTGTCTGAATAATTCCCCTATCCCATTTCATCCTGGCCTTGGCTCTGCATGAAGCCTACCAGCTAATCCCAGCAGTCCACATCTAGGGTCCCATAGAAATTTTATGGAAAGTCTGATTACCTAATTCTGAGTCAACCAAGGTGACTGACCCCATTGGTGGTAGCCTAGCTTCTCAATGTAATTGGAGGATTAGGATTTTTTGTTTTGGTGAAAGAGGAATAAATAGCTTACTATTTACATTTTCATTTGTCATCTATTCTCCTTTCTGATGATATTTTATTGTGGGAAACAAAGAAAATAGGTTCCATATTGGATACCATGATCAAGATGTTTACATTTTGCAATGGTTAACACTAGGAAGAATATTTTTAAAATCCACTTGGCCTCAAATGTAGTAGGAAAGTAAATCATTAAAACTTTATCTCTCCCCTCATAATGTTGCAGCACTCAGGAAATATTACACTCAGCCTTTTTGGCTAGGTTCATCATGGCAAGGAATACCATCTCCTTTTGCAAGTGAAGAGACAGAGTTGTAAACAAGTGGCCTTGCCCAAGGGCATAGAGTCACAATCAGAATTAGAATTTAAGCCATCTGCAAAAACTTACACAATTAAAACCAATATTCTAGAATTGCTGTCTGTCAGGAATTTTGCTCATAGCCTGCCATAACCTTAATTCTAATTACTATTACCATAGAATTTTGGAATTTGAAAGAAAAGGGGCCTTCATTTCACCCAGTTCAACTCCTCACTTTACAGATGAAAAAACAAAGGCCAGTAAGAGGAAAGCACTTGCCTAGGATGGTCGGTCACTACTTGGTGATAGTGCCAGACCTGTAATCAAAACTTTTGGGGTTTCCAGACTCCCAAAAGAAGTTTCCACCATATTACCCAAAACTTTCAAAGTCTGTGCTGAAGCCTGAAGAGCACTGAACTCCCACCACTTGTCCCATTCAGTGGGGATGGGTGAACTCATTTTTTTGGCCGTTAGGCTGAAGCAAAACACAACAGCTCGGCTCTGACTGTAGACACTTACCCAGGATAGGAAGTTCTGTGATCCAGGCAGTCAAGGATGAGTTTGAGAGCACCTCTCCCACTTCTCCATTCTCTAGCCATAGAATAATGGCTTCTGTGGTTAACATTCAAAAAAAAAAAAGAATAAATTTGTTTATCCTGGTTGTTCCAGGAACTCGGCAATCTAGCCAGTGCTTACTAAATATGATTTTAAGGAACTTAAACCTCTCAACCCTACTTGAATGTGTGTCTGTTTTGCTTTTGGTGGGGAAAAAAAGAAGCAATTCTCTCAGTATGTGTCTTGAGGATAAGTGGGAGACAGATGTGTGAGAGGAGAGGGCCTCCATATTAGAGGCATGGTGAGTGCCAGGGCTGGCAGATGAATGAGCAGGTGTAGACTGGGGCACCTACCTGGTGAAACTTGAATAGCTAGTTTGGTTTAAGGAGTGTAGACTTGGGAGTAGTATATTAGAAGTTCTGAGCAGGGCTGTAACATATATTGAAGATGTGTTTTAAAATGAGTCAGTCAGTAGCATGTGTGATAGATGGGCAGGGAGAGAGTGTGGTGGGAGAGACCAACAGTATGGCAGTCCAAGAAGGAACATTTAGAGTGCCTCTCCACTTCACCTCTTAATTTGTAAGCCAAAATTGGAAACCTCACACAATTATTGCAGCCTCCCTGCCCCTGTTCCAGGACAAACACTGGCTTCTGCTCCCATCTTTTGTCAACAATAATATAAATGGAGCCACTTTAAAATGGAATGTTAAAACAGGGCAAAATAACCTCTGGGCTGGGCCTAAAGCAATCTTGTGCCCCAAAGAACTGTTTGCAAAGGTAATAAGAAAGCAGTTATTATGAATACCAGACTGAAAATTAAAAAAAAAAATTGTTTAGAATTAGCGTCACTGGTAGATTATCTGTACCTGTAGAATGTCTTCCTTCTATTGAGGTGTTTGCTCTCCTTCCCTTTCTCATAAATACCCATTGCCTTTGTCTCCTAATCTGAACATTATTTGGGCTTCTGCCTAAAACATTATGCCCAAATAGTTATCCTTATTGATCCCAAACAAATGCTTGTTGCCT
Organism: Rhinolophus hipposideros; assembly: GCF_964194185.1. Taxonomy (NCBI): domain Eukaryota; kingdom Metazoa; phylum Chordata; class Mammalia; order Chiroptera; family Rhinolophidae; genus Rhinolophus; species Rhinolophus hipposideros. The sequence goes on from NC_138065.1 coordinate 24,115,594, forward strand.
TTCGTTTTGAAAGGCCTTTTTATTTTCAGATTAGCACTTTGATATTTGCTCCTTTTCTCACCATCCAAAGACCACCTTGCTCAACGCTCTCCCCACTGCAGCAGTATCCAACCTCCTCATGCTAGACCTCAGCCAGACTCCACAGAAAGGCCTTATTTTCTGCCTCTTACCATCATCTCCAAACCTTTCTAAGCTCTTTGACTTGATAGGGCAGGCTGACACCACAGGAGCAATGCGTTATAAGGACAGAGTGGAGAGCCTGTAGGGCTGTGGGGAAACTATGGTCAGTGACCAGTCAGAAACCTGGGAGACACAGACACAGTGGTAAAGGCAAAACAGTCAGAAATGAGAGTTTAGTTTTTATGTTCAGTTTCTCAAAATCCGTTCGGCTCTCCCTCTGCAATATTATCAGATCTGGCTCTTTTATTTTCCTTCCTTGTCTTAGGCCATGCAGCAGCCTTAACCATCTTGCAGCTGCTTGGCCAGTTTCTTCATCTTTAATCTATTTCTGTCTTCCCGTTATCTGACACTGAGAATCTCCCTCAGATGGCATTTTAATCACATTACTAAGCCTTAAAGCTATACTTGCTCCTTCCTAATTGCTTGTTTCAAATTAAAGCTCTTACTAATAGAAGAGTCAGAAGGAACATCAGAGATACTTCAAACATTGTACAGATAATGAAACTGAGACTCACAGAGATTAAGATGTTTTTTCACAGTTCTCTTAGGCTTTCAAGCACTACACTCTTTGTAAATTGCTCTTTCCAACTTACAATTCAAACAAAATCCTACCCTCTTGTGCCAAATCTATTCATAACACCCTTCCAGTCCACAACCCAGTATCCTTTAAAAATCGCCCATTTCATCTTCTAAAACCTGTCATGATGAACCTGCCTGACACCATGAGTCACTCCAGGAATCTGAATGGTTGGGCAGCTGGATTTTGTTATCTACAACAGAGCAGGACGCAGGGCCTCCTGCAGGGCCGGGCAGCCCCCAGGACTGCAGCTCCATGAAAGCCTTCCACCTCATCCTTCCTGCCTCAGCATGGAAGCATCTGATTGTTGGTAGTGAGTGAAACACTGCTAAGATTTGCTCTCTTGCGCACACACACACTCCTACACATATACATGTACATAGAGGCATATAATGGATAATGTATATATTGCGTTACGTATATAAAAGACAAAACTTCTTATGCCAGGTATAGGAATTTCACTATATTCATTTTTCTTAAGTTCATGTCACCCAAATGCAATGTATGAGACATGTACATAGCATGTTACTTCATTTTCCCTGTTCTCTGAAGTCCTTTCTCCTTCTTTTTCTGTGTCATTCTTTCCAAATTTCAATCTCTCAAATTTTATCCCTCTTACGTTTCATTTTTCCCTACGAATCCTAGGTCTACATTGAAAGTTCTGCTCTGGGAATTTCTGGAGTGGTATCATCAATGATTTGGTAAAACTCCAAGATTAAGTGTGGCATAGAATTTAGCTGGAGGTAGGTGAAGAGAGGAAGGGGCCATTCAGCCAGGGCAAGGAGGACCGAGGAGCACTATGCCATGAATCGCAATGGGCCACTCAAGCACATGGGATATGCATGGGCCTCAGAGCCCCGTTTGCGGGGAGAACCAAGAACACCTGCCGGTTACTAGAACGGGGAAAACTCACCACATTGCCATACTGCTTATTTTGCACACGTTTAAGGACTACCAAAAAGGAGGGAAAGCAGAAAGTAAACATTGGTAGACTAGGGAATAGGAAATAAAGGGTGACTGGACTTCAAGACAGCCTGAGGGGTGAGACAACACCCATTTCCACTTGCCTAGAGGGACTCTGGGTCCTTGTCATTTTACCTGTGGCCCATCTCCACTGACAGCTGGGACTGCTATTTTATTTTTGAAATTCAGCTGTTCCTTTGCCAGTCTTTACACAGCATTTTCGGCATGTTCTGAAGCATGACTCATGCTACTCTCCAAAGGCCAAACCACTTCAGGATTCTGTTCCATCAGTACTCTGCTTCCTGATCTACTGGATATTCTCAGACCAAGGTGCAAGATTAAGACCACAGGCAATTTGAGAAGGCAGGAATTCCAGCCAAGACATTGGCATAAACCACTAGAGACTACATGAGAGGCCTAAGGGACAAAGGGAAGGAGATTAAAAACAAAACTGCTAAAGTTTTACTTAATCTAAAAGAGCCTATTGATTAGATAGCATCATTCCTTCTGCTAACAAGTGTGACTAAAATGTGTGCTATGCCTGTGGTTCACTACAAGCCCAGGCCTCAGGGAGAGAAGGAAGGGAAGAAGGGAGGGACGCTCTAAAGCATCTTGAAGGGTAAATATTAACTTTAGGATTCAGGTGCTACTGGAGATGATTTCATTTGAACAAGTAATTTTTATCATCAATCTATTCATTAATTACTATTAAAGGGTACACCTTGCAGACTCAAACCTTTGCACTAAATAATTGTGACTTTATTATTTTTCTTCACAAAATACAAAGCTTTGCACCACAGTCGTGTTCTAAAACAAGAAAATCCCAAAGTTTTCATTGGGGGGTAGGAGTGATTTATATATAGGATATTAAATTTATAAACATTCTTAATATTAAATAAAATTGTCTTGTCAAAGTAATGCCAATCTTGTAGAAAATGTAGATTATTGCTTAGAACTTGCATATACTTTAAAATGGCACACATACAAATATAGTATACAACATTTCAAAATATTAAGGGAATTACCTAAAGATATATATTAATCCTTCCACATAAAGCACAACCAGAAACCAAAATAAAGAATATAAGCTGCTATTTTAATTGCTTATAAATCTGAGTAACACTGATTTGTAAACTACCAAGGCTCACATTTTGTAAAGAAAACAAAAATTCTTTAAGCCTTCTGGAAACAAATTAGGTGTGTTCTCAAAATGTTAAATGTCTTTTGAAAGACTTCCAAAATCTTTATGACAATTAAATATTAATGTTATATATTCTCAGGGAAAAAAATGTGTATATATCACTCTAACTATTGCATGTACTTCAGTTTTCAAGTAACTTTTTCAAATGAAATCTATGTCTGAAAGTTATTATAAATTCTGATAATTACGACAAAATCTTCTAACTCATCCTAGTTACAAGTTAGTAAGAGAATATTATCTATGCAAAAAATCCTTGGAAGTAGACATAATCATACTAGAAGCCAACCAAGCAAGAAATGAAAATACATAGCATATTTTATTTAGTTATTTTTAGGCTTCATTAACCATGAAGTAGCAAACAACTTAATGCACACTTCATTACAGAAAAAATTACATAAAGATATAAAGAAATAAATATACAGATGATATTAACAACTTTTTATCCAGAGGTATTATATTTATATATTTAAGATTTAGAAATATTTCTCATTGGTTTTGGTCTTAAATAATACGGCCTGATATTAAAACTGTCTACTCCTCAGAGGAAATCAGTATAAACATTTTCAACGAAAACACACCAATCTTTAGCAGCTGCCTTTAGTTCTTCCCTGCTTTCCAAAGTACCTTCTGGTAAGGGTATGACTTACTATCAAAGCTAGTGGAGGCAGTTTGAGGTCTGGACTAGAAAGGCCTGGGGCTCAAGTCCATGGGTGTTGTACTTCAGAAATATACCCTGAGTAAGCCACTTGCTGGCAAGCTTGTTTTTAAAAGAAACATGACCATAACTAAGTTGGCTTGATTAAAGAGCAGGGCTCAATAACACTGCCACAGACCAGCACCCACTCCTTGTAACATCCTCAGCACAGCCACCTCAGTTCCTCCTTTTCCTGTCATGAGGTCTAAGGAAAAACATTTAGATAACTTATACACCTACAATGAATCCCCAGCTGAAACATGTTATAAAGCTCTTATTGCTAAACTAGTTTAAGAAAAAAGAAATACTGCAGGTGTTACTCAACAAAACCATAACATTATTAGCTTTGTTTCATGTTGTAAACAAGTATTTTAAATGCTAAATGGCTTCCTGAAGCCTCTTAATAAATTATGGTTTGATCGCTATTTAAACTTACTTCAATGCTTTTTTTCAATGAAAGAACCTACTTGTAAACTTTTAAATTTGCCACAATAGATGGGGAAGCTTACAGGTATGGGGAAGCGTCAAAAATTGACATAGAAAGGTGTTGGCATAAAGAAGGGAGGTGCTGATGAAATGTTTAGGGTATTAGGAGGAAGAGATGGAAGGGTTGGAAGGATTCAGAGGGATAACTTCTAGATTGAAGGAGCATCATGGCTTTTAAAGGAAAATCAATCATGGTGTCTCCTCCAACACAACGTCCTGTTGGCTTTTCATTGTTCTCATACATACCACATGTAATTCGTGTCAGGACTCTCTCTCAAGTAGTTTTAGTGTCTGTCGTCGACCAGCTGTGGTTAAGGCTAGAAAGGTATGTGTGCACCCCAGGCCCCTCCAAGTAGGAGGGGTCTCACTACTGTGCTGGTACCTGTTAAAAAACACTGTGCCACATTTCTGATAAAATTATATGAGTTTGCTTCTTATGGAATCCAAAACACATAAATACATAGTCTTCTATGAAGTATAACTGATTATGTCAACAATTACATGGACTTTTCAGTTTCATGTCACAGACTCAACCACTTAAAGCCAATTCAAACATAAATTTACATATTTGGAGTTAAGAGTAACCTAGAAACTGAAACTTGTGCAAACATTTATTTTAATAGTGTCTTTGGGACATGTTTATTTCCCTTAAAAATGAAACAGAACAAACATGAATATTACAACATACTTTCCCTATATATCTCCATGAGAAGAATATTTCTAAACACATGATAACAAATGGTGTGACCAACAGTTAAGCTGGCTCTTCACAGCAGTAAAGAACCATTCTCCAGAGAAAGTGTACAATTTAAAAACTAACACTTTAGCAAAAGTTTGATTTGAGTCAAATAGATTATTAAAATTTAGAAAAGAATTAGATAATAACACCGATAAACTAGGCAATTTTTAAAAGTAGATCTTTACAACAGTAGTGGGTCATTCATAGTATATCAGTCACTCTTAGGAATGGTAAAGACATTATTATTTTTCTTAACACAGGGCTAGTCCATAAAATATAAAATAACAAAATTAAACAATGGAATAAAACTGGTATTTCAACTTACTATAAGGTATCAAGACACAATTTAAGCAGGAGTTAATTTCTTTGTACTCATATGTAATTCCATTTTGAGTTTTAAATAAATGCAAACATTACTCATTAAAAAGATTTTAGACATGAAAATGCAAATTCTATAAACTCAAGCTCATAATTTTTAAATTCTCCCGAATAAAATATCTAATGCAAAATCTATATTACATGCTCTTCAGTTGATCTTCAATCACTTTCAAAATTTTGTAAGAATATTTACTTTCTAGACTACTACACATTCAAAGAGTATCTTTATAGTTAAGGTTGTCACTAATCTTTTTCTACAAAAATGGATTTGCTTAAAAATTTGTACCAATTTATTTTCTATAAATATTTTAAGAGTTGTTAAATCACAATGCCAAATAGAATCATTTAAATTAATCCATAAAGTCAAAATGTTTAATATGTAAAATGGCTAGCAAAAGGTTGTCGTTTAATAAATGAAAAATTCATTGTTTAATAAATGATATGTTCCATCTTTAATTACTTGTATCTTGGGGAGGTGGATACAGTCATCGAACAGCAAAATACAGCTCCTGCAAAGATCTGACTTAAAGTATTATGGCAGTTTGTAATGTCTTTTCCATTTCATGCCTGTTGTAGGAGGAAATACTAGTATGTAGAATCTACTTTTGGGTATTGAATCTGGATGCTGAATGGATTGTCATGGAGCCAGCACAAAATAAGAATTGCTGACTTAGGGAGTAACAAACTTTAGTTCAAAACATTGATATTTTAAATATACTAATTTAGTGAGCAGCTATACTAATGAAAGATGCTGTCAACAAAAGTAAAAATGAAGTTTTAAGCATGAAATAACAACTATAAAAACTGAAACTGCTATATGGAAACTCACTAAACTTCATTTTGACGATGGGTTTAAAATCTGTGTTCAGAAACTATAGAAGTATTCAGTCACAAATATTTATTTCAAGTTTTATTTCTTTCTAAAGGAATGAATTTCCAAAATAGTTTCTAATATAAATGTTTTCCTTTTAAAAAGCGAGTTTTCTTGCATTAGAGCAAGAAAAGAAGAAGATGCTTTTATACCCGTCTAAACAACTAATACATGCGTAAGTGCCTATAAATTGGAAGGCACTACATTTAGTAACAAATTATCAATGTAATATTAGTAGCTTTAAAAAAATACCAATATTTCACATTACTTTAAGTCTTTCAAAAATAGGTGTATCTAATATGAGCCAATCAATCTCATTTTATCATTTGGTTATCGACTGAAATTTCAATTACCTTCTTTAAATGTTCTAAAACTTAATTGGGCTCTATCTGCATTGGACAGCCAAATCAAATCAAAAGTCTTGAAATATCTGGGCAGTCTCTCTTCATCCTCATAACATGAGCAATGAAAATGAGTTAAACATTCTCATACAAACTGAGAAAGTGAATGGATCTTTTGGTTTGGGTTCAATTAAATTCAAGTATTCACCACCGGTTAATTTTGTTTTCCTTAGGTAAAAACAATCATTAAAGTCAAGTACTTGCGAAAAACAAGTAAATGCAATAATAGCTAACTATATAATTCTATATTCAGGTTACAAGAAACAAAGCAAAAGCAAAAGCAAACACACACACACACACACACACACACACACACACACATACACGCATACAGCTAGAACCACCATTGATCGTCATGTAAGACAATAATATTGGTAACCAGAATAGTTAAATTATCTGGGTTTTTTCCCTGTAGCCATTCAAGCACTCAAAACGTTGACTAAGCAAGCATGGGTGTAAACTCTGAGTAAAATATGAATACTGATTTCTTTTTTTTTTTGTAGTTTCGGTCTCATCAAGAGACCTATTTTAGGAGTATGATAAATACATATTATATAAGACTTTGGTACTGATGATGTTGGGTTTTGAACTCAGGGCACGTTTTGCAAATAGAAATATTTTTCATAGAAAAGCTACAAGGGAAACAGAGATAGCAATGTTAAAGCTTTTTCTTAATTGATTCCTCCTATTAGCCTTAATCATCTATAAAATGCATTTTTAGGTGGAATTCATCTATTAAGGAGCTCTATAAGATCTGTCTTAAGCCTTACTGTAAGCTAAAAAGGCAATGATTTGATAAAATGCTAAAAAAAGAAATACTAAAGTGATGTTTGAAAAATCAAAAAATGCAGAAAGTATTTTCCATGACTGAACTAATTAAATATGCCCAAAGTAAGTAAAATGCTTCATCATTAACAGATAATAGCACACCTAAGTGCAAAATACATCACTTTTAATAGCCTAAGAACATTTCAACAATCTAGAAATTAAACCCTACACAGGCAATGACAGCCATAATACGAAATAAGTACAGTACAACAAAATGTTGAGAGCTATTTACAAATTTAAAAGTAGTTCCGATTCTTTCAGCAAAATTGGTAACATAAAACCAAGTGTGCCAAACTGGCATAGTCATCTTTCCACAGAGAAAAATCCCAATGCAGGTTAATAGATTTCTGAAAAGATTCCCCATTATATTTATAACTTTTAATTTAATCCTTTAAGATTTTATCCATGCTTATAAAGCAGAAGAAAATTGGGAAAGAAAACTTGGGATAAAGATGAAATTTTAGTTTCTCTTTTCTAAATGTTAAAAAAAAAGAAGACACGGAAACCCTGGAAAACAAGTATAATTAATAAAGGAACACAAGAACATGCCAAGAATTCATCCTATCAGTAGATATAATACAGGTAGTAATGAAGTATGCTTGTCAATAGCCCACTTTTAGTCAAGTTTTCCATTCTGAACACTGTTTTTGGCTTTCTCTTGACTGATGAGAGAGATGACTTTGATGCACCCCTTTGTAATTTTGATCATCCACATGACATTCATCACATCCAAAACAACACAAGTAGATATCCAGGAACACTGGATTAAAAATCCAAGCCTCATGTAGGCCTCTGTTCCTAACACAGAATAAATGTAGCCATAGAAAAGAGGTATGGAAAAAATCCGCACAATGAAGAACACCACCGTCATGAGTATTCCATTGATGACGTTAGCCTTGGAAAATTTGGGATACTTCAGAGCTTCAAAGAACCACCTGGACAAAAATGAAAGAAACGTCACATTTACTCTGCATCTATGAGAATTTACCATTTTAACATAGTTTTTAAAATTCAGTGAACATCCCCCTAAGATTTATATGAAGAGGCCAAGGACATACATAGAAATAATTTTAGATGTATGTGAATTCAAAAGTTAGTGTATTTCCAAGTTGTCAGCTGGAAGGCATAGAAACAATGGTTCCCAGGGGCACTGAGCGAACCCAGGGCCCAGATCTTAGTTTCTAACACCATTCTCCAATAAAAGAAACCAGGGCTCCTTGAGAAATGGGAGATTCTAGGGCTGGCACAGAGAATATACAATACTAATTTAGAGTAATTTTTAGCGCCAAAAAGCAAGAAAATGCTCAAAAAACAAAATGATGAAGTTATGTCAAAGGGATGCAGAAGCCAACTGAAAGAGCTCCCAAAAGCAAAAACTGTAACAATCTGAATAACCAAATAAATAATGCAGTACTGGATTATAACCCAAAGTATAACATAAATATCCATGAAAGCATAGCAATATAAATGAATGAATGAAAGAATGAATGAATGAGAGAAGAGACAAATATCCTCTCCAGAATAACTGCAAATAGTTTGTGTAGATATTGTACCCTCAAAGAGGTGAAGCATAACTCCCACTCCTCAAGACGGGGCTATGAATAATAACTTCCTTCCAAAAGAGTTCAGTATAGAAGCCAGGTGGGTTGGAAAGAGTAATTAAAATTAAGAAATCTGACAAACCGTGCCTCAGCCACATGAACAAGGTAAACTTCAACAGTGACAAGTCATGTTTACAGCACGCAGTCCTGATATAATGTGATGAAAACAGCACTCTATTTTGTGGTTTTCTCCAAAAACTGCATAACCTGAGTCTAATCATGAGAAAAATACCAGACAAACCCAAATTAAGAAATATTCTACAAAACACCTGACCAGTACTCCTCAAAACTGACAATCACCAAAAATAATGAAAGTCTGAGAAATTGTCACAACCAAAAGGAATCTAAAGAAATATGACAACTAAATGTAATGTAGTGTCTGGATGGAATCCTGAAACAGAAAAAAAAGACATTAGGTAAAAATGAAGGAAATCTGAGATTCTAGATGGAAGGTTTAAGATGGCGGATTCGGTAAATGTTATGCCTGCTGCCTCCCAGGATCACATCAAAATTACTACTAAGTTATAGAATGGCCAACCTCAAGAATCATGTGAAGAACAGCTGAACAGAACCACTATAACTAAGGATACAAAGAGGCCACATTGAGACTTGTAGGATGGGCAGAGACATGAAATGGGCTGACCCCAAACCCACAAATAATGGTTGAACACCAGGGGGGACACATTGGTGGTAAAGGTGCCCCCTGAAGAGGGACGGATCCCAGCCCCACACTTGGCTCACCAGTCCAGGGGTCCTGTGCCAGGAAGAGGAGTTCCCACAACATCTGGCAGTGAAAATCAACAAGGACTCTATCCAACCCAGTGAGACCAAAGGTGGCTGGAAACTGAGGCATCCTCTTAAAAAGCCTGCATACACACTTACTCGCTTGCAAACACTCACCTTGGCTCCAGTGAAGGGGTGGCAAAAGAGGCACCAGAGACATACAGAGAAAGACTGAGTTGTGTAGCTCAGGGCGAGGGCAGGAGGGACAGCTGCCTTTGTCCCTGTGTGGAGCCTGCCTCAGATGTAGCCTATAGAAGGGCACCATCTTTTCTATATTGAACCCTCCCACAAACCTGAGACCACTTTAGTCTGGTAAAATCCACATGTGCACACCGCCTTGGAGATGCCCTGCTCGAGGTGCATTGCTGGTGGCACTCTCAGCTCCTTTGCAGCTGGCTTTACCACACAAGTTATGGAAGCCTTTTACAGTAGTTGACAGCCTACAGCAGCCTGGAAAACTTTTGGTAGTGGGCAGTCAACCAGAACTTGTACTACAGCCTCTCTTGGGAAGCTCTCGGCAATCTGTGGGAACAAGGTGAGCGGTGGTTGGCTGCAGTGTTCTCAGGGCATTTTGCAAAGTAGTCACAGGCCCAGCACCGGCACAAGAACTGAAGTTGCATTAATTGTAAAAACAACTGGCCATGCCTCGTGACTCCCTGGGAACCTACCTCACCTAGGTAGTATTGCACCACCGGAGACACTTTCAACAGAGGGTCAACAGGCTCAGCCCACACACCTAAGGATGCTCTTTCAACAGCTGAAACTTATGGGAAGCTGGTAGATTGCAATAGGCCTAGGGGTCCCTAGGCATTTTGCTAAGCTGCCCCAGGCCCAATACTGATGGCAGCCAGCCTCAATTCAAAGCAAGGCCATCCCCAGATGTCCCCAGGTCCAGCACAGGCAGTAACCAACTACATATAGCTTTGTAGGTCCTACCAGGTAGTCTAGGGCTGGTCACAGGCAAGGCTGAAATTGGCCTGCATGGGAGCCCCTCCCATAAAACACCAAAAACAACATACCCAGAGGCCAGCTTCAGACCACATTAGAGCACTACCTGGTTAGTCTTATATGTGGCACACCCAAAGGGCGGTTGCAACAGGCATGAGAGCCCACTGGGATGTATCCCCTTCTGAGGGGTCAGCCCCACAGAACAGTTCATACACTGTGGGCATAGCCAATCCTCACTCAGTCAGCCTGGCAGTCAATCCCACACACTGATACACCAAAAGCAATCAAAGCTCAGTTACAACAAGAAAACACACACAAGGGACACTCCCAGAAAACACGCATAGGTGATCACGGAAACTGCACCACTGGACCACATAGGACACCTACTACATAAGACCACCCAGGGAAGACTGAGAGACAAAGGAGACCTACCTAATATATAGAAGCAAACACGAACAGGCAGCCAGAATTAGGAAACAAAGAAACATGTCTTAAAAAACAAAAAAAAAAACAAAAAAAAAAAACAGGCAAAACCTCCAGAAAAAAAACTGAATGAAATGGAGCCAACCAACCTACCAGGGACAGAGTTTAAAACACTGGCTATAAGAATACTTAAAGAACTTAGTAAGAACTTCAACAGAGATAGTAAGCATAAAAAAAGACAATAGAAACCATATAAAAGGCCAGTCAGGAGTAAAGAATACAATAACTAAGATTAAGAATACACTAGAAGGAATCAATAGCAGATCAGATGAAGCAGAGGATCAAATCAGCGATTTAGAAGACAAGGTAGGAGAAAATGAAAATCGGAGGAATAAAAATAAAATAGAATTTTAAAAAAGATAGCTTAAGGAGCTTCTGCAACAACATCAAGCATAACATTCACATCGTAAGAGTACCAGAAGTAGAAGAAAGGAAGCAACAAAACAAGAACCTACTTGAAGAAATAATGACGGAAAACTTCCCTAACCTGGTGAAGGAAATAGACATACAAGCCCAGGAAGCACAGAGAGCCCAAACAAGATGAAGCCAGACAGGTTCATACCAAGACACATAATAAAATGGCAAAGATTAAAGACAGAGAGGAGAAGGGGTAAAAATGGCGGCGTGAGGTGAGCCTCTGTAGCGCACCCCTGGAATTTACAGCAAATCGGACAACAATAACTCCACAAAGTACTCCCTGAACAGCAGACAGACAAGACGAAGAGGCCCACTACTGAATTCACCTCCAGGTGGGTGAATCGCGCGAGTTGGGGAGGAGGGAGAGGAGAAGTGCGTAGACGGAGCCGCGCCAGCACAGGACACAGACCTAGCTCAATGCTCGGTGCTCACTGCATCCCGGATCGTCCGCAGCTGCGGAAAGGGAAAGACTTGGACTGCTAGGGCTCCGCTTACGGCCCACAGGGCTGAAGGGGCAGCATACAAAACACCTGAACCCAACGCTCGCTCACGGCAGATCTCGAAGCAAAGACAGAGGATAGAGGGCTGAAATCGGTGGTTTAAGCCCTCACTGCCGAGTGGAGAACGGAAGCCTTAGGCACAGAAGGAGCCGCCCCTCCCTACCCTCCCAGAGCTCGCCCCGCCCCCACCTGCCCGGTACTAGAAGCGATAAAGTAGCAGTGTCAGATCAAAGGACAGAATATTTGCTGCTCCGAGAACTGTGGACCGCAGACACAGATTCGCAGCTCAACTAGTTCCGGCAAAGGGGAGGGAGCTGTGGAAGCAGGACTGGCTGTGGTGGTGGTCGCCACCATTGCTCTGGGCCACCTCTCACAACTCACCCCGCCCCTGGCCCCACCTATATGGGCGGATCCCTGCAGGAGTAAACAGAACTGCTGAAACAAACAGGCTCTGAATCTGGTACAGAAAGAGCTTTGGAACTTCAAAAGCTCTTCGCATATCTATCAACCTGTTGCAGAAGCCACTCCTGTAGATGTCTAGGAAGAGAAATAGTAAATCAGTGATTGCCATGAATAACCAAGGCAACAAGATAGCTCAGAAAGAAAGTGAAAAGTCTCCAGAAAAGGAACTTAGAGATATGGAAATATGTGATTTAAATGACAGAGAATTCAAGATTGCAATTCTGAAAAAACTGAACGAGATGCAAGAAAACACAGAAGGCAGTTTAATGAACTCAGAAACACAATCAAAGAACACCATAAGCATTTTACAAAAGAGATTAAATTTTGAAAAAGAACCAAATAGAATTTCTGGAGATTAAGAACTCAATGGAAGAAATTAACAATAAAATATCCAGCTTAGGTAGTAGAGTTGACCAGGTGGAGGAAAGAATCAGTGACATCGAAGATAGGAACCTGGAATTTACACAGATGGAAGAAGAAAGAGACTTGAGACTTAAAAGAAATGAAAGAACTCTACAAGAACTTTCTGACTCCGTCAGAAGGAGCAATATGAGAATAATGGGCATACCAGAAAGAGAAGAAAGAGAGAAGGGAACAGAGAATATATTCAAACAAATCGTCGATGAGAACTTCCCAAACTTGTGGAAAGAACTGGATCCTCAAATCCAAGAAGCAAATAGAACACCTAATTACCTCAAAATGGCACACATACAAATATAGTATACAACATTTCAAAATATTAAGGGAATTACCTAAAGATATATATTAATCCTTCCACATAAAGCACAACCAGAAACCAAAATAAAGAATATAAGCTGCTATTTTAATTGCAGAAAGGCAGTTTAATGAACTCAGAAACACAATCAAAGAACACCATGAGCATTTTACAAAAGAGATTGAAATTTTGAAAAAGAACCAAATAGAATTTCTGGCGATTAAGAATTCAAAAGAAGAAATTAACAATAAAATATCCAGCTTAGGTAGTAGAGTTGACCAGATGGAGGAAAGAATCAGTGACATCGAAGATAGGAACCTGGAATTTACACAGATGGAAGAAAAAAGAGACTTGAGACTTAAAAGAAATGAAAGAACAAGAACTTTCTGACTCCATCAGAAAGAGCAATATAAGAATAATGGTCATACCAGTAGGAGAAGAAAGAGGGAAGGGAACAGAGAATATATTCAAACAAATTGTTAATGAAAACTTCCCAAACTTGTGGAAAGAACTGGATCCTCGAATCCAAGAAGCAAATAGAACACCTAATTACCTGAATCCCAACAGGCCTTCACCAAGGCACATTGTATTCAAGCTGTCTAAAATCAGTGACAAAGAAAGAATCCTCAGCAGCCAGGGAAAAGAAGACAAAGGAAAGCCCATTATATTATCATCATATTTTTCAGCAGAAACTCTACAAGCTAGGAGGGAATGGAACCAAATATTCAAATTATTGAAAGAGAGAAATTATGAGCCAAGAATAATATATCCAGCAAAGATCTCCTTTAGATATGAAGGAGGAATAAAGACCTTTCCAGACATCCAGAAGCTGAGGGAATTTTCTAATACACGACCTGCACTACAAGAAATACTAAAGGAGGCTATTAGACCACCATCAACAGGGACAACTTGTGGCCACCGAGACATAAAAAGGGGAAGCGTAAAGGCCTGAACTGGAATATGGGAATAGAGAAAGTAAGTGTACTGTAAAAACTGGAATACTCTAAATATCAAACTTTCTTTTACATAAACTTAAGGGTAACCACTCAAAAATCATCCAGAACTGAAATATATACTGTAATAAAAGAAGAAACAGAGGGAAACATCATAGAATACCGCCACACAGAAATAATAGACAACAAGAAAAAGGCAAAGAAACAATGGAGACACAGCCTTACCAGAAAACTAAAGATAGAATGACAGGAAATCCTCACATATCAATAATCACCCTAAATGTAAATGGACTGAACTCACCAATAAAGAGACACAGAATAGCAGATTGCATCAAAAAACTAAACCCAACCATATGCTGCCTACAAGAGACACATCTCAGCTACAAGGACAAGCATAGACTCAAAGTGAAAGGGTGGAAATGGACACTCCAAGCAAATGGTACCCAGAGAAAATCAGGTGTAGCCATAATGATTTCCAATGAAACAGACTTCAGGGTGAAAAAGATAACAAGAGACAAAGATGGACATTTCATAATGCTAAAGGGGACTATACAACAAGAAGACATAACAGTCATCAATATTTATGCCCCCAATCAGGGAGCACCGAAATATACCAAGCAACTACTAACAGAACTAAAGGGAGAAATTGACCAAAACACAATTATACTAGGGGACTTAAATACATCATTGACAGCTATGGATAGATCATCCAAACAGAAAATAAATAACGAAATAGCAGCCCTAAATGACACATTAGATGAAATGGACATAATTGACATATATAGAGCACTTCATCCTAAAACATCAGACTATACATTCTTTTCTAGTGTACATGGAACATTCTCAAGGATAGACCATATATTGGGGCATAAAAGCAGCCTCAGCAAATTTAAGAAGATTGAAATCATACCAAGCATATTCTCTGATCACAAAGCTTTGAAATTGGATATCAACTGCAAAAAGAAAGCAGGAAAAAACACAAATACATGGAGATTAAACAGCATACTTTTAAAGAACGACTGGGTCAAAGAAGAAATTAGAGGAGAGCTCAAAACATACATAGAAACAAATGACAATGAAAATACATCCTACCAAAATTTTTGGGATGCCACGAAAGCAGTTTTAAGAGGGAAATTTAGTTCATGACAGGCCTATCTCAAGAAACAAGAAAAATCGCACATAAATAACCTCATGTTACACCTTAAAGAACTAGAAAAAGAAGAACAAGCGAAACCCAAGGTCAGCAGAAGAAAGGAAATAACAAAAATCAGAGCAGAACTAAATGAAATAGAGAACAAACAGACAATAGAAAAAATTAATGTGACAAACAGCTGATTCTTTGAAAAGATTAACAAAATCGACAAACCCTTGGCTAGACTCACTAAGATAAGAAGAGAGAAGACACTAATTAACAAAATTAAAAATGAAAAGGGGGAAGTTATCACGGACACCACAGAAATACAAAGGTTTATCCAAGAATACTATGAAGGACTATATGCCACCAAATTTAATAACTTAGAAGAAATGGACAAGTTCTTAGAAACATATGGCCTTCCAAGGCTGAATCATGAAGAACTGGAAAATCTAAACAGGCCGATCACCAGTAACAAAATTGAATCAGTCATCAAAAACCTTCCCAAAATCAAGTCCTGGACCAGACGGCTTCACTAACGAATTCTACCAAACCTTCAAAGAGGATCTAATACCAATCCTGCTCAAACTCTTCCAAAAAATTGAAGAAGAGTCAGTACTCCCTAACTCATTTTATGAGGCCAACATTACCCTGATACCAAAACCTGGTAAGGACAACACAAAAAAAGAAAACTACAGACCAATATCTCTGATGAATACAGATGCTAAAATCCTAAACAAAGTTCTAGCAAATCGAAAACAACAACGCATTAAAAAGATTATTCATCATGACCAAGTGGGGTTCATCCCCGGGGCACAAGGATGGTTCAACATCCGCAAATCCATCAATGTGATACATCACATAAACAAAATAAAGGACAAAAATCATATGATTCTATCAATTGATGCAGAAAAAGCATTTGATAAGATACAACATCCATTTATGATTAAAACACTTACTAAAATTGGTATAGAAGGAAAATACCTCAACATAATAAAGGCCATATACGACAAGCCCTCAGCTAATCTCATAATTAATGGTGAAAAGCTGAAGCCCTTTGCTCTACATTCAGGAACACAACAAGGTTGTCCCCTATCACCTCTGCTTTTCAACATAGTGTTGGAAGTCCTCGCCAGAGCTATCAGGAAAGAGAAAGAAATAAAAGGCATCCAAATTGGGAATGAAGAAGTTAAATTGTCACTCTTTGCAGATGACATGATGCTATATATAGAAAACCCTAAAGACTCCACCAAAAAGCTATTAGAAACAATCAATGAATACAGTAAAGTTGCTGGCTACAAAATCAACGCACAAAAGTCCATTGATTTCCTATATACCAACAATGAAATCTCAGAAAAAGAGATAGAAAAAACAATTCCTTTTGCAATTGCAGCAAAAAGAATAAAATACCTAGGAATAAACTTAACCAAGGATGTGAAGGATTTATATGCTGAAAACTATAAGACATTTTTGAAAGAAATTGAAGAAGACACAAAGAAATGGAAAGACATTCCATGCTCATGGATTGGAATAATCAACATAGTTAAAATGGCCATATTACCCAAAGCCATATACAGATTTAATGCAATCCCCATCAAAATCCCAATGGCATTTTTTAAAGAAATAGAACAAAAAATCATCAGATTTGTTTGGAACCACAAAAGACTCCGAATAGCCAAAGCAATATTTAAAAAAAGAACAATACTGGAGGTATCACACTCCCTGATTTTTGCTTGTACTACAGGGTTACAATAATCAAAACAGCTTGGTATTGGCAGAAAAACAGACAGGTAGACCAATGGAATAGAATTGAGAACCCAGAAATAAAACCACATAAATATGGACAGATAATTTTTGACAAAGAAGCTAAAAACATACAATGGAGGAAACACAGCCTCTTCAATAAATGGTGCTGGCAGAATTGGATAGCTATGTGCAAAAGAATGAAACTGGACTGTTATCTGTCACCATGTACCAAAATTAACTCAAAATGGATCAAAGACTTAAGCATAAGACCTGACACAATAAACTGCATTGAAGAAAACATAGGTGCTAAACTTATGGACCTTGGGTTCAAAGAGCATTTTATAAATTTGACTACAAAGGCAATGGAAATAAAAACTAAAATAAACGAATGGGATTACATGAAACTGAAAAGCTTTTGCACAGCAAAAGAAACTATTGACAAAATAATGAGGCAACCAACTGAATGGGAGAAGATTTTCGCAAACAGTGCCTCTGATAAGAAGCTAATATCCAAAATATACAAGGAACTCATGAAACTCAACAACAAAAAAACAAACAACCCAATTGAAAAATGGACAGAGGACCTGAAGAGACATTTCTCCAAAGAGGATATACAAATGGCAAATAGACATATGAAAAAATGCTCAACATCGCTAATCATCAGAGAAATGCAAATGAAAACCACAATGAGATATCACCTCACCCCAGTCAGAATGGCTTTCATCAACAAGACAAATAGTAACAAGTGTTGGAGAGGCTGTGGAGAAAAAGGAACTCTCATACACTGTTGGTGGGAATGCAGATTGGTGCAGCCGGTATGGAAGGCAGTGTGGAGGTTCCTCAAAAAATTACGAATAGAATTACCATAGGACCCAGTAATCGCTCTCCTGGGTATCTACCGAAAAAATCTGAAAGCATTTCTCTATAGAGACACGTGTACTCCAATGTTCATTGCAGCTTTGTTTACGGTGGCCACGACATGGAAACAACCAAAATGTCCTTCGATAGATGAATGGATAAAGAAGTTGTACATATACACAATGGAATACTATTCGGCGTTAAGGAAAGATGATATAGGAGCATTTGTGACAACATGGATGGATCTTGAGAGTATAATGCTAAGTGAAATAAGTCAGACAGAAAAAGCAGAGAACCCTATGATTTCACTGATATGTGGTATATAAACCAAAAACAACAAAAGAACAAGACAAACAAATGAGAAAGAAAAACTCACAGACACAGACAATAATTTAGTGGTTACCAGAGGGTAAGGGGGTGGGGGGTGGGTGATGAGGGTAAGGGGGATCAAATATATGGTGATGGAAGGAGAACTGACTCTGGGTGGTGAACACACAATGGGATTTATAGATGATATAAAACAGAATTGTACACCTGAAATCTATGTAAATTTACTAACAACTGTCACCCCAATAAAGTTAATTAATTAAAAAAAAAGACAAAGAGAGAATACCAAAACCAAGATAAAAACAACTGGTTACTTAGAAGGGAGCTTCCATAAGACTGTCAGCTGATTTGTCAACAGAAACTTTGCAAGCCCGAAGGGAGTGGCAGGAAATATTCAAAGTAATGAAAAACTAGGGCCTACAACCAAGATTACTCTACCCCTCAAGGTTGTCATTTAAAATTGTAGGACAAATCATGAGCTTCCCAGACAAGAAAATGCTAAAGGATTTCATTACCATCAAGCCAGTATTACAAGAAATGTTAATAGGACTTCTTTAACAAGAATAAGAGGAAAAAATAGATAAAAATATGAATAAAATGGCTATAAATATGTACCTATCAATAATCACTTTAAATGTAAATTTACTAAATGCTCCAATGTATACAAGAGACTCACCTCAGATCGAAAGACACACATAGACTGAAAGTAAAGGGATGGAAAAAAATATTTCAAGCAAATGGCAATGAGAAAAACCTGGGGTAGCGATATTTATATCAGACCAAACAGACTTTAAAAACAAAACTATATGGATGACATAGGAATGGCGGCAGCAAGGTGGGCTTTTTGAGTTCTCCTCCGGAACTTACCACAAACTGAACATCTATAACCCACCAAAGGACTCTCTGTCATCACACAGAACAGCTAAGAGACTTGCATGAGGATTTCCTTGAAGGTGGGCAAACCCAGCGAGCAGGGGAAGAGGGAAGGGAGCAAGGGAAGGGAGCAGTGTGGAGACGCAGCCCACATTTGCGGGGGGATATGGGGTCGGGGGGATATTGGGGGGTTTCAGGTCTCAGACCAGAGATTGCAGCAGCTGGGCTCTCTCCCTGTTTCCTACAGCTGATCTCTCCTGCTGAGAGGTCAGTGTATCCAGCTTGTGGGGCAATAACCAGCTTGTGAGACCTCCAGCTGGGCCCTAGGTCAGACAAAAAGCAAACTCCACACCCGGTTCCCTCCTCCCACTCTCCCAATCCTACCCTCACCCTTTCAGAGTCTTAAACTGGTCCTTGAACAGAGGAGTAGTGTCAGATTACAGAGGAGCCATAGCGCTCAGGATCTGGAAAAAGCCCAGGTTTGCAGCTGTGACCTAGGGAAGAGGCCAGGCTGGGAGACAGAAGACTCCTCCCTCCCCAGTCCCCACCTTTTCTGGTCTGCCTGCAGCAGGGCAATAATAGCTGCCTAGACACACCCAGGGGTCAGCAGCAGGGGTGAGAGGCAGCTCTGGGCTTTCGGCAGCTCTGGGCTTTCAGCAGCTCAGAAATCTCACACCCCCACACTGTCTGATGGGAGAAGTGCCCTAAGACTCAAGAGACCTGGGCACAGGAAATAAACCCACCTCCAAGTGGCTGGTTGTGATGCTCTCAGCACATTTGTGCAGGAAAGAGCAGAAACTGCACTGACTTTGTAAAAACTGCCAGCCATACCCCATAGCCCCACTCATCTAGAACTGCATTGCCAGGTTCACTCTGGACCTGGTGGCTGGCTCTGCCTCCACAAGACGCAGAGGAGTTTTTGTGCAGCAGAGTAGAACTTGGAGATAGCTTGGTGGGCTCAAGCCAAGACTGCCACTGCATTTTTTCCTTCTCTCTCTTTTTTGTTGTTTTAGTATTACTATCATTTTTAACACACACACACACACACACACACACACACAAACACACATTTTCCCCTTTCTCTCTTTTTTCTTTTCCTTGCCCTACTTTTCCTCCCTCTTTCCATTTTTCTGTATCAATTTTTTGTTTGTTTTTTCTTTTTGTTTGATATTTTAGCCTGTGTTGCATGTTATCAGTTGTTTTTACATGTGAGTATATTTCATTTTTTTCTTTGTTGTTGTGCTTGTTGATTTGTTTTGCTCTGAAATTGCCCTATACCAGGGCCCAGATCGAGAGGCACAGGATTCAGCACACCCAGAGGCCAACTCCAGACCAAACCAGAGTATTGACCTTCAAGTAACACACCCAGATGGAATTCTCTACAGGCACAAGCGCCCATAGAGGCCAAGCCTCATCTGAGGGGTCAAGCCTCACACAGCAGCTCATCCACTGTGGGCATAGCCAATTCTCACAACTAGTCAGCCTAGGAGTCATCCCAACTACTGACAAGCCAAAAGCAATTAAAGTTCAACCTTAATGGGAGAATACACACAATACAAGGGTCACCTCTGGAGCACATGCATAGGAGAAAAGGGAAGCGGTGCAAGTCAAATATAAAGGACACGTACTACATAAAACCACCCAGCAAAGACTGAGAAGCCTAGGGGATCCACCTAATACATCGAAGCAAACACAATGAGTCACCCAGAATGGGGAAACAAAGAACATGTCCCAAATAAAAGAACAGAAGAAACCTCTAGAACTGGAACCAAATGAAATAGAGGTAACCAACCTATCAGAGACAGAGTTTAGAACACTGATGATAAGAATGTTTAAGGAGCTTAGTGACGACAAAAAGAAGAAAAATCATAAAGAACAAGTTAGAACTAAAGAATACAATAACTGAAATAAAAAACACATTTGAAGGAATTACCAGCAGGTTAGATGAGGCAGAATATCGAATCAGAGATTCCGAAGACAAGTTAGCAGAGATCACCCAAGAGGAACAACAAAAAGAAAAAAGAATAAAAAACAATGAAAATGGTTTAAGAGACCTGTGGGATAACATCAAGCACAACAACATGCACATCGTAGGAATACCACAATATTCGAAGAGAGGGAGCAAGGCATCGAGAACATATTTGAAGTAATAATGACCAAAAACTTCCCTAACCTGGTGAAGGAAATCGACCTACAAGCCCAGGAAGTGCAGAGAGTTCCAACCAAGATGAACCCAAACAGGTCAACACCAAGACACAGTATAGTTAAAATGGCAAAGGCTAAAGACAAAGAGAGAATCCTAAAAGAAGCAAGAGAAAGACAGTGGGTTACATAAAAGGGAACTCCTATAAGACTATCAAATGACTTTTCTGCAGAAACTTTTCAGGCCAGAAGGGAGTGGCAGGAGGTATTCAAACTGATGGAAAACAAAGGCCTACAACCTAGATTGCTTTATCCAGCATGGCTATCATTTAAAATTGAAGGAGAGATAAAGAGCTTCCCAGAAAAGAATAAGCTAAAGGAATTCATTACCACCAAGCCAGCAATGCAGGAAATGTTAAAAGGGCTTCTGTAAACAGAAGAAAGATAAAAACAATCTAACTAATGAAGACCAGAAATTCAAATAACAAAATGGCAATAACTATGTACCTATCTATCAATAATCACTTTAAATGTAAATGGATTAAAGGCTCCAATCAAAAGACATAGGGTGACTGAGTGGATAAGAAAGCAAGACCCTTGTATATGCTGTATACAAGAGACTCACCTCAGATCAAAAGACACACACAGGCTGAAAGTGAAGAGTTGGAGTAAGATATTTCATGCAAATGGAAATGAGAAAAAATCTGAGGTAGCAATACTTATATACTTATATCTAAAGACAGAATAGACTTTAAAATGAAGAATATATTAAAAGACAAAGATGGGCACCACATAATAACAAAGGGATATATCCAACAAGAGTACATAGCCCTAGTAAACATCTATGCACCCAACATAGGAGCACCTAAATATATAAAACAGATATTGACTGACATCAAGACAGAGATCGACAGTAACATTATCATAGTAGCAGACTTCAACACACTACTGACAACAAGGGATAGGTCCTCCAGATGGAAAATAAAAATGGAAACAGTAGCCTTAAATGACACATTGAACCAGTTGGATTTAATCAATATTTTCAGAGCATTTCACCCCAAAGCTGCAGAATACACATTCTTCTCAAGAGCACGTGGAACATTTTCCAAGATACATCAAATGTTAGGCCACAAAACAAGTCTCAATAAATTTAAGAAAATTGAAATCATATGTACTGTCTTCCCTGACCAGAGTGCTGTATTAGAAATCAATTACAAGAAAAAAAAAACTGAAAGACACACAAATACATGGAGACTGAATAACATGTTACTAAATAATGAAGAGGTCAACAATGAGATCAAGGAAAAAAATCAAAAGATATCATGAGACAAAAATGAAAACACAATGACCCAAAAATCTATGGAATGCAGCAAAAGCAGTCCTAAGAGGGAAATTCATAGCAATGCAGGCCTACCTAAAGAAACAAGAAAAATCACAAATCAACAGTTTATACTTACACTTAAGGGATCTGGAAAAAGAGCAGCGAAATAAGCCCAAAGGGAGTACAAGGAAGGAGATAATAAGGATCAGAGTGGAAATAAATGAAATAGAGAGCAAAAAGACAATACAAAAGATCAATGAAACCAAGAGCTGGTTTTTTTTGAGAAGACAAACAAAATTGACAAACCTTTAGCCAGACTCATCAAAAGAGAGAAAGAGGATCCAAATTAATAAAATCAAAAATGAAAGAGGAGAAGTGACGACACCACACAAATACAAAAAATAATTTAAGAAATTACTATGAGCAGCTATAGGCCAACAAATTAGACAATCTGGAAGAAATGGGTAATTTTCTAGAAACATGCAACCTCCCAAGGAAACTCAAGAAGAAACAGAAAACCTGAATAGACTGATTACTACCAGGGAAATTGAATCGATAATCAACAAGCTCCCAACAAACAAAAGCCCTGCACCAGATGCCTTTACAGGTGAATTTTACAAAACATTCAAAAAAGAATTATCACCTATTCTCCTCAAACTATTCCAAAAAATCCAGAAAGAGGGAAGGCTCCCAAACACTTTTTACAAGGCCACTATCACACTGATCCCAAAATCAGACAAAGACATTACAAAAAAATAAAACTACAGGCCAATATCCCTAATGAACATAGATGCAAAAATCTTCAACAAAATATTAGCAAACAGAATTCAGCAATACATTAAAAAGATCATATACCATGATCAAGTGGAATTCATTCCTGCCTATGCAAGTTTGGTTCAACATCCACAAATCAATTAATGTGATACACCACATTAACAAAATGAAAATAAAAATCATATGATCATATCAATAGATGCAGAAAAAGCATATGACAAAATCCAGCAACCATTTATGATAAAAACTCTTAAGAAAGTGGGAATAGAGGGACCATATCTCAACATAATAAAGACCATATATGCTAAACCCACAGCTAACATCATATTCAATGGGGAAAAGCCAAAACCATTCCCCTCAAGGTCAGGAACAAGGCAAGGTTGCCAACTTTCACCACTTCTATTCAGCATAGTTCTGCAAGTTCTAGCCACAGCTATCAGACAAGAAAAAAAATAAAATAAAAGGCACCCAAATTGGTAAGAGGAAGTAAAATTGACACTATATGCAGATGACACAATACTATATATAGACAACCTCAAAGACTCCACCAAAAACTACTAGAACTGATAAATGAATTTAGTACAGTATCAGGATACAAAATTAATATTCAGAAATCAGTTGCATTTGTATATACCAATAATAAACTATCAGAAGGAGAAATTAAGGAAACAGTCCCATTTACAATTGCTTCAAAGACTATAAAATATTTAGGAATAAATTTAGCCAAAGAAGTAAAAGACCTGTACTCAGAAAATTATAAAACACTGAAAAGAGAAATTAAAGAAGATACAAATAGATGGAAATACATACCATGCTCATGGATAGGAAGAATTAATATAGTTAAAGTGTCCATACTGCCTAAGGTAATATACAGATTCAATGCAATTCCTATCAAACTACTAAGGATATTTTTCACAGAAATAGAACATATAATCCTAAAATTTATAAAAGACCCCAGATAGCCTCGACAATCTTGAAAAATATGAACAAAGTGGGAGGTATCACGATACCTGACATCAAATTATACTACAAGGCTATAGTAATTAAAACAGCATGATACTGGCATAAAAACAGACATGTAGATCAATGGAACAGAACAGAGAGCCCAGAAATAAATCCATGCCTATATGGCATTTAATCTACGACAATGGAAGCAAGAATGTACAGTGGGGTAAAGTCCATTTGGGTCATTGTGTTTTCATTTTTGTCTATTCAATAAATGGTGCTGGGAAACCTGGACAGACACATGTGAAAAAATGAAGCTGGACCACCTCCTTACACCGTATACAAAAATAAATTCAAAACAGATTAAAGACTTAAATGTAACATCTGAAACCATAAAACTCCTAGAAGAAAATATAGGAAGAAATGTTGCAGACATTACCCTTAGTAATATTTTTACTGCTATATTCCCTCAGGCAAGGGAAGTAAGCGAAAAAATAAACATATGGGATTATGTAAAACTAAAAAGCTTTTTCACAGCAAAGGAAACCATAAGATATTTGTCAATAATATATCTGATAAGGGGTTAATATCCAAAATTTATTAAAAAACTCATTCGACTCAACACCAAAAAATCAAACAACCCAATTAAAAAATGGGCAGAGGACATGAAGAGACATTTTTCTAAAGAGGACATACAGATGGCCAGTAGACATATGAAAAGATGTTCAACATCATTAAAAAATCATCAAAGAAATGCAAATAAAAACCACAATGAGATATTACCTCACACCCATCAGAATGGCTATCATCAATAAATCAAAACAATAAGTGCTGGCAAGGATGTGGAGAAAATGGATCCCTTGTGCACCGCTGATGGGATTGCAAATTGATGCAGCCACTATGCAAAAATAGTATGGAGGTTCCTCCAAAAATTAAAAATAAAACTACCTCATGACCCAGCAATTCCACTCCTGGGTATTCATCCAAAGAAATCCAAAACAGTAATTCCAAAAGCTATATGCACCCCTATGTTTACTGCAGCACTATGCACAATAGCCAAGATATGGAAACAACTGAAATGCCCATCAACAGACAATTGGATAAAGAAATTGTGATACTTTTATACAGTGGAGTATTATTCTGCCATAAAAAAGAATGAAATCTTATCATTTGCAACAACATGGATAGACCTAGAAGGTGTTATGCTAAGTGAAAGAAGTCAGACTGAGAAAGACAAATACCATATGATCTCACTTACATGTGGTATCTGAAAAACAGAACAAATGAACAAACAAAACAGAAACAGACTCACAGATACAGAGAACAAACTGATGGCTGCTAGAATGGGAGGTTTGGGGGGGATGGGTGAGAATGGTGAAGGGATTAGGAAGTTCAAATTGATAAATACAAAATAGTCACAGGGACATGAAAAACAGTATGGGAAATATAGTTAATGTGGTAAAAACTATGTATAGTGTCAGTGGGAACTAGATTTATCAAGGGAATCATTTCATAAATTATATAAATGCCTAACCACTACATTCTACACCTGAAATTAATATAATGTTGAATGTCAACTATAATTTTAAAAATATACAGTCATAGGGAATATAGTCAAAGGTATTGTAATCGCTATGTATAGTGTCAGATGGGTATTTGTTGGGATTATCACTGTGAGGTATATAAATGTCTAATCGCTATGTTGTTTTGTACACCTGAAACTAATTAAAAAAAAAACTAAGGAAATCTGAATACAGTATAGACTTTAGTTAATAATAATGTATCAATACTGGTTCATTAATTGTGACAAATGTAAAATGCTAACAACAGGGGAAGCTGGGGGTGGGCTCTAATGGAGCTCTCAAAATCATCCTTGCAACTTTTCTGTAAATCAAAAACTAATTTCAAAAGTTTATTTTTAAAATATTCAGTGAGTAACTGTTCTACTTTTCTCTCTTTAAAAAAGACTGTCTTGCCTAATTTTACCTCATTATTTTGGAGCTTAAATTGTAAATATAGTAAAATATATCCATAAATCGACAGGGATATATGGGTGGGAACTGAGTTATCTGGCTTCAGGACGAGGACTGGAGGAGCTGCTTTCTCCTGGACAGAGGATTGCCAGAAGCCACTGTTTCTTTATTGAGCCCATGACTTTCCAGTGTGCAGATGCAGGCAGCCACCATATCTGAGTCTCCATCAAGCTGACTAACTCCGTTTGTTCACCACACCCTGGTGATTTGAGGCCCTAACTCATGCAACTAACACCCAAGATTCCAGTGGTTTTTTCTTATAATCTGCCTGCCTTGGCTCATGCTGCAGACTTTCCTAGGGTCTCTCAAAGGTTCACAGAACCCAGACAAGGGGCATCTGACTTGAGCATGTCCTGTACCTCTGGCTGAGCAGCCCTAAGCTCGGCACTAGGGGCGGCCAGCCTTGGTACGAGCCTTTGCCTCTTGAGGTGCATGCAAGCACAGCAAGGGCAGTGGGCATCTGCAGATTTCTTTCTGGCTCCTGCCATAAGGTCCTGGGTAGGGCACAGGCTGCAGCTGAACTTCACCTATAGCAGGTACCCTCCCAGGTGTCCCTGGGGCCGGTGCCCACAGTGGCCAGCTTTGTAACAAACTGGAGCATCACCTAGCCAACTCCAAGGACAACACACCCAAGGGGCAGATTGGGAAGGCACCAGAGCCCAGCAGAAGTGGATCCTTCTCTTAAGGGTCAGCCCCCAGCACCACAGCTTCTCAACTATAGTCACAGCCAGTCCTCAAAACCAATAAGCCCACGGGTCACTCCCTCCCATTGACATGCAAACAGCAACCAAGTCTCAACTTCAAGAGGGAGGCACACACAACCTACACAAGAGATACACCTGCAGTGCATAGCTCAAGTGACCAGGAAGACTGTGCCACTGAGCCCCACAGCACACCTACTATATAAGGCCACTCTACTAAGACTTGGAGACATAGCAGCCCTACCTAATACATAGAAACAACCACAGGGAGGCAGCCAAAATGGGGAGACAAAGAAACATATCACAAATAAAAAAAACAGGACAAAGCTCCAAAAAAAGAACAAAACAAAATGGAGACAGGTAATCTACCAGATGCAGAGTTCCAAACACTGATTATAAGGATGCTTAATGATCTCAGAAGGAACTTCAACAGAGAGATAAGTAGCACAAAAATGGAGATAGAAAACATAAAAAAAGACCAATCAGAAATAAATAATACAATAATGGAAATGAAGAATATATTACAGTGAATCAACAGTAGATTATATGCAGCAGAGGATCAAATCAGCAATTTAGAAGATAAGGTATCAGAAAACACCCAATCAGAACAGCATAAGGAAAAAAATAATTCAAAAAATTGAGGAGTTTAAGAGCCTCTGGGACAACCTCAAGCGTACCAATATTTGCATTATAGGGGTACTAGAAGGAGAAGAGAGAGAGCAAGGAATTAAAAACCTATTTGAAGAAATAATGACGGAAAAATTCCCTAAGCTGGCAAAGGAAATAGGTATTCAAGCCCAGGAAGCATAAAGAGTCCCAAACAAGATGAACGCAAAGTGGCCAATACCAAGACACATCATAATTGAAAGGTTAAAGACAAAGTGAGAATCTCAAAAGCAACAAGAGAAAAGCAGTTAGTTACCTACAAGAGAGTTCCCATAAAACCATCAGCTAATTTCTCAACAGAAACTTTACAGGACAGAAGGGATTGACAAGAAATATTCAAAGTTGAGAGTGAGGTTACATAAATGGCCGCGTGAGAAGTGCTTCTTGAAATTTCCCTGGAAGTTACAACAAATTGAACAGCTATGATTCAACAGTGATTCCCTGAGCAACACACAAGAACATCTGAGAGATCCATGCATCAAATCACCTGAAGGTGGACAAATCAGACAAACAGGGGAAGAGGGAAAATGAAAGTGCAGAAACACGGACCCCAGGATGCAGACTGGAGCTTACTGTGGTCCCTAGAGAGGAAAGATGCAGGCTGCAGGTACCCACCCTGTGGCCCACAAACCTGAGGGATCAGCATATAATACGGCTGAACCCAGAGCTCGTGGCAGAGACCTTGGAGCAAAGACTGAATACAGAAGGCTGAGAACAGTATTTTAAGCCCTCACTGCCAGGCAGAAAACAGAAAACAAAGACAAGGAGCCTGGCCGACAAAACCCCCTCTTTACCCCGGCCCCCAGAGATCACCCTACCCGCCTCCCTCCCAGTGTTAGAAGCAGGTTCCAGAAGAAATGGTAGCAGCGTCAGATTGAAGAGCTGAATATCTACAGCCCTAAAACTGGACAGCCACTCCTGCAGCCACAGACTCACAGCGCAACTACTTCCAATGAAAGAGAAAGAACTGTAGGGGAAAGGCAGCTATGGGCTGGTAGTTGCCATTGCTCAGAGCCACAAACACCAGCAGCTTTTTGTAGCTTACCCTGCCCCCATCTTTCTGGGCGGATCACTCTGGGGGCAACCAGAGCTGCTGACACACACAGACTCTGAATCGGGCTGCAGGAGCAGCACTGGGATTTCAGAAGCTCAGAACTCTATCACCCTCCACATCCTCCCATGGAGGCAGTGCCCTGAGACCCCACCATCTCTTCACAGAGGAGAAGGCCCCCATTCAGGGAAACCCCAATCGTGTGAGAAGCCAGAATAGTGCAAGAGAAAATATAACGCTATAGCATGAGAGAAAATAAACGGCTGCAGCAGCAGAGAAAATAAGATAGTCCAGCAACACCTACAGGAAAGAAAAAGAAAGACCTCTTCATATCAACCTGCTCCAGAACCCACTACTGTAGATGCCCAAGAAGAGAAATAATAATTCATTAATTGCCATGAAATATCAAGGTAACAAGGCAGCTCAGAAAGAAAATGAAAACTCCAGAAAATTAACTTAAAGACATGGAAACATGTGATTTAAATGACAGAGAATTCAAGGTTTCAGTTCTGAAAAAATTCACAAGATTTAAGAAAACACACATAGGCAGGTTAATGAACTCAGAAAAACAATCAAAGAACAAAATGACCCTTTTACCAAAGAGACTGAAATTTTAAACAAGAACCAAATATAAATTCTGGAGATAAAGAACTCAATAAAAGAAAGGAAGAATAAAAAAGAAACTGAGGTAATAGAGCTGACCAGACGGAAAAAAGAATTCGTAATAGGAAAGATAGAAATCTGGAAATGACACAGATGGAACAAGATAGAGACTTGAGAGTTACAAAAAATGGAAGAACTCTACAAGAACTTTCTGACTCCACCAGAAAGAGCAAGATAAGAATAATGGGTAACCAGAAGGAAAAGAGAGAAAGAAGGGAACAGAGAGTATATTCAAACAGTCAAAGAGAACTTCCCAAACTTATGGGAAAAAACTGGATCCTCAAATCTAAGAAGCAAACAGAACACCTAATTACCTCAATCCCAACAGGCCTTCTCCAAGGGACATTATTGAAGATGTCGAGAATTAATGACAAAGAAAGAATTCTCAAGACAGCCAGGGAAAAGAAGATTGGGTAACCTAAAAAAGAAAGCCCATTAGATTATCACCAGATTTTTTCAGCAGAAACTCGACAAGCCAGGAGGGAGTGCAATCAAATATTCAAACTATTTTTGAAAGAGAGAAATGAGCCAAGAATAATGTACCCAGCAAATATATCCTTTAGATATGAAGGAGGAATAAAGATCTTTCCAGATATACAGAAGCTGAGGGAATTTTTTTAACACATGACATGCATTACAAATATACTGAAGAAGGCTATTTGACCAGAAACAAAAAATCGTAAGAATACAAAACCATGAGCAGTATTATGAACAGACAGACAGAAGCAGGAAATGGCAACCACTGCACAAAATAGGGCACTATACACTTAAACAAAACATAAAGGGCAAAGAAGAAAAAATTTAAAAAGAAAAGGAAAAAGAAGAAAAAGACAACTTGCTACTGCAACTCAGAAATCAACTCACAGCATAACTAGGGATAACAAAAACATAAAAGGGGCGAGAGTAAAGATCTGAACCTCCAAAGGGGAACGGGGCAAAGAAGCATGCTGAAGAAAAAGGACTACTGTATATATGAAACTTTCTTTTACATAAACTTAAT
This sequence comes from Rhinolophus hipposideros, assembly GCF_964194185.1. NCBI lineage: Eukaryota > Metazoa > Chordata > Mammalia > Chiroptera > Rhinolophidae > Rhinolophus > Rhinolophus hipposideros. The sequence continues at coordinate 24,146,006 of NC_138065.1, forward strand.
GGTAACCACTCAAAAACAATCCAGAAGATATATGACATAAAAAAGAAGACATGGAGGAAAGAATCATAGAATACCACCACACTGAAATAACAGACAGCAACAAAAAGGCAAAGAAACAATGCAGACACCGAGCCACCAGAAAACAAAAGATAGGATGATAGGAAATCCTCATATATCAATAATTGCCCTAAATGTAAATGGACTGAACTCACCAACAAAACGGCACAGAGGAGCAGACTGGATCAAAAACAAAACCCAACCATATGCTGTCTCCAGCATCTCAGCTACAAGAACAAATACAGACTCAAAATGAATGGGTGGAAATTGATACTTCAAGTAAATAGTATCCAGAGAAAATCAGGTATAGTCATACTTGTATCAGATGAAACAGACTTCAGGATAAAACAAGGTAACAACAGACAAAGATGGACATTACATAATGATAAAGGGGACAATACAACAAGTAGACATAACACTCATCAATATGTATGCCCCGAATCAGGGAGCACCGAAATATAAAACAATTATTAACAGAACTAAAGAGAGAAATAGACCAAAACACAATTATAGTAGGGGACCTAAATACATCACGGACAGCTATGGATAGATCATCCATACAGAAAATAAGGAAGAAAATATCAGCCCTAAATGACACCTTAGACCAAATGGATGAAATTGATATTTACAGAGCCCTTCATCCTAGAACATCGGACTATACATTCTTTTCTAGTGTACACGGAACATTCTCAAGGATAGACCATATATTAGGACATAAAACTAGCCTCAGCAAATTACAAAAGACTTAAATCATACCAAGCATATTCTCTGATCAGAATGCTTTGAAATTAGATATCAACTGCAATAAGAAAGCGGGAAAAACAACAAATATGTGTAGATGAAACAACATGCTATTAAAGAACAAGTTAGTCAAAGAAGAAATAAGAGGAGAGATCAAAAGATACATAGAAACAAATGACAATGAAAATACATCCTGTCAGAAATTATTGGGATGCAGTGAAAGCAATAATAAGAGGGAAGTTTACATCATTATAGGCCTATCTCAACAAACAAGAAAAATCCCAGATAAACGACCTAACATTAGAAAAAAGAAAAAAAGAATAAAGAAGAACAAATGAAACCCAAAGTCAGCAGAAAGAAGGAAATAATAAAAATCAGAGCAGAACTAAATGAAATAGAGAACAAAAATACAACAGAAAAAATATTAATGCAAGAAAGAACTGATTCTTTGAAAAGATTTTAAAAATTGACAAACCCTTGGCTAGACTCACTAAGATAAAAAGAGAAAAGACACAAATAAACAAATCAGAAACGAAAGAGAAGTTACCACCGGACTACAGAAACACAAAGGATCATTCAAGAATACTATGAAGGATTATGTGTCATCAAATTCAATAACCTAGAAGAAATGGACAAATTCTTAGAAGCATATAGTCTTCCTAGGATTTATCACGAAGAACTGGAAAATCTAAATAGACCCATCAACATTGGGAAATTGATCAGTAATCCGAAACCTTCCCAAAAGCAAAAGTCTAAAATCTAGCAAAAGTCGGGGACCAGATGGCTTCATTAGTGAACTCTACCAAACATTCAATGAGGATCTAACACCTGTCCTCCTTAAACTCTTCCAAAACATTGAAGAAGAGGCAATACTTACTAACTCATTTTATGTGGTCAACATTACCCTGATACCAAAACCTGGTAAGGATAACACACACAAAAAAAAATTACAGACCAGTATCTCTGATGAATACAGATGCAAAAATCCTAAACAAAATTCAAGCAAATTGACTACAACAATACATTAAAAAGACTATACATCATGATCAAGTAGGGTTCATCCCAGGGGCACAAGGATGGTTCTACATATACAAGTCGATCAATGTGATACACCACATAAACAAACTAAGAGATAAAAATCATATGATTATATCAATAGAGACAGAAAAAGCATTTGACAAGATACAACACCCATTTATGATTAAAACACTTAATAAAATCAGTATACAAGGAAAATACTTCAACATAATGAAGGCCATATATGACAAACCCTCAGCTACTATCATAATTAAAAATGGAAAAAAAAAAGAAGTCTTTTGTTCTACATTCAGAAACAAGACAGGGCTGCCCCCTATCATCACTGTTATTCAACATAGTATTGCAAGTCCTAGCCACTTTTGCAGATGACATGATTCTTTATATAGAAAACACTAAAGACTCCACCAAAAAGCTATTAGAAACAATAAACAAATACAGTAAAGTTGCTGGCTACGAAATCAATGTACAAGAATCCACTGTATTCCAATATACTAACAATGAAATCTCAAAAATTAAACAAAAAAAATTCCTTTTGCAACTGCAACAAAAAAAATAAAATATCTAGTAATAAACATAACAAAGGATGTGAAGGACCTATACACTTAAAACTAACAGACAATTTTAAAAGAAACTTAAGAAGAAACAAAAAAAATGGAGAGACATTCCATGTTCGTGGATTAAAAGAATCAACAATGTTAAAATGGCCACATTACCCAAAGCAATATACAGATTTAACACAATCCCAATGGCTTGGAATCACATAAAATCCCAATGGCATGGAATCACAAAAGACCCCAAATAGCCAAAGCAATCCTAAATAAAAGAACAAGGCTGGAGGTATCACACACCCTGTCTTCAGTTTGTACTACACAGCAACAATAATCAAAACAGCATGATATTGGCAGAAAAACAGACAAGTAGACCAATGGAACAGAATTGAAAATGCAGAAATAAACCCACATAAATATGGACAGATAATTTTAAACAAAGGAGCCAAAAACATACAATGGAGAAAAAAAAAAGTCTCTTCGATAAATGGTACTGGGAAAATTGGAAAGCCACATCGTGCAAAAGAATGAAACTAAACTGCTATCTGTCCCCATGTACCAAAATTAACTCAAAATGGATCAAAGTCCTAAACATAAGACCTGAAACAATAAACTACATAGAAGAAAGCTTAGGTACTAAATTAATGGACCTTGGGTTCAAAGAGGATTTCATGAATTCAACCTCAAAGGCAAGAGAAGTAAAAGCTAAAATAAATGAATGAGATTATATCAAACTAAAAAACTTCTGCACAGCAAAAGAAACCATCAACAAAACAAAGAGGCAACTAAGCAAATGGGAGAAGATATTTGCAAACAACACCTCTGATAAGGGGCTAACATCCAAAATATACAAGGAACTCATACAACTGAACAACAAAAAGACAAACAATCCAATTAAAAAATGCGCAAAGGACATGAACAAAAACTGCTCCCAACAAAACATACAGCCAACAAATACATGAAAAAATATTCAACTTCACAAGGTATTAGGGATATGCAGATCAAAACCACAATGAGATATCACCTACCACCTGTTAGAATGGCTATCATCAACAAGACAAATAATAACAAGTGTTAGAGAGGCTTGGAGAAAAAAGAACCCTCACACACTTTTGGTGGGAATGTAAAGTGGTACAGCAGCTATGGAAAACAGTATGGCGGTTCTTCAAAATATTAAGAATATAATTACCATAAGACACAGCAATCCCTCTCCTGGATATCTATCCAGAAAATCTGAAAATATTTATCTGTAAAGATATTCAAAATATCAAGAATAGATTTCAAATTCTATTCTTAATTAGATATTCAAATAAAGATATTCAAAATATTAAGAATAGAATTACCAAAGACCCAGCAATACCTCTCCTAGGTATCTATCCAGAAATTCTGAAAACATTTATCTGTAAAGATATATGTACTCCGATGTTCATTTCAGCATTATTTACGGTGGCCAAGATGTGGAAACAATCAAAGTGTCCTTCGATAGATGAATGGATAAAGAAGATGTGGTATATATACAAAATGGAATGCTACTCTGCCATAAAGAAAGATGAAATAGTGCCATTTGCAACAACATGGATGCATCCTGAGATTATTATGCTGAGTGAAATAAGTCAGACAGAAAAAGTCGAGAACCACATGACTTCACTCATATGTGGCATACAAAACTGAAGGAAACAAAGGAACAAGACAAACAAATAAAGACACAAAAACTCATACACATTTAGCGGTTACCAGAGGGTAAGAGGGGGAGAGGGGATGGTAGAAGAGGGTAAAGGGGATCAAATATACGGTGATGTAAGGAGAATTGACTCTGGCTGGTGAACACAATGCAATATATAGATGATGTATTATAGAATTGTGCACTTGAAACCTATGTAGTTTTGTTGACTATTGTCACCCCAATAAATTTTAATTTAAAAAATATTTAAAGTGATGAAAAGCAAAAACCTACAACCAAGATTACCCAGAAAAGCTATCATTTAGAATTGAAGGACAGATAGAGCTTCCCAGACAAGAAAAAGCTAAAGGAGTTCATCACCACCAAACCACTATTACAAGGAATCTTAGGTGAATTGTTTTAAGATGGAAAAAAAAAAAGAAAAGGAAAATCAAAAGTATGAATAACAAAATGGAAATAACTACATACCTATCAACAATTACTTTCAATGTAAATGGATTAAATGTTCCAATCAAAAGATAGGGGAGCTGAATGGATAAAAAAAAAACAAAAAAAAACAAGACCCTTCCATACTGTGTTTCCCCGAAAATAAAACCTAGTCAGACAATCAGCTCTAATGCATCTTTTGGAGCAAAAATTAATATAAGACTCGGTATTATGTTACATATTATATTATATCAGCCCTGGTCTTACATTATAGTAAAATAAGACTGGGCCTTATATTAATTTTTGCTCCAAAAGACACATTAGAACTGATTGTCCGGCTAGGTCTTTTTTGGGGGGAAACAGGGTACTGCCTACAAGAGACTCACAGAGTCTCTTTGTGTGAAAGACACACAGAGGCTGAAAGTAAAGGGATTGGAAAAAGATATTTCAAGAAATTGGAAACAAACAAACAAAAAAGCTGGGGTAGGAATACTTATACTAGACAAAATAGACTTTAAAACAAAGACTTTAAAACAAGGGACAAAGAAGTACCTAGTACTCCCACTTCTGGGTATTTATCTGAACAAACCCAAAATGCTCCTTCGAGGGGACACGCTCATCCATATGTTCATTGCAGCATTATTTATATAAACCAAGATATGAAGGCAACCTGGTGTCCCTGAATGGATGAATGGATAAAGAAGTGGTACATATATACAATGGAATATTAGTCAGCCGTAAAAAAAAACAAAAAAAACAAAATCTTGTCATCTGTGATAATATATATGGACCTACAGGGTATTGTGCTGAGTGTAGTAAGTCAGACAGTGAAAGACAAATGTCATATGATTTCACTTGGAAGTGGTATCTAAAGAACAAAACAAACAAATAAACAAAACGGTAAAAAGTAAAACAGAAACAAACTCATAGATACAGAGAACATTTTGACGGTTGCCAGGTGGGAGGGGTAAGGAGTGGGTGAAAGAGGAAGGAATTAAGAAGAACAAATTGGTTGTTACACAGTAGTCATGGGGATGTAGGGTATAGCATAAGGAATATAATCCGTAATATTGTAATAACTATGTATGATGTCAGATGGGTAGTAGATCTATGGGGTGATAGATGGGAGGGGGATTAGGTGCAGGGTGAAAAAGGTAAAGGGGTTAAGAAATACAAACTGGTAGTTACAAAATAGTCATGGGAATGTAAACTATAGGGAATATAACCAATAATATGGTAATAACTATGCATAGTGACAGGTGGGTACTACTCAGGCTGATCACTTCCTAAATTACATAAATGTCTAACCACTATTCTGTACACCTGAAACTAATATAATATTGAATGTCAACAGTAATTGAAAAATTTTTAAAGGGGGAAAAAATAAAGAATAAGAGGTTCAAAGTTCTAGAGATAAAACAAGTAAGTCTTGGGGATGTAACATGCAGCATAGAAAATATAGTCAATATTGTGACAGCATGGTGCAGTGTCAGATGGTTGCTGGACTTATCATTATGATTACTTCTTAGCATAGGGAGTATAAGGAATAACATGGTAATAACTATGTATAGTGCTAGGTGGGTACCGCTGAATAACTATGCTGTGCACCTGAAACTAATATAGTATTGTATGTTAGCGATATTTTAATAAAAATCTTTTTTAAAATAAAGGTGCTTTGGAAACTATACAATCTCTGTAACAACTAATAGACTCTGTCTTTGCAGTATAAAAGAATTCACGGTAAACAGGTGAACGTGGCGGTGCACCAATAAAGCTTTTATTTAAAAAAGGCAGAGAGTTTGACCCTCAAACCTTAGTTTTCTGACACACACACCCACCCACACACTCTGTCCAAAAGAATTTTCTGCAACAATGAAGATGCTAGAAATGTGCCACATGGGGCTGTGAAGCACTTAAATGCTACAAGTAAGACCGAGAAACTGAATTTTTAATTGATCTAATTAAATTCAGTGTAAGTAGTCACATGTGGCTTGTGGCTACTCTACTGGGCAGTACAGGGTTAGAGGCTGGTACAGCAGTTTAGGCAAGAGATGATGAACAAGGGCACTGACAGTAGAGTTGGAAAGGAGGAGGCACAGGCAAGAAATATTTAAGAGGTAATATGGTAGGACCTGATGATGACCAAATACAGGTGAGGGAGAAACAGTCAAAGATGATTCCACCTGTCAAGCAGGCATAAGTGAGAGAACAGCTGAGCCACATGCTAAACAAGGGAATACAGAGGGAAATATGGTGCATTCTATTTTAGACATATTGAATTTGATGTGCCACCTGGGAGGAGAAAATAAAGAAGCAGGTAATATTAAATATGCTCTCTTTATAGAGAAAGTAACTTGCAATATAGGGATGTTAAATAATTTATCCAAGGTCAGAGTAAGGAAGTAGAAAGGTAGAATTGCAACTTGAGTCTATCTGATTCTAAAATTCATGCAAAGTCCAAACCAAAATGAGCAAACAGGTAAGAGCTGAAACCATGAAAGTAGAGCTTGCTCAGGGAAAAGCACAGAGTAGATCAGTGTGAACAGAAGAGAGCCTTGGGGAACACCAGCCTTTGTGGAACTGCTTCTTACAAAGAAGACAGAATAGTCAGAGAAATACGAGAGTGTAGGGTCATGAAAGGAAAGGGAGTTAGGTATTAGAAGAGGAGGTGATCAACAGCAGCAAGTCCACAGAAACACAAGAAGACAGGCACCAAAAAGAATTCACTTGTGCCACTAATGAAACATTTCCAGCAAAATGACAGAGGAGGAAATTTAATTTTAATGGGTTAAAGGGCAAAAAAATAGGACAAAATAAAGAAAGCAAATATAAACCATGCACTTCCATGGTTTACAGTGCTGTACATGGTGACAATAATTCATATCACATGTTTATTTTTATATAGTAGCTTTAGGATTTGGGGGGGGGGGAAATAATTTCCCCAGACTAAAAATAAATGGCACAAGTTTAAAGTAATTAATGATATTAGTAACCTACCGCTGATTCACAAAGGGGCTGGAAAATTCTGCGAGTAAGCGGAAATTCCCAATGTATCCCAGCACGCCATCTCTCTGGGTGTTGAACATAAAACACAATGTCAGGGATAACGTTCTCATCAAGATTTCCAAATATTGAAAAACCATTCAATAGCTTCTCAGCATAAAATAACAATTAACATCAAAATAGACCAAGTCTGCTAAACTTATTTTTTCTTTACGAGAATTTAGAAATGTCACTAGAATTCTACAATATTTTTCAAAGACAAAAGTGTGTTGTATACTTATATTCACTTATGCATATACTGTTCACTTATAAAAACAGATTTTAAGCAATTATGTTATGCTGAACTAAGGAATTCAGAGTACCATCAATCTAGAAATGAGATTTGTGAACAAAATCCACCCTACATTTAATAACTATTTGCTTAACTTTAATCATTCAAGGTTTTTGACTATTTACTTACATGACAAGAGTTGAGGTTTAAGCTAACAAGATTAGATTGCCAAATCAGACTCATGAGAAACAGTGATCTTACTTACCTAGTATTAAGCTTTAATAAACATTACAAGGATAGAGGCTATCAAATAATTCAGAGGAAGGGGAGAGAGGTCTGGGACATCAAGGGGACTTTGGGGTCAGTAATTGGCAAGCCAGGTCCTTCCTGTGTTGAACAAGAGGCTCTGGCACAGAAGATATGAAGGATCTACTAAGTGAGGTTCACAAGCTTCCTCACACAGCATGAGAGGGTGACTTATAACCCTAGAAAGTTCTACAGCCTGCATGACATTCTCCAAGAGCCACGCCTCAGATATCCTGGGTTCTCCTTACTGTAGGGAAGCGTTAGCCAGGGACATCCTAAGGGAATGTCAGAGTTAAGATCACTTCCTCCTAACAAACGCCAGTACTACTGACCCAAAAGTCCCGTTGACAAGAAGATTAGACCGGAATTACTTGCCTTCTTTTCTTCCCCTCCCTTCTCCCAAAGAAGTGAACGGATTTGCAGGCCAGCTGCTTTCACCCCTTCCTTCCACAGTTACTTAAGAAGTTGGTGACATAACTTGGCTTATTCTTACTTGCCCATTGCCTAGCTCTCCAGGATCAGAATTAAATCAAATCATTTCAACAAAACAGTTGAATGACAGAATCTCAGAACTTTAAAGATGATGTAGTGCAAGCTCCTACTCAAAGTGTCTACTTTGTATGTCTATCTGATTGAAGATATCTTAGGATAGAAGAACGACTTTAAAAGGCCATTGTTAAGATCTTCTATTCACTGGGGATGTCTCTTCTGTAAAACAGAAGTCTCCCCAACCTCTCTTTACCATTCCATTGGTCCTAGTTCCAACATCTCAATTAATCCAAAATAAGTCTACTCTCTCTTCCACTTAACAGTCCTTCCACATTTCCAAGGACATTTCAAAGCCATGATATATCCTACAACTTATCTTTTCTAGGCTGACCTTTGTGGGTCCTTTAATTGTTTGTTTGTTATAGGATAGTTACCTAATCTAATCTCCCCTCTACAGTTATCTGGCAGTCGGGACTCCAGCACATGCAAGTTTAGGGACTGCAGATGATGATGATTTTGGATATGGTCTAACCAGGAAAACTGTCATTTTGTTTACTACTGTACCTTCCCTAATAGTCTAAATTTGAAAACAGCTTCTTTTTTTAGCATATGTGACATGCTATTGGTGCAAGCTATATACCGTTTTTCCCCGAAAACAAGACCTAGCCAGACCATCAGCTCTAATGCATCTTTTGGTGCAAACATTAATATAAGACCCGGTCTTATATAAGACCCAGTCATATTGTATTATATAAGACCGGGTGTTATGTTATGTTATGTTATGTTATATTATATTATATTATATGTGTATTATATTATATAATAATATAACATAATACATTATATATTATGTTATGTTATGTTATGTTATGTTATATTATGTATTGTATTATAGTAAAATAAGACCAGGTCTTACATTAATTTTTGTTCCAAAAGACGCATTACAGCTGATGGGACCAGGCTAGGTCTTATTTTCAGGGAAGCACGGTATAACCTATAAATACCCAATAATACCCTAAAGTCAAAAGAATCTTACTTTCCAATTTTTCAACTACACTATCCTCAAGATTTAAGCATACATTTAAAACTCACAGGTAACTTACCTCTACTCTTCATTTGAAGTCTTATTTAGTTGCAATTAGAAAATCTTTTAAGGAAAAAAGCTTACTACAAACAACTTAAATCGTTGCACAAGTATCAAAGTGCTTTCCAAATACCAGTTTTTATTATATAAATGATAAAAATACTAAAAGTCCATACAAAATAATAATTATTACAGTTGTTGATGTTACTATTATTATTATTATTTTGTTAGCCTTATTTAAAATGCACAAAGTGGCCTGGGAATTCACTCATGGAAAAAAAATTTTCTTATATTCAGATCAATAAATGAAATAGGATCACTATATCTATAAACAATTATTATTTCATAATTTTTTTTATTTTGTTTCCCTATAACAGATTCACTTTAATTACATAAATTTATTTCATACCATTCATTTATTTCATAAAATATAACACAAGAAGACATATCAAAAAGCAACCATCTCTAGAAAAAAAGTTGCAGTTAATTTTTTAGTCAACTTTATGAAATAAGGCAAAAGATGAGTTCTTTTTTAAAAATCCAGCATGTACTTGCTGATTTATTTATAAAGGCATAAAAGTCCAAAGAGAAAACAGTATTCATCCCACATGATTAAATATTCAACTTGCCAATCCGTGCACTTGCCAAACCTGTGATTTCAGTGGCCAAGAGCAAAGAGCAGGTCATAGTATATTTACAAATGCATTTAAGTGACCTGTTATCTTTCACTAGCTTGTATTATTTTCATAGTGCAATGATTGCTTGTGACTTGTGTTCAGAGAACATATTTCTAAACAGCAGCATGACGTTAAACTCACATGGGTGCTCACACACATTCTTCCCAGAGTTAACCAGTATTTTATTAGTCAGTTTCCATGTCTTTTTAGCAAAAGTTTTAGGAAACAAAATGCTTGTATACCAAATACTGAAGACATAGTTTAAAAAGTACAAGTCTGTATTTTATAACTACCTACCTTTACTCTATTAAAATACAAAAAAGACAAAGAAATAAACAGTAGGAAAGGCCAGTAAAAATAGCCTATTGCTTCAGAAAAATAAAATGATTATAGATAACTTTCAGGATACATGAGCACTTATTTATAACATTAAAACCAGCATAGTTTTTAAAACATTTATATTGTGCTATTTAGATTTATGACTTCAAATGAGTGATACAGAGAGATGCTTTGACATATCTGATTTTTGCAGAAATATTGCCAAATACATGTCTTATTCACCAGGTATCTTTGTGTGGGTCAACATAAGAAAAATAGAAGAATATTATTAATACACATTTATATGAATTTTTTTAATCCTCCATATAGTCACAAATGTCCAGTAACATAAGGATTTTAGTAATACCAACTAAGAAAAAAAGGCAGTGATTACATTTAAGTTTTAAAAGACAGAAAACATCAAATGGTATACCATATCTATTACATAAAATTTATACTATCCTTGTTTACATATATCAATTATTTCTAAAAATCTATCTTGGGCTTGTTGGTATATCTAGATTGAAAAATAATTCATTATGAAGCCTAACAAACATGTACGGGATATAAAATTGCTAATTTACAAATGTATAGAAAAAGTAATTTTAGATATAGAATTTAATAGGTAGTACTGCCAGAGATTTGCTGTGAGTACCCTGTGTTAGCCCAGTCATAAAATTCTGATGAAGTCTCTGAGCAAATTTCCACACTGCTCTCACAACACCTAAGTTTAATTATGCATGCACATGGAATTATACATGGAATTGAACAGAAAAATTTTACCTGGATGTACAGGACTCTATACCTAGTTCTGGCTAGACACAGGTTCAATCATAAATGATCTAGAAAGACAAATATCAATAGCTACAGGGTCCTAAAGGTTTTAAGTGAAAATTCAAGAAATTAGGGTCATCTGCCTTTCTCAAAGTTTATGAATTCAAATAGACACACTAAAACAGACACCCAAGTAAAGTTATTACTTTTGTTAACAAATAAGATAGCATATCACAAGAGGGACTCTGAATAAATTTTCAGTTGATCTTGAAAAATTGATAATTTTATGTTTAGATTTATGTCAACCCTTAAGTAATTCCTCCCACTCTTGTCTGCCTGTTAGGCTGTTGTAAAACCCGGCACTTACCAGTATAAAAAAGTAGGCATACAGCGCTGTGCAATGGTGAATTATAAAATATTTGTCACCAATCACTTTCCAATACAAAATGAGAATCAACAAATCTGTAAAAAAGAAATATACGTTAAGTTTTTACACAGGAAGAAAGTTGCATTGTTGTTGTTTTTTTTTTTATGTGTATTTAACTCTCTCTCCTGACAATTTGTCACAGTACACTCTGAGCCCACAGCATTTTGTTTATACCTCAGTTGTCCAATTACCCAGTTTACCATAAAGTATCAGCTTGTTTATAACTGTCTCCCCACTCTACTGTAACTCCTCCAGAATGAGGACCAGTGTGGGCATCTATCACAGTGACTGGCATGTAGCTATGTAATATATTTGTTGAAAGAATAAATGAATAACATGTTTCCAGGGTTTAGTAAAGTGAAAACTTTACTGAATAAAAATAATTTTAAAATAAGTTTAAATTACTGATTTCCATCACTACAATAATTCAAATAGATGTGATGGTCACAGAAAAGGTAAATAATGACCAACTCATTTGTAACACAAATTCAACATAAAGTATTTAAAAATTAACAAAGGACGTGATTAAATATTACTTCAAAATAGCAAAAGCCATCAAGAATAATGACTGTTAAAAAGACACACCAAAGAAAGAGGTCAAGGCATCAATTTTCTTTAAAAGATTCTGAATCTAAACACCATGGTTCAGAAAATAATTTTGTTTAATAAAACAGAAACTTTTCAAAATGTTAACACAACTATTTTCTTTACCCAATAGTTAAACATGAAATTTAGACATGGAAACAAATGGCTATCATGTATGGAAACTAGGGGAAAACTGAGGTTTTATGGGGTCGGAGATTATAAAGTATGGAAATCTTTTATAAAAAATAAAAAGGTACTAATATAAAACTAGATCTAATATAAAACTAGAACTATTTATAAAGAGAAAAGAAATCATCAGATTACAAATTTTAAAGAGAAAATAAATAGCACAAATGTGGAAATCAAGAAAATATAACACTATTAGCAATTAACTGCCTGGTACTCCTGTTAGGTAGATTTTCCCTACACATTTTTGCTGTGTACTTTTTAGTCACCAATTATTATGGTAATGATCTTGTAATATTTTCCAAAGAGAGAATAAATAGAATTCACTTTTCATTCAGCTTAATTTAAGTTTAAGTTTTAAACTTAAACTTAAGCTTAATTTAATTTAAGTTTTAAAAGAGAGAAAACATCAAGTTTAGAAAAGTTCAGAACTCTTATTTTTAAGTGTTTTGGATCTTATCTTATTTTGGGAAACCTTTACCAAGTTTCTTTCCTACAAAATTTCCTGGGTAGTGACGACTCTCTGAATTGACAATGTTCATTAACCAGTGTGTGAGATATATTATAAATTTTGTGTTATCCTTGTCAATGACAGCATTATGTGACAAATGAGCAAATTTTTTTCAATGTGTCTACATGATTCACTCTTCTTTCAATTGGGCCATCAGATAATAGCCTATTCATTATTTCTCTTCAAAATTTATTTCTTCCTTTTAATGAATTACATGTTTTGGTATAATCTAATATTTTAATCACTTCTTGATGGCAGAAAATTTTCGATTGAGTCCATTACCCATCTTTATCAATTTTGCTTCATATTCCATTATTTTTATTTGGATTTTCTTTCAGCTATTTATTAAATTTGAAAATTATAAAATAGGTCTCCCTATATAAATGCCCAAGTAAGAGATCTGTTATTTTTCTCTTATTTTATGAAGACAGTCCAAAATATCTTTTCAAAAAGCAATTTAAATGGCATATGCTCAACTTAACTTCCCCTTTGTCTAGTTGTATCAAAGGCTATTCCAACCGTATCCAACAGAAGAGGAAATGTGACAGGGAAATGTGGAGAAGAGTCTGTGACCTTAACTAATTATGGCTAAAATAGTTTGCTTTTGCAAATTTCACCAAAACAATACAAAACCATGGCCATGGGAACACATTTCAAAGTCAATTGAAGCTTAAACTTCATTAGCTTCACAGTAATTCCACCTGAGAGGCTCGTTAGGCCAAAATGAACCATCGCTATTAAAAACTGTCCAGGCCCCACTCTGCAGCTCTGATCTTCAACAAGAACCAGAGAGCCAACAGGAAAATGTTTCATGTTCTACGATCACAGCAAGCATTTATTCCCACTGCATGGGTCCTAAAAGCTACTTCTCAAATAAATAAACCAAAAGCATAGACTGTATATTCCTTGCATAATTCCACGAATAACTTAGAAACAGTGAACAACATATCACATACCAGAAATGAGGTAGCCTGAAGAAACAGCAATATTCACTTTTACAAGCGATGAATCACCCCTATAAATATTTTTAAAAAAGTATCTTTTTTAGCACATAGGTTATAGATGACAGCTACTTTTTTCTATTGAAATTTAAATATAATCAGAATGCTTTCCATAGATTCTCAAATGGTAAATTGTCATTTGCACAAGGTACTGTGTTAGCTATAATACTTGTACTTCTAATTGCATAAATAATAATTTCTTATATTTATTAGCTAAAAGTTTTAGGAAAATAGTTTTATCAAAAGACAACTTTTTATAAATGTGTTCTCATGTGATTTGTTTCAAATAGAATTCAAATAGAATTCCAGATGCTGATTTTTTTTTTTATTCCTTATTCTGAATCAGAGACTCAAATAACCTCAAGAAATTGTCTAGCCTGCCCCTGATTTGAGGCCATATACTATTATCATCATCACTCTACTGCATACTGGAGGGACTTGCTTGTTTTCATACATCAGTACATGTCAGGGTTGGAGCAAGACTGCTTAATCCTGATGTTTTGACCCCTCCACAAATCAAGATCCTGCACCTTAGCCCTACTAATGCTCTTCACTCCAAGAAACAAATACAAATTATCAGTCCTTTATCATCTGATTTATGATGTGAACTACTGGTGAAATGAACAGAAAACAAAATTGATAACAGCTAAACTACAAATGAAAAGACTCAGCAGAAGTTATATTTTCTTTATAAATTCTGATCTGCAAATATGATCCTGGAAAATTGGACCTGGAACAAATTATGTCATCAAAGAAAATGTAAAAATATCAAAAATTATAATAGGTAAAAGATTGATATGGACAAAAACTGACCAATAAATCAAATCTTTGTTATAAAATTTACTTTCCAAAAGAACTGGTTCTATTAACAATCATGTTAGTAAAATAAGAATATGAAAAGAACAAAGATAAAAATTGTTTGGGTAGATTATATAAAAACTTGGTCAAGGAATTAAATTCACTAAATAGATTCACTTTGAAAAATATCTTCCCAATGAAAATTGATCAATACTGGTATAATTCTAATGGGCTTTATTCCATACTTATGAATGAAAAACATCAAAACATTATTGCAGTCAAACAAAGATGGTCCAAGTCCTGGTTAAATTGCCCCACATCCCCATGCAGCGCTTTCTCAAAACATACCTCATTTCTCAAACTAAGATGAACCCAGGAAATACAGTTTGTAAAATTTCTGCCATTGGAATGACATTTAAATTTTTCAGAAAGCACCGTGTTACAAATTATCCTATTATTGATGAACACAGTTATCATTAGTACTTCAAATTTTATGTAGTACTAAATTCGTCTTACATGGACATCTATAAGACTAATTTTCTTATCTTTGGTATCAAATGATGGGTCAAAATCAAACATAAATTGGAAGACTGAGTCTTAAGTAGATGTTATTCAAGTTGACTATCCTACCTCAATAATAACTTATTTTTGCCAGTGGTTATCATAACTTGGTTTTACTAACACAGTATAAACATTTACTTCATCGTATTTTCCTTGTTTTGGATAACAACAGCAATACTAAGGCAAAACAACCCTTATTATTTGCATTCAAATCTAAAATCATTTTAATGCACCTTGCTGAAATACGTTTATATACAAGCATTTCAATAAATCATACACCATCAATGTTTTCTACTTTAAAGTGATGTTCTTATTAATAATTAATATTAAAATGTAAATCAAATTGAATATATTGGAAAGAAACAGCTTACCAAAGTGGATCAGCAATTGTAGCCTCATCAAACAAAAAAATGTAAAGGCCAAAAACCCCAACCAACAAAGAATGGCATGTAGATCCTACCCTGAAATGAAATGAAATGAAATGAAATGAAATGCACACAAGAATTTCAGATTCTTTGCAATAAACTTTAATTCTGACAAAATGTCTAACATTCTGAAGAAGTTAAATCTGGAAGCATTTAAATACAGGAATATAACACATCTGAGAGTATGTATAATATGAAATTGCCATTTAGAAATCCAAGGGCCACAAGTTTACTTTGGAATTAATAATAAGAAAAATACCCAGGTCTACAATTTCCTGCTAGAAAATTGGTGAATCACTTAATTGGTTTAAAATTCTGAAACAGAAGCATCTCTCATGATGGAGTTGAGCTTTGTGCAAACAGATGGTGACTGGTAAGCCCACCACCCTACACTCTGCTCAGATAGAGCTCCCTCCCCAGCACTATCACTGTGTGATTTGGTTCCTGCTCCAATCAGAAATGACTTCCAAATCTTCGGGCCTCAAGCAACTCCATGTCCTGAATCAGAATTGGAATGGACCATGAAACACACATTCACCTGAATTATTGCACTCGATTCTTGTAACAAATCTATGACAAAGCTAGGGCAACTATTATTAGTGTCTCTTCATCATTAATATAAAAGCACTTCTAAATAGAAAAACTGAGGACCATGAATGTACACAGAAAATCTGTTTTTAAAAGAAATGCTCAAGTGAAAGCAAAAGGTTCACAACATCCAGGTCAAATTTTTCTTTTATGGAAGGAATAAGATTTAGATGAAAAATATCAGTTTCTATGAACATCTCTTGCTAATAATTTAATGACTCAATCAATATCCAAGCTCTGTGATATGACCTAAAGAACGGTATATAGGATACTCTATATTTATTCACACACAAAAAAGTATACAAGTAATGAAGTTTCTTTTCTCTTCATTAGAATAAAGGAATAGCAAATTTCCTCTTTAGAAATTAATGGTGTGTAATGAATTTCTCTCTATAATATGAAACCAAATCTTTAAAAGTGAAATGTATCAACTAATATAAAGTTTGATATTAGAAAATCTTATTGTAACTTGAAATATCAATGCACTTGATCTAATAGATAATGTGGTCCTAAATAGCTGTGTCAAGTTCAATCAAATCATATTTTAAATGATCAAAGATTCACGCTGATATAAAGGCATTGACAACGAATCCTTTGTAATACAAAAAAATCATTTTGAAGTGTGAATAATTAACCCAATTTATCTGGTTTACAAGCCTGGAATTTTCATGCCAAGTAACCCTGTATCCCATTTGAATACATATGGGATAAAACTGCAAGATCCTTTATCTCAAATAGAATACTCCATCTAAATAATGATAATACCAGTTGTGTGTTGCCATTCAAAAATTCTTTGAAAAGAAAAAACATAACCTCTCACAAACCTGTTTCAGTGTTTAATAACCTTACATCAAAAAGTTTCCTTTTGGAAAAAATCTAACTTTTTGTTCCTGATGCTCAGGCCTCAAATTCCCTTCTCTGTTGAGACATTATATGGTTAATGGAAAGAATTACAACCCTCGGTGATGGAAATGGGATATAATTCAAGAGAGAAAAATTAAATATAGTTGGATCAAATTGCTCCCACTACCATGAACAGGAGAAGCAAACACTCTGTGCTTACATACTATTCTGTATTAAAAGTCTATTTGTTTAGCAACTTCTGTTAGTAAAAATTCCATCTTTCGTTCTTTAAAATCAGGTTCCTGACAAAGTGAAATATAGATGCCTTAGTGTCTAAAAAGAAAAACTATGATGCTACCTAAGATAAAATACTTCAATTTTTTTCCAAAAGAGGGTTAAAAAGAAAACGTTTGTGCTTATAAAAAGATAGTGCTTTATTTTTAAGGAAATAATGACCATTTTAGAATAGCAATTTAATCATTCACAAGTAGTATGAGTATTACCAATAAAAACCAGATAGTTCAAACAGACAAAACAGTTCAATTTTGGAAAAGTTGATTTAAAAATTAAGAGTATTTCAACACAATAGGACTTCCTATACCGTAGGAAAGCAAGTAGATATAAGAAAAAAAATTTTAATTATGATATAAATAACACCTATAAATATATGTGTTTTCAGAAAAGGAACCATTAAGTATAGCAATTTCTTACTTATAATTAATTAAACTGCTATCTCTCAGGTATGAATTTTCCAGTGAGTTTTTTCTTCCTGTTATTTTTCTACTAGATGACTTGGACTACTCATTATTCAGAGACCTTCCTGACTGCTAGGAAGAATTATATGTGTTATGCTGATCTGTTTAAAGAATGGAGGCTGGATTTCAAGACAGATATGTGTACTTTGCTCAAAAGCAGCAAGTTTTTTTTCCTTCTTTGCACTCACCACCTCACAGTTTAAGTCCCATTTAAACCCAGCTGATGTGAGAAATAGGAGTAAATTTGAGGGACAGAAAAGGAGAGAGAGAACACTACTTGAATAGCATAATGAATCTTATATAATCCCAGACTCCTTTTTCAAATGGGAACTCAGTTTCCCAAATGGGGATTCCATGCATTACAGAATGGCAGTGATAAGACTAAATAATGCATAGTATTTTTTCGTTTCATCATTTCATTTCATTTTCATCTTTGCTCCTATTTCTCTGTGCCCTCTCTATTTCTTTGGCTTGCAACTCTTCAAGATTCAAATGCCTTTACCTCCTCAAACCACAGTGAAAATAGTTCAAAATTTAGCCACAGAAAATGTATTGCCCCATGTCTCTTCCTTCTCTTTCCCACTAGTCTATCTATCTTCATATTAGAAAGGTTTTTTAAAATAATGTTTAGTACCTTTAATATCCGACATTTGATCTTTGTGCTACTCTTAAGACAAATCATGCCTCTTATTTTTCAAATATACATGGAGAAAGAATTCTCACTTTTTGGATGAAAAGAGCTGTATCATGTATGAACAAGACAAATCAGTGTAAGATGCTGAAGAAAATAACTAAGGTCTTAGTCACAGTCTGAATTATAAAAGTAGACACTTGCAAAACAATTTGCCCCCCCAAAAAAGGGGGGGTTTTCAGGTTAAATATGACCATGCTCAAATAAATACTTAGACTTTGACAGAAGGTCTTTAATTTTAAAAGAAAATTTCAATGAAAACTGATTATAGTAACTTTAGAGACCTGCTGAATTCATTTTATAGTTAACATTAACTTTAAATAATGACAACAAAAAGTATTCCCATAGCTGTTCCAATTCACTGAGGTTTGAAAATGCACAACGATGTCTGGGCACCTGAAAGGCTCTAAAGTCAGTGAGGCAGTCATCAGAGTCATTTTGTGTTTGAAATCCTGTGAGAGATTAAGGAGTTGCAAACACACAAAAATGTGCAAACCAACTAATTAAAAGTATCACAATCTTCTATATCGTTACATGTCTCATTCATTTTCTATTTAAAAAAAAAATCTAAGAAGCAATTTTTACTTTAGGATTGTATAATCAAAAAATAGATTCTGGAAGGCTCTGAATTGTAATGAAAAGTTCATTAAAAGAGAGACACAGATGTGCTAATCATACACCATGTTCTCTGATATGTGGCGTTTAACTGCTCCGGTTGGGCTAAGCCAGCCAACGCTATATATAGGCTCCTCAGAGCCCCAACTAATGTTTACGTCTGTTATCATTTCCAAAGACCATGTGTTTGTTGTCATAAATATTGCAGAGAAGAATGCAAAACAGCACTCTTCCACAGTCAGCTAAAATCTAGTTAACCTTCCCACACTTCCCCAGAAAGTGGAATAACTTTTTCCTACCATCTTTCAATATAAAAGCTTTTAAATTTTTCTTGTGTGAGATTTATATACTTGTCTTTTCTTTCATTGCTAAGGTCAAATAAAAAAATTGATGTTAGATTTTGTAAGGTCCTAAATGAAAAACTTTTGGGAAGTATTTTAAATCATTTAATTTCATAAAACTAGCTTTTTAAAAAAATCAATTACATTTTCATAAGCTTTACCTTGAGTTCCATTCAATCTTCTTTTCGAAGCTGAGACGGTTAAAACCTGGAGAAACTTTTGCTGAAAACCAGTAACTTATAAAGTGGAAAAGAAGCTGAAAAGCGAAAAAGCTGGTAAAAACAGTGCTGATGACCAGTTTGGTATTGGTGTCCATATTTCTTCAATCTGTTAAGAGAAATAAGGGCTATAAATTGCTTTAAATTGCTCATGATAAGCTTAAATTAATTTTTTATATTAAAAGAGTGTGGTTGTATTTTTACTAATTTATTTTAATTTAGCACAAATGTAAGAATACAAAGAAACTATAAGAATTTTGAGCCTGTAGTAATGATTTGTCATATATCTTATATTTGTATTTAAAATAAAAGAGGGAAAAAATCTATTATCTTAAAGATCTCAATGTTATAAATTTCAGGAGACAAATTTAACATCATGCTATTCAAAATGATCTGAGTCTTAGAGTTTAATATTATGAGGGAATTTCAAGTGCTGTAACTGCAGGTATTCTTTTAGTAATATTTTTAATTAAACTAAGGCCAAATTACTTAATTTCTCTATAACTCAACTTCTTCATTTATGAAATGAGAGTTGGTTAGATAATTTCTGACAAACAATTAAGCAATAATAGAACTAACATTATCTGCAATAGCAAAACAAAATAATTACATAATAAAAACTAATTGTACAGTGGAACAAACACTACAATTTAAATCTTAAGGAGAATAATACCATCTTGGAAAATAACCGCACTACTGTTCTGTTACTGTTTAAATCAGTATTTAATTTTAAAACAATATTCTGTAATCACACATATCCTTGGACCAAAACTCCTCCATGGATTTTTATCTCAAAAATAAAAGATTTTTATAAAAGAGCTTCAGGTTTTAAGGATTAGAGTTAGCAAATAGTAATATGCATACATGTACATTCACAGTATGTTTTCTGTCTTATTGAGCTGAACTTTATTTTGCTCCTAAAAATCTTAGGAACATTTAGGCCAAAAAAGGACATTAAAGCATTTGCTCATATCCAGCAAATTCATTTCTATGGCTTCTTCTTTGATAGAGCTAATCCTCAAATGAAAAGGAAATGAATCAATAGACATTTCCAGCTTCCCAATGTGAAAAATAAGGTCACCTACTGAAGCCAATTCACTAGAAAAACAGCCAAGTCACTGGCTGTACAAGCGATACCCTCACTTCATTCCCTTCCAACCAGGATATCATATTAAGAATCAGTCCCTCACAGGGGCCCTTCTGAAAGAATTTATGTGTCTGTAATGAATTCGTTCCTCATTCTTTTTTTTCTGGTGTGTGTGCTCAGCAAAAAATATTGATATTACAATTCTTCTCTGTGAGATTCCATTAACTTTACTGCTCATTTACTTTTTTTCTTAATTTAACATGTGTTTATTGGGCATTAAAATTTTTAGTCTGTGGTCTTTTAGTTTAATATTAACCAAATAATACATAAAAGTAAATTTTGTACATAAATTAAACATCATTATGATTTTCTAAGTGAGATGGAAAAGTGATGTTTTTCTAGGATTGAAGCAAATAGGGGTCAAATAATAGATAGGTTAGATAGATAGATAGATAGATAGATAGATAGATAGATAGATAGATAGATGAGAGAGAGAGAGAGAGAGAGAGAGACAGAGAGAGAGAGACAGAGAGAGAGAAATGAAGCAAGCAAACAAGCAAATAGGGATCTGCAGGCCATGTAGTAGAGAGTCTAACCTTATATACAGGGGGTGCCAAAAAATGTATACAAGTGGACACTTTGGTCAAAGTTGCTCAAGCAGTAGTTTGCCATCATCAGAAGTGTCTGGACAGTGATGGTAACGACTTTGAGAACCTTGTGTAATTGCAGAAGTCAAACGTGACTTGTATTCATCTTCTGTTATCAGTATATATTGAGTATTACAATTCTAATACAGTTTTCCTTTCTTAAAATGTGTATACATTTTTTGGCACCCTCTGTATGGTTAGATAAATAACATGAATAATCTTAAATATGATGACAGTTTGCCCTGGAGGGGTTGGCATGTTTCCTGTGGGTCCTGGAGGGTGGCCGGGCATGAGCTGTTCATTTACTTTTATTAAAATTAAACATATATAATAAAGCATTTATTTTATGAATGGTTGCTAAAAGTTCTGTCATAAAACTCAGTAGGAATCATGCAACATTAACGATTTTATAAATTGTTAATTTAACCAATACATTTAAAAAAGCACACCATTAAAAAATTTATCATTTATTTTAAAAAGCTAGTTTTTATTAAGTCTTTGTTATACTGGATATTTGATGTTTTCAACAGACTTACTGTCAGTTAACTGGAGTCTATCAGGTATATGTTGAGCATTTTCTTTTGCAAAAAAAATGTTCCATTTAAAACTAAAGAGCTCCATAAAGTCAAGTTGTGTCTTCCATTAAAGGCTCAACAGGCAGAAGTTAATTAAATCATTCTACTCCCAGCTTTGCTTCCTATTAAGCAGCTGCTTGCTTCATCGGTCATGCCAAATCAAGTACTATTCTAGGGATATTTTACAAATTTCCTCAGAAAACCCAGGCTTCTGGTAGGTAGCAATTGTCCCTATTCATTCACTGAATCATGCAAGATGGTAAAATAGGTAAAACCAAACAATGATCATGACTCACATAGATTAAGGGCCTTTGAGAGTTTGGTAATTATTAAATACAGGAACACACAGTAAAAGTAGAAAAGTATTAGATTTAGTTTATATACCTCCACATGTGGCTAGTAGTTAGCAGAGACTGGGATACTGTCCCAGAAAGGCTGAGCCAAACTTAAGAGGAAAATATTTCTGTGGCAATTTACAAGGCGAGTGTCCAGACATGAGCCTTCAAAAGAATTAGCCCTTCTTGATTCAAAAGAATTGTGGACACCAAAGAAACTCTTCCAGAGACCTCTTGAATACACCGTTTGTATATCCCCCAAGATTGTTTCCATAGACTTGAATTCAAGCTGGTTTCTTAGTAAAGAAGAACATAAAAAGGTCTGAAGTACACCTCTCCGCCATCAGCTTATGAGACCCCTCCTCCAGCAGGAGGATTCTCCCAGAGGCAGGGCCACCAGAAATAGCACAGCCAGGCTAATTCAGTCTTCCTTCAACCAACAGTACATCCAACATCTGTCACATGTACACCATGAGCCAAGTGCTATGCAGAAATTCAGCATATAAAATGAGGGACGTGCCTGACCACTGCAATGTACACCTGAAGCTGACGCTGAATAATAATGAATGTCAACGATAATTTTATATACAAACACACATACGCAGACACACACACACATAGGATGTGGAGTACAGCATAAGGAATAGTCAGTGGAACTATAACAGCTATATACGACATCAGAGGAGTAGTAGGTTGGGGGAGAAGGGTTATCACTTTTTGAGAGATATAAATGTCTAATGATTACATTGTTTTGTACACCTGAAACTAATAAAAAAAAATAATAAATAAAATAAAATAAAATGAAGGACGTGCTTATGAACTAGTAGCAAAGCAAAGAAACAGATCACCACTATATATAAAGTGGTAAATTCAGGGTGCCAAAGGGCACTCCCTGCTTTCCAGGGAGTAAATACCTAGCAGAGAGGACACGCAAACAATGAGGAGACACTGGCGGTATTCAAGGTGAACCAAGAGGACATCTTTTTGAGCTGAAGCCCGAAGGACTCAGTTCCATCATCTGAGTCTAGAACTACGAACCTGGGAACACAACTATGACTCTCATTTCCCTGTGCTTGTTACTCCCTTGTCAGAACAGGGATTCCTTAGGGAGCATGTCAGAATCACTAATGTCAGTTCCATACACACGCACAACTGTATCCCTTCATGCTCTATAGTTTCAGGTGAGAACTACGCTGTCCTGTTTAGCAGTAAAAGACCTTTAAAAGAGGGAAAAGTCTTGTGTGGTTTGTTGTCTTTAAGGGCAGCAAGAAAGTGAAAAGCTGGGAAGAATGTCCTACTCATGCTTAGCACTCCTTTCCCATCCCTGGTAAGATCCCTTTCCTACTCCCCACATTGACTGCAAACACTCACAACTCTCAAAGCTCCAGTGCCCTCTCCCTTACAATAGAGATTTCTTCCCATTGCATCAAAATATGGAGGCTATCGGGCATGAATGCTCTCAACGTAGCAATGTTGACTACCCCCTGCCACCCTGACCCAGAATCTCTTCTCTGAACACTATGGGCTCTGCCTGGGCATGTGCCACACACCTTCAACACAGCTTCAGTCATATGCAACCGGACCCCACCTCCCCCAGCACATAGTCTGGACAGTCAGCTACCCTCTGGATGGCTCCATATGGGAATCCTGGAGGCCCTACAGGCTCTACATGACCCTAGCCAGTCCTTTCCCCAGGGCTCCATACCACAGAGAATGACACTATCATCCACAACACTTCACCATCTTCCAGTCTAGAACAGCTCAGTCACCCTGGACTCCTTCCCATCCCTCACTCCCACTGCCAAATCCTGGTGGACTGAAGAATCCCAAATGAAGGATAACTTGAATACAAGGAAGTTCTGAAAGTTTCTCATGATAGCCTTATGGATACTACAAAGAAATGTGACTGGATAACAAAATTAGGTAAATCCAGAGCTTGTTGGAAAACTAAAAGCAGCATGTAGATCAATGATCTAAAGTAGACTTCAGAAATATTTCCTGCTGTCCCATAAGGACCTCTGTTTTTGGTCTGCTTCAGTAATATTTTTATAAATATTTATATTTTTACTCAATCTACATATAAAACAGAGCTGGGAAAGATAGGTAGTGTAATAGGTTAACAGAATCAGATTTAAAATTATCTTCATTAGCTGAAATAATGCATCCCAATCAGAAAGATATGATAGGAACAAATTTTTAACAGTCAATATTACACACACACACACACACACACACACACACACACACACACACCACGGGAAACCTTAGTGTGTGGAAGTGTACCTTTGGATCAAGGCACATATCAGTCCCACTTTCCTCTAAATTAATTATATACCAAAGTACCTTTAGAGTACTGTAACTAAGATGGTGATTTTTAGAAACCATACCCTATTGTAACGTTAGCTTGGGAACAAGATTACTTAGAGAGGACTTGAGAGCATTCTTCTAACATCTAAAGATCTGTTATGGAAAAGTGAAAGAGGGAACTTAATTCTGCCTTCCCCAAAATGGCGCAAATGGGCAAAAATTACAGGGAGGAAAGAGTTCAGCTTAATTTAAGGAAGAACCTCCTAAAAATTTACAAGTATCCAGCATCTACCACAGAAGTGGTAAAAGGAACACTAGAAGGGTTGGTCCACACAGGGGGTGGGTGCTGATCTAACATTCAGAGTAAGACTCTGAGATTCTAGGACTGACCTTAATTTTGGCATCTCAAGAGGCAATTTTGTGTCAAATACTACATTTAGCTTCTCAACAGTCTGTCCTTTATGCTTAAAAAAATCAAAATTTCACATGTAAGAAAACATTAAGTACCTATAACATGGTGGGAAGTACACAGGCTTAGTCACAGTCTTGAGTTTGAATCTCAGTTCCACCACTTGCTGGCTGTGTGACATGGGACTAATAAGTTACCTTAACTGAACCCCAGTTTTCTCACCTGCTGAATGGAGATAACAACAGTACAAACATGACATGGTGGTCACAGGGAATAACCTATATAATGTGTTGGGCCCTTAGAACAGTAACTGTCATAAGATGTGCATTCAGTAAGTTTCTGCTTCCACCATCATCCATCTCCAGCAGCACACAGGACACGTGATTTCTGGGTCTGTCATCACTCTAGCCAAGGAGAACAAAATCATTCTCTGGCCACTAGGCCCTAAGCCCCTAACTAATCTCTGTTTACGTTAGCCAACATCCAAATGTCGGCAGCCTCCATGCAGAAATCTATCCTCTACCATCCCTGTCATCATCCCAAGTTCCTTCCCAGTCACTGGACCTAGCCCAGCCCCCCTCCACCTCCAAACCCTTCCACTAGGTCCCCTGGAATTGCTGTGCCACACCCAGTAAACAGTACTGGGCAGGCAGGGGTTCCCTAGTCCTCTCACACTGAAGAGTCAGGAGGTGGTCCTATATCCTCTTTGCTCCTCAGGGTCTCCTTCAGGCCTTACACCTCCATTCCCTCACCCCCAGTAATGTTTTTGCCTTGCTATTGAGTTATACCACCCTCTTCCTCTCCTCACTGGTATCATATTCCAACTTCTCAAACACATCTTCCCACCCAAAGACTTAGACCCTCATTCACTGATGTCCTCAAGCCCTGCCATCATCCTGAGTGATTTCCTACCTATGTAGAAGGCCCAGGTTTCCTTAACAACTCAGTCCTTTTATCTTGATCTGGAACGGCTCCTCTTCCCTGTCATCTCAACCACCCATGGACCTTTACTCACTCGTCATTTTTCTGCCTCCAAAATAACATTTCAAGTATTCCCTTTGTTGACCTTTACTTCAAGTGTGCTCAGTATTACATCATTCTCAAGTCCACTGACCTCTCAGCTTTTCCCCAATTCATTAGCCCTTTCCTCATTTTTTGCTTCCTTCTGTAATCAGCTTAAATCCTAGAGGCCATCATTTCAACAACACTCTCAGTACTAACACCCTACCTTCCCTTTTCCACTGCCAAAAGCTGGCAAAACACCAACCCCGGATATGCCCAACTATTTACTCCACAACGAGCCCTGAACAATCAGAGCACTGTTGGAAAAAGTCATGGACCAGAAGAGGGAGTTTGGCGAGTGTGAAATTACAGAGGGATCACACAGCCCTCAACACTGCCCTGTATTCTACATCCTTGCAGAGTCCAACCAGTCCTTTCACGCTCTACGACTAATTTTCCAAATTGTCCCTAACTTTTTGAACCTCCAACCATCCACCCCCATTCTCCACAGAACCCCACTTCACAAAAAAGTAGAAGCCAACACATGAAAATTCTCAGTATCTCACTGTCAACCACAGATGACCTGCACCTTCAAGCATCTGCTGTCCCACTCAGACAACCTCTCACCCATCATTTTTGGCTCCTTTAGGAATTTTTTGCTCCCCATTATCCCTTATTGTCTCCTGACCTAGATTTTCTATTTGCTTTTAACCAGGCTTAAGTTCCCAGTAAAAACAAAAATCAAGAGAGCCACCACGTCTTCTTCAAGAGTATAGTGTGCTCTCTTTGTCCTCTCTCCCTCTGTCTCTCTCTCCCTCTCCTGCCCACCCTCTTTAAGGAAAAAGTTCCTATGGTTTATCCATACCATCATCATTTCTCAGCTCTCTCCTCCTTCAGCGCACTGCATTGTTGTCCCCACCCTCATCACTGCCCTGAAGTAGCTACTGCTAAAGTCAGCGACAACCTGTACGCATGGTCTTCATGTTTCCTCACCTCTCGCAACATGGGCACTACTGACCTTTTCTCCTTGGAGCACCTTCTTCCTCATGCCTCCGTGACACCATACTGCTTCCTCTGCCCGCCACTAAATGACAGAATTCCCTAAGGCTTGGTCCCAGACCCTCTTCTCTTACTTGTTCCCTGTGTGATTTCACCTATACCTGTGGCTTCAGTTACCACCTATATGCAGAACCATCTCAAGTTTAAACCGCCATCCCAGATCTCCCCTCTGAGCTCCTGACCTGTACAGCCAACTGCCTACTTGTCAGTACTACCCAGCATTTCAAAGGCATCTCAAACCAAACTCATGGCCTGACCCCTAAACTTGGACTTTGCTTGCGGCACTCCAGCTAATGACTTCTTTCTGTCCCTTAAAGATGCCATGTTCCCTCCATCTACAAGGCCTTTGCATAGCCTGTTCCCCCACTCTTACCCCTGTCTCTCCACATCTCATGCTTCTTCAGCTCTAGGTCAATTCTCACTTACTCAGGGAAGCCTATGCTCTGAGCTCCATCAACAGGTCAATTCCCCCCTTATGAGTGCTCATAGTATTGTGTCCCCCTCCTTTACAGCTGAAATTTAACTGGATGTCTCCTCTAGCCTTTGGGTGCTAAGCACACAATGGAGTATACAGATATAGTACTATAAAGTTGTACACCTGAAATTTATATAATGTTATTAACGAATGTTACCCCAATATATTTAATTTTAAAATAAAATAAAAACCAAAAGCATTTTTAAATTTAAAAAAATAATAAATGGATAACTCCTTCCCCCAGTGAAACATGAGCCCCACGAGGATAGAGAGATTTCCCTTTCTCCATGTGTCCCACATGTAACACAGTGCCTGCATACAGTATATGCTCATTAAAAGTCTATTGAACAAAATAGTGACAGTAATAGACATTCATATTCTTACATGTGCTTTCCATTCAACTCATCAGTTACGGGTCCCTCATCTTACCAGTATAATCCGAATATTGGAATAAAGAATTTTCTAGATTGAAAACCCTAGTATTACAGCATTGTGGATGAAAAGGGGGTTCTGTGAAAAATAACCTGACAGGATAATCTGACCATAGATTCCTAACTGGCAGGTCATGGTGGGCAGTCACACTCCAGGGATGTAACTTTTTAGTAAAGGTTTATCTTTGCCGTAAGCAAGCCCTGTCCATTGTTTCTGTGCATACAGGTTAACACTTAACCACCCTCTAGGGGCCACATAATCTTGTTAACTATTTTATAATCTAATTCCTACCTGGCTTTCTCCCACCTCCATGTAATCTTCCTTACTTTCCCTCCTTAATTCCAAATGTATAAAAGAAAACTGCAAAACTGTCATTCACCAGAGCATTTGAGAGCTTGCTTCCTGGCAATTGTCATCAGTTTGACTCAAATAAAATCTTATAAAAGTTCTTTAGAGGCTTCAACATTCCTATGTTAACAGCATGAAAACATACTGACTTCAAGAAAATTCTTACCTCTAAATGCCCCAAGGCAAAGAGCATCAATATTATACATGGACTAGTATTGACTACGATGTCTTAGTCTGTTTGCACTGCTGTAACAAAATATCACAGATTGGGTGGCTTAACGTCATCAGAAATCTATTGCCCACAGTTCTGGAGCCTGGAAGTCTGAGGTCAGGGTACCAGAATAGGTGGGTGAGGGCCCTCTTCCACGTGGCAGAAGGGGCTGGGGAGCTCTGTAGAATCTCTTTTACAAAAGCACTAACCCCATTAGTGAGAGCTCCACCCTCAAGATCTAATTACCTCCCAAAGGCCCCACTAACTAATGCCACCACGTTTTGGGGGTCAGGATTTCAACATATGAATTTGGGGGATAGGGGCAGACTCAAACATCCAGACCATAGCAACATATTTGATTTGACTATCCCAAACTCTTACAACACATAGTATGCATTTCAAAGTTTTCATGAGTATATGTAATTGTAATCTGCTCTGTATTTTCATACTCTTACCAAGTACAGAAGTACTTATTGATTGATTTATCTACGTCAGCAGCCCAAACACATTTAACAAGTCTCTACTTGCAAACTGTGAATCATTTGTAAGTAAACATATGACTGTAGAAGATATTTACCAAACCAAACAAACAAAAACCCTATCAAAAAAGAAGCATATCTGCCCCCCCCCACACACACACACACCCATTCTGAGTTTTGTCTGCATTTCCATATGGGTGGTACATTGCAATTATCTGTCTAAATACTCTTACATGTCAATAATTAACCAGAGACATTGAAACACCTTAATAAAGATTTACAATCACACTCCCTACGTTTGACATTTCATTCATATGAAAATTGTTAAGCCTCTAATGAAATGCATTCAACGCTCTCAGCTAACTGCAATTACAGTTTTTGTTTTTCACTGCTGTTTTTTTTTTTTAATTCTGCATTGAGAGCTATAGTTTTTTTAAAGTTAGGAAAATTATATGCAGAAAACACCACCTCTTTTTCTTTTCTGAGTATCAAGGTCAAGAAACATTAGCCTTAGTGTGAAAGTCTATAGGAAGCCAGCTGCATAAAAGTCAGCCTAACTTCTAAAAATCTTCCACGACTCACAGTACTGCTCTTTAAGTGGGACAATGGGAAGAAAACGAAGACTAAACCAGGAAAGGCTAAGGAACCCTGATTAAGTTACATTCCCTTTCTTAAATAGATGATATTATTTAAGATTTCACAAGGAATTGCTCGTAACTATAGAAAAGATACCTCTATGGTTCCTCCCTGGCAGTTAAGAGACACTAAACTTCAAATAAGGGTATCCTTCATATTTTTCCCATTCCTTCAACCTTTTCTCTCCAAGAGCAGAATTCAAGCTAAAGAGAAACTGTTGGATTCTGCCAGTTACAGACCCTGGCAACTGACACTTCCCAGAAACAATATTTTTGGATTATAAATTATATAAATTATATAAAATTTATTATATAAATTATATAAAAATTTAGATGTTTTAGTAATAAAGTATAAAACACTTGGGGCTGGGTGAAAAAGGTGAAGGGATTAAGAAATACAAACTGGTAGTTACAAAATAGTCACAAGGATGTAAAGTACAGCATAGAGAATATAGTCAATAATGTTGCAACAACTATATATAGTGCCAGGTGCGTACTAATCGGGTGATCACTGCATAAATTACATAAATGTCTCACCACTATGCTGTACAGCTGAAGCTAATATAAAATAATATTGAATGTCAACTATAACTTAAAAAAAGAATTTAAAAAAAAAGAATAAAATATTTAAAGTTGAATGTTCATACAGTTCTAATTGGTCTTTGTTTTTCCCAGAATTCAATATAATAGTTACAATCACAGGATGTCAGGCCATGAAGGAGGCTAAACTGTTCCCCAACCTGGCTCTGTACCAGTCACCCACCCCCAGCAGGAAGTATCCACCCTCAGGGACGGTAGGGTGGCCCGTTCTTGCTGTCACAACTCGGAGAACTATTTTGAAAGTTAATTCATATTGCTGCAGATCTCTTTAATCCAAGATTTCCCAAGATCTTTCATATTCCTATCTGACACAATACTTTCCCCCCAAACACAATACTTTCTCAGTATATATTCTGCTTATTCCTGTCAGTGAAGAAGATTCCGTAGTCTTCCTTTCTATAGTTTGTTTTCTGGGGGGAAATAGTTTTCTTGATATTTTCACATAACCAAGAATCCCCACCAGAAGATTCTGACATAGCAAGGGTCGGGGTTATTCCATCTCCTGAAACTTCCCTGAGAATTCCTGCTCTTTCAAGAAATAATTTCTCCCCTGGTTATCAGGGGGTCCTTCTTGTCTCCAAATAGTCACACTTGATCAGTAATCCCTTCCATTATAGGTATTTTTAATTAGAATTTTAACAAGATTTTTATTTTTATTTTCCTAGTCCAGATTTATTTAGTTTTTACATGTTCTAGCTATTATCTTAAAATTTAATTTAATTTAATATAGTTAATCTATGTCATGTCAACTTTGTCTGTCTTATTTGAAATGTTTTATTTCATTTTACACTGACTATCTGACTTTGGATTTGTTTTTATAATGCCTGACAAGAAGTGTGGCTACAAGGGAACTGACAGTGGAAAAAGGCCTCCTTCCCCAACTTCCCCTACTGCTCTGCTGCTTCCCAACTCCCAACCCACTAAAAAATTCTCCCCTTAGGAAATTCTGGAGTTCACTCTGTACGGAATTCAGGCTCAGAGTACAGATGGCATATTTTATTTACTTGATAAATGTTGCTTCCTAGCATCTCGCCCTACTTAAACTGTTATAAAGAAGTCTTTGTTTTTGAAACCCATGAGTCCCAGTGACAGCCACTGGATTTTGGATAAACCAGAATGTCTCCAGCCAGGAGACAAGAGTCATTGGAAGGTCACACAAATACAGAACCTGACACAGTACAAAATAAGGGGTTGGAAGCTTAGACAATTTGAAGGCCCATCTTTAAGAAAATCAACATTTCAATGCAACACCCTCTCTGAACTCAGAAGGGGTCTCTGTGAGTGAGGGGCCCTGATGCAGAAGCAGGGACTGGGTGGTGCCACCTCGCCTGGGGGATCAGGAGGAGAAATGAGATTCTGCCCAACTTCTGATGAATTAGTTTCCATAGCCCTGCTCTTCCCTTGCTGAAGGGATCACAGAAAGAGCCTTTTGGCTTGGGACATCTCTTGGCTTTCTGCCAACACTGTGAAATCAAGGAAAAGCTAGACAGAGAAAGATTGAAAAATATGTTTTGTTTTTTTAAAGGAATCAGTGGGACACCTGCCAAGCAACCTAGGAAGTCAGAACCTACAGAGACAAAGAGGTCCTTCTTGTCTCCAAATAGTCAATCTGATTACCGCTGAGAAAGGGCCTACAATGCAGGCAAGTGGTTGAGGCAGGCCTTTGCTGGCCTGCCTTCATTTCTCTCGTTTGCCTGCTCCCCACAGGAAACGAGAGTACTTAATAGGTTATAGGGGCTAAATAACAACTGAGTAAATCTCTCCCTCCTGTTAAGTTCTTAAGACAAATTCCATTCAGGTAGCGAGAGACTAGAATCAAATCCTAGTCCCAGTATTTACGAAGTGGCATTGGGC
Source organism: Rhinolophus hipposideros (assembly GCF_964194185.1). Taxonomy (NCBI): domain Eukaryota; kingdom Metazoa; phylum Chordata; class Mammalia; order Chiroptera; family Rhinolophidae; genus Rhinolophus; species Rhinolophus hipposideros. The sequence continues at coordinate 24,178,419 of NC_138065.1, forward strand.
AAGAAGAACATGACCTCTCTATGGTCTCATGACCTCAAGGTCTATGAAATGGGGATAAAAAGGCCTACGGTACAAGATGGTTTTGTGGCTTAAATGAGATGAGTTAAACGCACCTAGCACAGTAGCTACTGTGATAAATCATTTAATGGCCATAATTTTTTTTGCAATAGGACACTGCCACTCCTGTCATCCAGAGGTGAAGTCCATGTCTCTGCCCCCCAGGAATGTGGGTTGGCCTTGCCACCTGCTGATAAATAGAATACACCAGAAGAGAGGCTACACAGTTCTGAGGCTAGGAAAAGGAGTTAAGGAAGGCCTCAAAAGACCTTGTAGCATCTGCCTTTCATTCTCCTTTAGTGTTGCCTTGAGACTGTCATGTAAAGAAACTGTCTCATCTACTGAAGGATAAGAAGCCATATGGAGAACTGAGGCTGCCCAGCTGACACACTCAATCCCAACTGAGGCAACACTCAATCCCAACTACTGTGTTTCCCCGAAAATAAGACCTAGCCGGACCATCAGCTGCACCAAAAGAAGCATTAGAGCTGATGGTCTGGCTAGATCTTATTTTCGGGGAAATAGGGTACCAGCCACATTGGCAAGCCATCTTGCATCTTTCAGCCCAGTTGACCCTCCAGCTGAATGCAGCCACATGAGTGAGCCTATAACCAAATGAATAACTGCCTAGCCACCCACAGAATCATAAGAATTAATAAATCATGGTTTTAAGCCACTAGATTTTGGCACAGTTTGTTATTCAGCAATAGATCAAAACACCACTCAATAAAGGATAGTGCTTATGATTACTACCTTCCCTTTCCTAAGCAAGAAATGTTATACCTACCTCTCTGATGGCAAGTCATAGAGGGATAGGACAGTCTGTATCTAGAGCAACGTGATCACCTCTCTCCTTTTAACCTTTGACCTAGAACCCCTGAAGCTTATCTGCACCTATGATCTGACGGGGGAATTTGGTGGCTTAAATGAGAAGACAGCAAGGAGTTTTAAATTTTTCTAGGTGGCCCTTAGCTTTATACCTAAGGGACACTTAAAACTCTACCCAAGGTATCTTGAAAGTGGTTTCCCTTCTGATCTCCTCCCATAAGGCTGCCATTGCCTCAAATTGATTCTAATTGCACTATTTTCCAATAAACATGGTACTTGTCTACCTGATTCAGTATCTGGTTTGACTCAATTAGGTAAACAAAAAATCTAAACACACTGACATACATGTTTCCTTGAACCATTTCACAGGCTAGTGAAGTGATGTGTAAATCATATCAGATATGGCTTTGGGTGGTCTCAAGTTTAACATTTACTATAAACTTCATGTTTCAACTCATGGTAAATCCTATAAAAGTACCTAAGCTTAACCCATAGACTTGGTAATAAAGAACTGTCCGGGGCATTGTTCCCAAGGCAAGACTTAAATGGATGTGGTCATAGAAGCTCAGATTCAGCGGCTCATGGGAGTCGAACGTTTTCCCAGATTTATGAAATTGGGTCAAGCAACCCCAGCCAATAGACCCCTAAGTCCTGGTAACACTCTCACATTCTACAACCTATTAACAATTTTAAGCTTGGAAAGACTTCTTGGAATGGTAGCTCTGACCCTTTCTAACTTGTGGAGTTAATTGATCCATGTGAACAAGTACCATCCTTTCTGCATAGACCAAGTGCAGAGTTTTGTTCTTTTTTTTTTTTTTTTTAAGGAAAATACTTTGTTCAGTCATTATTATAGTTCTAATACATTAATGCCTTCTACACAGCCTCACTTCTTGGTTTGTTAGTTGCAAGGCTAGTATCCTTGGGCAAATATCCCATTAAAAATCTACTTACAAAAATCCCATTAAAATGATATATTCTGTATTACCTAGGGGGAAGAAAGTGTCCAAAACCAGTATCAGATCGCTCTTTACATTGGTCATGTAACCCTTTAGGTCCTCATAAAGCTATTTCTGATTTAAACACATGAACTTACACCTCAGCCTAATCTGAGCAGTGCCAAGGCATAACACCCCTAGCCAGTAACAAGGAACATAATGTGAAATGGTTCAGAAAGCAAAGGCACTAGAATTACTGTACTTTACTAGGAGTGTCATTGAGAATGCTGGCCATTGTAAATGCAGTGTTTTCTTGATGAAAATCCAAAGGAGAAATTTCTCCCCACTCCTAGAATCAGGACTAGATGGGTTTCTCCAATTTGGTTTCTCTTCTGGACATCTTGAAGCATGTGATGGATTGTTGGCCTCTTCTCTTTGGCTGCTAGAAATCTTATCACCAGCACTTCCAGGAAGAAGATAACAGTACTTCAGAGTACACTAACCAAACTCACTCCTACCTCCATCTTATTTTCCTTTGATGGAGGAAAATAAGAGTATATTTTTTCTACCCTAAATTTACTTTACTTGTCACACTGTATGCATCTTTGTAAGCCATTCCAAATTGGTTTTGGAACAAAGTAGAATATAAATAAAACTAAAGATAGTATTGTCAGCGTGTATGCTTCATCCCCCTACTCTAGACAGGAACCTCTTTATAACAACAGCTGCACATTACCACACTTTGAAATTCCTACTGTCTAGTGCTGTTTTTACTACTGAGTGAATATTTGGGGAATTAAATGATAGAATATGCAAATCTTGATAGCACTATGTTACCTGAATTTTAAAATAAGCAGTCTACTATGTTATCTTTTATCTTCAAAATAAATTCCCATACATGTGAAGGGATGCATGTACATGGGTGTTTACTACAGCTTTATTAGAAGAAACCCGAAGGTCCAATGATAAGCAAATGGTTAAATATATCCATACAGCTACACCATCACAGGTTATACAGACATTTAAATGAACAAGCCGATACAGAAGAATGCCCATCACATACTGTGGAGTGAAAAAAACACAGTAGGCTGTGAAATCATAAATTTTTCATAAATACATAACTGGACACATATTGGCATTTGTAGAGAAAAAGATCGGAAGGGCTATACCCCCCAAACTGGTAACTGATTGTGTTTGGGAGTGATACTGAAGAAGATGGGAGTTGAGGGAAGAGTATTGGTTGTTTGTAATGTTATTTATAGAGAGCAAGTTTCATTTTTGTAATTTAAAAATTAAAAAACACTGAAGAAAACATTTAGAGACTTGAGGCTATAAAGCATTCTCAAGTCCTCAAAAAATGGCCAATGCCTTAAGAGTTTGGTTCAGAGATACTAAGCTAGGATATACTCTGAGCAGTTTTGCCTTCCCTTCAGACAACTCAGCCTCCCATCCTACAACCTTTATCTTGCCATGATTCTTCCACAAAGCATGTAAGAAACTGATCTGCTACATAACGCTCCTGCAGGTTTTTAAAATATGAAAAGGCCAAGAATCTTTCTCAACTGGAGCACAGCTGTAGTCTTTATAAGTCTTTAAAATAGCATATAACAAATTATAAAGCATTTCAATTCATAATTGTCTCACTATTTTTATGTTTTAGAGCAAAATAGTTTACTGAGCAAGACTAGTTTAGGAAATTATGTCCCTAAAATGTAACACTTTGTAAATGGTTTTTTAAATTTTTCATCAAATGAAAATTCCTTCTTCCACCTATTCCACAAATAAATACCAAATAGAGAGAAGTTTTCTATGCCTCAAAATGTACTGTTTAAAAGTTTTTAAGGCCTATTTGGAGAAAGCTAATTAAATTGACAAGATCGTTTCTCCATGTCCCCAAAATTTAAAAGTTAAGTCAAAACAAATGTATGAACCCATCAATGTACAGTTATTTCTAGGGTGGACACAGCAAGATGCAGTGGACACTAATACAGCACAGGCTGAGATCCAAACATGGGCTCCTTAGGAATAAGCAGGCATACACCATAAGTCCAGGGCTCAAGATAACATCAGAGAAAACAGAGGTGAAAGTAGCAGATAGAGATCAGAGAGTTGAGGAGAGTAAAGTTAAACCCTGAAAACATCAGCTAAGGTAAGAAAATCAGACAAGGAAGGGATGGGTCAATGGGAGAATCCAACTAGGTCAGCATGTGGATGATAAAAGCAAGCAGTAACCAAGCAACTGGGTGAACTCTGATACCTGTGTACATTTTCCTCCAGGCTTTGTTGTTCTTGCCCACGGGTGAGTGTGCTAGGTGTAGGAGTCAGATATTAATTGTTATAAAAAGGAAACTAAAGGCCTGCAGATAAACTCTAGCCTCGATTAACTCCAGTGCACAAATACTAGAATTCACTCAAAGATGCTGAGTGCTGCCTCACCTATTTCTCCAAGAAGCTTTTTTGGCAATCTCAAAATCTATGAGTGATGATTCCAGTTTGATTGTAGCTCTTGAAATAGATGTCTAAGTAAGCCTTGACAATCCAATCCTTATATAAAATGTAATGAGAATACTATGCTTTTCCAGTTCCCTGTGAGGCAAGCAACCAACTTCCTAACAAGTATGATCAGCAAATGGGCTTTGGAAACAACACATTCCACCCTTTTCTTCTGCACAAACTTCTCAAAGCTGGACGGGAAGCTATGAGCCACCCCCCACCAACCCACTCTGCACCAGGAGCCCCTTTGCTCCCAATCCGGCTGATAAAAGTAGATGTGGCCTACATCCATCAGCCAATTTGTCCTGGGTCTCAATATAAAAATGCATTTTGTCCTGTGATGTAATCCAAAAATGTCTGAAACACTGCTTTAGACAAGCTTTATCCACCTTCTACTCAGACCACCCCATCGCTGTTGGTCCCACTGCTCAGCGACTCCTTTCCTCATGTTGGCTCAAGCTCTGAACAGATTTCCAGCTGCCTTATTCATCAACCGTTTTCACAAACCTAAGCCTTTTACAGTGATTACAAGCTTCTTCTCATGAGTCCACAGGACTGCCTTCTCCTTGAATAGACCAATGTTCTAAGCAAAAAAAAAAAAAGAAAAAAAATCCTTTGCTATTCCTGTCTTCTTTTAAGGTCTGGGAATTGCTTGTAGCACATCCAACTGTCTCACTATGAATAACAAAACTCAGAGCCGTAGGATTCCATTTCTTTGTGAACTACCTTTCATCTCCAACAAGAAAAAACACCACCAAAGTCACTCTGAAATGCCTCAGATTCTCTTACACAAGATTTTCTTGCTTTTACGATGTAACGCATTCTCAGGGATAACACATTCAGTGTCTGGTACCCATACCAGGTGAACACAGCTCATCCCTAATGCTGACCTAAAGTCTGTTTCCCATCATGTTTCCCTCCACCTCATCCTGGTATACTCCTCCTCTCACAAGGCAAATGGAAAGAGGGAAAGCACAACACGGTGAGGGTATGAGTGTAGAGGAATCCTTTCCTCCGCAGAGGACAAGGGTACAAGCTGTCCAGCACAACTCCGCCCCAGTCCTGCCTGCCCTTTTTCAGTTGCCCGCAATTCTCACCCAATTAATTCACTATCTTCCTCTACAGGGAAAAAGAAATAGTTCTCTGTATCTTCTTATGGACTTTTCTCAGCCATCTTCATCTATAAATATAGGACAATAATTTGAGAAAAAGGGTGTGGGGACACACCAGCATCTGAAGGATTCTTAGGAAGTAAACTGCTCAGTTCCACCTCCCCTACATAGAATGCCAGCTTTGAGGGAGGGACATAAATGCTGGATCTCTTTTCCGAGTCCTCCATCCCCTCCCAAGTCACCACTTTCGCCTCCCCACTCCTATGCTGGGAACTCTTAATCAGTCTAGCACCGAGTTAGATTTCTGATAGCTACTTGCTCCCAAGGCCTCCGTTTACCTTGATAATCAAATCTCTCCAATAGAGATTCTAGAAAACGAAGGAAAAAGTAGGCCACCTCTCACAGCCATACTCCAGGGTCCATTCAGAAGATCCCATTTCTTTGAAGTTTGCTATAAAGTTTCAGCCCCTTGATACTGCCATTCCTAGGTACTCCAAGTACATGCTTTTAACTGCAGAGTCACTATTCTTTCCAACATGGTAAAGAAGGCTTAGAGTGAAAGGAATAGGAATAGCTCACAGCGCAAATAATTCTGACTGGCTGAGCAGCTGGGTATGAGACATCCAGCTCTAGACAGATAAAACTCATACAAGATCACACAGTAAAGATTCGAACTCTGGAGGGAGGTAATGTGGCCGAAGAAGTTGCAGGGATAGGGAAAAAGAAGCACCCTCAAAATAGAGTATCCTATGGATCATTTGATGGCGCAGGAAGGAGGGGCAAATACACTAAAATCTGGGATTCCTCCTGCCATTGTTTCCAATCTTCTAGCTGACAGGGATACACTTTTCTCATTTAGTTTCACCCATAGAATTTAAGGAAAAGACAAACAAGGGGAATACATTCTCTAGTTGACATATAGCACAGATGAAAGAGAAATGGTATTCTCCACGGTTATTACCTTAACTGACTACACAAAGAGGACGCTGCAGCCTGATCTATATTATGTGCTCACACAGCAGTATCTCTTAAAACACACACAATCCAAGATCCATTCTTCTCAACTCAATTTATGACTGAGTAAAATTTTACTAAAATGGAAGCTTTTTTTTCCTACTGCACACATCAACTCCTAACATCCACACAAACTTTTCCATCTTGTCCCCAACTGCTATCAGATTAATTTAAACACAGTTAAAGATCACTTTTGGAGAACAATTTTATAATTTCACATAAAAGTGTGCACCACATTAACACTCAGATGTGCACAACTAAGAAAACACTGGCCAGTAACAGCTACCCTTTCATGAACTTAGATAAAAACTCAAAGTTTTCATCGAGTTTGTCCTACCTTCTTGGGGCTGTACGAAAAGGCTAGCATTATGGATCCCATTTCATGGCCAGGTAAACCGAGGCGCTTAGTTTAATCAACTTGCCCGGTGTGACAATGGTAGAGCTGGAAACAGAAACCTAATGTGTCAGCCTCGGACTCTGCGCCCAGTCCCTTTGCACTAGACTCTTTAGTGCGCGGTGGCTAAAAATGAGACCCACTTGAGCACTGCCACGGTGAATAAAAGCTTCCTGTTTTATTTAGTAGGTAGAGATAGAGGAGGGAGACTTACCCACTTGATGCACCTGACTGTGTACTGGCTTCTACCAAGAAGGCTTTCCCTGATGCCCAAAGCACCCGTCCGTTTGAGCTGAGACCCAGGAGGCACTCCAGGCAACCCGGGAACCGCGAGTGGGACTCACGGAGGCGTCCGGGCAGGCGGGGGCTGCGGGCCAGGACCCCACCTGAGCAGGAGGCGGGCCAGAAGATGCTGAGCCGCCGCACGCACCTGCCGGAGCCGCCGCACGCACCTGCGGGCGCCGCCGCAGCCCCACGCTCTTGGAACGCCCCCGGCCTCTAGAGCCCTGGCCGCACTAGGCCCGGGCGGAGACCCGCGGGGCCAAATGTACTCGCCCTCTTCCCAAAGCCCTGAAAACGGCGTCACTTGTGCCGCGTCCCGGGGCGACTAGCGTGCGCACGGCGGCTGCGTGCGGTCGAGTTCCAGGAGTCCGGTCCTCCGGCCAGGCCCAAGGGCTGGCGCCGGCCAGAGCCCGCCCGCGAGATGCTCGGCGGAGCCGGAGAGACGTCCCGGGGATGCAGCTGCCGCCGCGCCCGGACTGCGGGCTCGGGTTACCGCAGCGCGGCTCCTTAAAGGGGCCGCGGCGGACCCCGCTCCCGCTCCGGCTCGGCGCGGCTTCGAGCCCCTGCCAGAGTGGGCGGGGCCCCGAGGCCCGCGGCCCGCGCTGGGCCGATTTTGGGGGGCTGGAACCTGGGTCCCGGGAAGGACTCAGAAACGAGAGCCGCCGTGGCGGGCCGTGGAGATCCTAGAAAAGCACCCTCACCCGGGAAAGAGCGGACGGTGCCTGGCTGTACAAAGCGAGTAACAGCCCGCAAGTGGGGACCGGCCTGAGTCTGTTTCCACAGCGGTCAGTACCTGGACTCGCCACGTCACCAGAATTCCTTTCAGGTTATGAGTTTACATGCTGCCTTAAATTTCCAAATCCTGCCCAAAAGAAGCGTATGGTTTCATCATCAGAAAGGAGAGGACGGCGCAATTACTGATTTTTCCGGACACGTCTGACTTGGCCAAAGGCCGTCCCGCCGCGTTCTTGCTTGGGGCTGCATGTGCCTTCTACAGCGGATAGGGGGCGTGTGCGCAAGCGGCACGTTCTCCGAGCAGCCTCCTCAGAGGGCCTGAAAACACCGTGGAGAACGCACCAGCACTGGGTCTACACTTGGAGCCCCTCTGCTGTCAGGGTGGGGAAGTAGGATTTGAATTTGTGGTGCTAGCTCTGAAGTTCAAGTTGCCCAGAGCATAAAGTTTCCCATTAAATAGTAGCTCTTCTGACGGGCTAAATATACGCTCAAAAACGTCCAAGTGTTCTGGATCAACAAGATAAAGTTGTTTTTTAATAAAACAAAATAATGAAGAGGTATAGTTAGGCTGTCATAATTTACAAAAAGTGATTACAAGTCCTTTTTTGGAAAGAGGTAAATTCTAGGTAATTATTTAGTAAACACCACTATTAACGTAGGACAGTTATTTGTAAGAAATGTCTATCAATAAAGCTAATATATCTTACCTAATACATACCCAGGGTACCAAAAAATGTATACAAGTGGACACTTTGGTCAATGTTGCTCAAACAGTAGTTCGCCGTAATCAGAAGTGTCTGGACACTGATGGTAACCACTTTGAGCACCTCTTGTAATTGAAGAAGTCAAATGTGACTTGTATTCATCTTTCATTATTGGTATATATTGAGTATTACCATTTTAATAGTTTTTCCCTTTCTTAAAATGTGTATACATTTTTTTGGCACCCTCTGTGTATTACTCATACATGCACACATACACACTTTAGCTAATTGAACCTCACTGGGCTCAATTTCTTCATCTGTAAAATGGGGATAATAATGCATAGTTACCTCTGAAGACCCCAGTCTTGGCAAGTGGATTTCAGCCTGACTTAGAAAAGACAAAACCCTATAGTCAAGCAAGAAGGAAAATCTTGCAGCCCCCCCCTAAAAGTGCATGCTCCCCTTTTTCTCCCCAAGACTCTAAGGACACACCAGGGCACAGGTGTCCTTTGACCACAACGTGCACAGTCCTTGACAAGTTTGGTTTGCCCCATACCTGCCTTATGCACTTATGTAGCTACTTCATAACTCTCCGTGGGCAGGGCAGTTGTATATGCACAACTGTAGGGTCAGCCCTGCAAGTACAGATTGCACATATCACCTCAGGAACACGCATCAAGACTACCTCCTCCACACTTGCACCTATGCTTATCTCCAGGGGCTGGCATTTGCTCTGTTTTTCCCTAATTGCACCATCATTATCTTTGATATGCATATTCTCTAACACCCACAGCAGTTGTCAAGGCCAAGTAAACCCACAGAAATCCAGTATACTCATGTTCCACACTATTCCTTCAGGTTAGTCTTCTACAAATGCATCATCAAATCCTCAGGGTTGTTTTGAAATTATACAGAGCATGTAAGTGAATACATCAAGGACAAAGCCTGAGAGATAGGAAAGGAATTCAGTAAATATTAGTTGAATTTTGAAAATTTTAAATTAATCAAAACTCAATGACCTTAGGAGGTAGAAGAATATAACAACTGCATACTTGCCCTTAATATTTTAATACAGCTTAACTTTTTAAATATCCATTTCATTATTCACATTTAAATCTTTAAAAAATTTTAATTTTGTTTTATCAGTACTCCCTTTCCAAGGACAGTTCCCCCGATTCTGTATTTACTATCTGAAGTTTTTCTGCATTTTAAATGTATCTAAAAAAAATTGCACTTTTATATTTTTTGTTCATTAAAACAGTCAAAGAAACAGTTCAGAGAAAATAAATTATACATCCATGCTCAAAGAGAAAAAAATACAAAAATTCTTTTGAGGCAAATTTCTTCATAAATTTGCTTCCAAAAATTCCTGAACTTCTAAACAGAGATAATTGTTTGGGAAACTGAAACCAAAAGCTGCTTCTTTCTCAACAGGATAATTAAAGCATTTTAGAAAACTGCCTCAATTCTCCAATCTTCTCCATTAGTGAAGAGATAACCAAAATGACACCAAAACATTTTGATAAGAAAAGTTGACTTAGTCACAAATGAATAACCTCAGATATGACTTTTTTCTTTATTGGTAGTTATAGTGTATCAAGAATTTTTTGTAAGGTTTTTTGAATATGTAAAAGTACTTTCATTTGTTTTTCAGAATTTTTCAAGAAGAAACTATTTCAGGATATTAACAGTGGTTATCTCTGAGTGGGTGAGATTCTATGTCTTTTGTGTTCTTTTTGCTTATCTTATTTTGTGTGATTTTTTTCCTATAACATAATTTAATATAAATTATTATAAATTCTAAAGAAAGTATAATTAATGTATAAATTATGAAAATATAATTTTTATTTTTAATGAAAGTAATACAGTAAGTGAAAATTCAAGTGAACATATGAACTATCCTAAAAATAATTAAAAAGAAAAATCAAGAACAATTTTTCATGACATTATTTTTAATATACAAACATTTTTCTCTTATATGTCCCAAATTGATCTCCTAATGTTACTATAACTGTTGTTCATGCAATAATGTTACTATAAACCAACCCACTCCATACATTTAAATTATGTTCATCACTAACTGAAATTTCTGTTTTAGACACTCAATATGAGAAGTTAGAAGTATCAAGAATGACAGTTACGATTATTATTTATATAGAAAAGAAATACGCTGCATTCAGATCTTCCACTTAATCTTGAGGCCTGTATTCTTTGCATTTTAGTAAAAACAAAACATTTTTGCCTCTAGTAATTAACAGTTTTAAAAAATTACTCATTGCCATTTCTTTTCAAAATATTTTTGTTATATTTTGCAATATACTAAGAAGCTTTTTATTTTAAAAAGAAGACAATCTAGTTTTAATTTTTCTAAAAAAAAAATCATCTTGTGGGGATTTATTTTCCACGATGAAAAGTATGGTTCTAGTCTCAGATTTTAAAATTTTCCTTGATAGAAACTACCAGGTAGATTCTCAGCTGGTCTGACCAAGACCCCTGAGCGCCAGCCATATTCCCCCACACAGCCCCATTTCCTCTCCAGCAAGATGAAAGAAACTATCATGAACCAGGCGAAACTTGCCAAACTGCAGGCCAAGTGCACATTGATAGGAAAGGAACTGCTCACAGAAAGAAGGTGATTCACAGAACAGCTACATCAAATGATAAAAAACTTCAGTTCTCCTTAAATAAGTTAGGGGGTAAACAATATCTCTGGTATTCAAGAGGGGAAAACGTTCACAAACCAAGGAACAGTGATCCACTTTCACAACCCTAAAGTTCAAGCCTGTTTGGCAGCAAACACTTTTCACCATCACAGGCCATGCTGAAACCAAGCAGCTGACAGAAATGCTACTTTAACCAGCTCGGTGCACACTGTCTGACTAGTTCAAGGAGACTGGTCCAAGCTCTGCCCGAACAATCTGTGGATGGAAAAGCACCACTTGCTTCCGGAGAGGATGATGATGATAAAGTTCCAGATCTTGTGTAGAATTTTGATGAAACTTCCAAGAATGAAGCAAACTGAATTGAGTCAACTTCTGAAGAAGATAAAACTTGAAGTTACTGGGAGCTGCTACTTTATATTATGACTGCTTTTTAAAATTTTGTTTATGGATCTGATAAAATCTCCATCTCTAATATTTTTAAGCTCAAGCCCCTTGGACACTGCAGCTCTTTTCAGTTTTTGCTTAGACACAAATCATTCTTTACAGCTAATTAAGGTGAAGAGGCTAGGGAATAAAGTTTGAAACAAAGGTTAATAAAGTTCTTTGCCTAGTAAAAGAAAGAAAATACCAGGTAAAAAATAATTTTTGGAAGACTGTTACAATTAAATGTCTTCCAACTTTGTCAAATATATCCCATAATAAAATGTGGACTATCCCAAAATGCTAACATATTGTTTAATAGCCAAAAAGTAGGGAGAAATGGATTGTGGGGTAAGGAAAAGTTTAACTATTAATACTACGTAGGCATAACATTAAAAACTATAATATCAATAATGGAAAGACCATCAGGATAAGAAAATTTAACTTAATCTATGAATTCTCCCAATCAAATACAAATCAAGCATTTCACAATATACATACCAAATTAAAATGAAGTGTCAGAATTTTTTTGCATAGAAATGACTTGATATAGATATGAAATTCACTTTTTCTCTAAACATTTAGAGACAGAAATTGGGGTCTTCAAAATCTGGACCTTTGGCATAACCAGTTTGCATATGAAATATTATTAGCAGTGGTTCTCTATCTCTCTGCATGGCTACATGACCCCCCAAGCACCACCAAGGACTGGGAGTCACCTTTGACTCCTTTCTTGGCCAACAGAAGCATTCTGTGTTGGATCAAAGCTACCACCTCCAACTAGTCTTCTTTGCTCCAGTCTTGTTCCCACATCTAATTTACCTCTCTTGCTGTCATTAGTCAGAAAACAATAAATACTTTCTGAATTTAGAAATAAATGAAATCACATGTTCATCCAAAGTTCAGCTTTCTTGAACAAGTGCCTAATTATCAAAGCCCACCACCAGTAGAAGAGACAACATTATTATGGTACATCAGAGTCCAAAACAGTTGAAAGTCTCCAAACTGTTCTGGGTGTTAGATCAATGAACACACCTGGATTTCAAGTTGCTTGAAGACAAGGTTCCTATCTTATATACCTTTGCACGTTACACTACACCCTGCCAAGTGGGTGCTCTGCATCTATTCTCCCCACACGTATTTTTCCCACTTTTCTTAGCTTGTCAAGAAACTCATTCAAGAGTTTGAAGTTCTATGGCTAGGGGAGAGTCTTAACTGATACCCTACATTCCAGAGAGGAAAAGAGCGAAAGAATGATATATTTCCCCTCATTTTTTTATCCAAAGCAATTACGTGAAGTTAATAAAAGGGAATCAAGTGAGTTCAAGAACTGCTTTGCCTTTCCTTTTAGAGATCCTCAGAAGAACTGCCCTCTGGTTTGTACAGCAAATCCTGTACCAGATGACATTTTAAAAATTATCAGGATTTGACTTTTAACAGTTTTATGCACACAGAAAGAGAAAGTAGTCCTAATGTTCATTGCAGAAAGGGAAAAGTAGTCCTAATGTTCATTGCAGAGGTAAAAGGCACTCAGTTTCAATTCACTTTGTCTTAATCCAAATTGTTAATTCTTTCAACAAAGAATGCAAATTCTAAGAGCATCATGGGAAACTTTTAAAACAATTGCATAAGTTCTGATTGATAGCCATACAAAAAATTTTTGGACTATAAGTAAATATAACCAACAGCTAAAAACATTCAACATTTGTTATATTGATTTGAAAGGGGGAGGGAACAAATACAGTAGTCCCCTTTATCCACAGTTTCATTTTCCGCAGTTTGTTGCCCGCAATCAACCACAGTTCAAAAATATTAAGTGGAAAATTCCAGAAATAAACAATTCATAAGTTTTAAATTGCATGCTGTTCTGAGTAGCTTGATGAAATCTTACAAGTCTCATTCTGTCCCACCCTGGACATGATTTATCCCTTTGCCCAGGATATCCATACTGTATACATACCCACCCATCAGTCACTTAATAGCTGTCTCAGTTACCAGATCATCTATCTCAATATCACAATGCTTGTATTCAAGTAACCCTTATTTTACTTACTAATGTCTCATTCGCCTCACTTCATCTCATCACATAGGTATTCTAACATCTCACATCACAAGGTGAGTACACTACAATAAAATATTTTGAGGGAGAAACCACATTCACATAAATTTTTATTACAGTATATTTTATAATTGGTTTAATTTGTTATTGTCATTAATCTCTTACTGTGCCTAATTTATAATTAAACTTCATCATAGTTATGTTTATATAGGAAAAAAACCTAGTATATATATAGTGTTGGGTACTATCCACAGTTTCAGGTATCCACTGAGGGTCTTGGGACATATCCCCCCACAGATAAGGGGGCACTTCTAAAGAGCTAAAGTTCAAAACCACATGTCTCCTAAATAATTTAGATATGGTTTTTTGTAGATCTGTCATTCTTTGGTTTGTGGTGACCATTATAACAATAAAAAAAAATCGTTCTTTGAATTTGGAAGTCAGTATAAAAATACAAAGAGTTAACTCACTGATAGCCCTGTTAACGTCATCACTCTGAACTCAAAATTCAGCTCTTCCACTAGCTTCTATAGAAAATTATTTCCAGAATTTCATGATTTCCCCCAACTTTACATAAGATGAAGGGTTTCCCGAGAAGTTGAGTGACCAGCTATGTTCCTCTTTCTCTTCTCCCATACATGGGAATTAAATGTGTGTCTACTGTTGCTTGAACTTCTTGGAGTTTCACTGCTTACCTAAAGTAGTTCTTCCAAACAAATACAGCACTATCTCTAATATAAGTCCTGGGAAAAAATTTCTTTAACTTGATTCACCTCCTTTGCTCTCATTCCTCAATGAGCTCTTGCATTCTCTTAGCCCTTGATCTTTTTATCTCCAAGTTTTGATGACTCCTTGCACCTAACATAGGGGATTTTCTGCTTTAAATATGACCACTAAATTTTGCAATTAACCTTTTGCTCCACCCATTCCAGTTAATGGCCTCATCCAATTTGAACCTGATCTCAGCTTTGGCTTAACTCTGTCCTCCCTATTTCCCCAATATACCAAGGAATATCTGATACCAACTCCACTTATACAATAGCTGTTTAAAACTCCCTTTCTTGAGCTCCAGATCTATATTCCCAATATTCTACTATGTGTTTGCAGGTTCTTCAAATACAATAAAGTGTAACTCATTATCCATCCCCCATCTTCTTTCTCACTTTTCTCCATTTATAGAGCCATCATGCCTCTAATCACCCAACCCATCAATTTTCCTAGACTCCTCCCTTTTGCTTAGCCTTTCTGTATCCAAGTAGACACCAAATTCTGTCAATTCTACTCCTTAAAGATCTTTCACATATTTACCTCCTCTACTTTTCCCTTTCACTCACCAAGTTTAAGCCCATATACGTGCTTTAACTTGGTGTCTCTCCGACATGTTTCCTCTTTGAGCTTTTATACACAATGTATCAGGATAATAATTTCCTTCCTATCTTCTCCCAGTGCTTAGTACCATATGTTTCACACACAACCAAATATCAATATTTATTAATATTCATTAATTATAGAAGAGACTTCGAATCCTTGTGACTGCACATCTTTCCTTTCCTGATTATTCATAGACTGCCTCTCTCTCCAACCTATGTTTCTTAGGATTTTTCTAACCAACTGTTGATTATCTTCTTATCCTTTTACCTCCAATCAAAGTTTGCTATTATTCTTTATTGCCTATCAAATAAATGCATGGCATTCAAGTCCTGCATTCTAGCTCAGACTTACCTTTCCAGGTTTATCATTCATATTCTGCCTCTCACGTTCTTTGCTCAATCTAGCAAATTTCAACCACAAGTTATTCCAAAACAAAATGCTATGCATTGTCCTGCATCCTTGCTATTTATTACTCATGCTGCTTCAAAACACAGAATATCTTTCCTTCATCTTTCCCTGTCAAAAACTTTGCTAGTTTTGAGGCCCTGATCGAATGCCACTTTCTTCATAAAACTTAGATTCCTCCAGACAGAATTTCTCTCTTCCTCTTCTCTCCTTCTTTGAAATTTAGTTTATAAATTGCTTTGTACAAGTATTTTATTTCTCCTACTGAAAAAGTACTATCATAGAGTCTTTCAAAGCAGTACTTTTCAGACCACCTGCAACAGAATAACTGGAGTTTTGTTGAAAACAAAATAAAACCCTAGAATACGATATTCTTGAGGTAGAACTCAGAAACTCATTTTAAAAGCAAGCTCCTCAGTAAAGGACATAGAGTTAAAGACCCTTGTGCTGAAGAAATAGGCCTTTAAATTAGTCAGACTGGGAGTTGCATTTTAGTTATATTTCTGTTAAAAATAATTTTCAGAAAAAGCTAAAATCATGGCTCTGGATAGGAAAAAAAAAAAGTTAAACATTTTATTTAACTCATTCAATACAGGAACCAGGCAGAACCAAGAAGATGTTATAATCTGTTCAAAAGAGAATCTGAAAAACATACATTTACATAGAGTTGTAAAATGGCTCAAAGAGGTCGGAGGGATAGATGGGGGGAGGGGGTTCACAGTGTGAGGGATATAAATGATGAACGTCTAAGTATTACCTTGTCTTGTACACCTGAAACTAATGAATAAAAATAAAATAAAATAAAATGGCTCAAAGATGATGAAATGTGACAATTCTGAATTATCTAATTCAGAATAAATGTACAATAGATCAAAGATAGTGAAAGGCAGGAGTCAGATGACCTAGAAGTCGTCCTCTAGGCAATGCATATTTTTCTACTGAAACACAAATATTTTTCTATAGCTTACTAGTTATGTGACTTTGAGTATGTTACTTAACTCTTTGAGCCTCAGTTACTTTATCTGTAAAATGGTAACAAAATTTCATAATTTTAAAAAGTTGTAATGGAGATAATACTTATCTAATAGAGCTGTTATGAGAATTAAATGAGTTCATGAGTGCCAAAAGCTTAGGACAGTGTTGGGCATATGATACTCGATCAATATTACCCAATAGTAGTAGTACTAGTGGTATAATGGTAGTAGTACTACTAACTATAAATTCCTTGAGACTCATTCTTGTTTATCAATGAAGGTACTCATTCAGTCAATCAACCAATGTGGGTCAAATACCTATTTGCGCTAGGTTTGGGTGGGTAATAAAACATACTTGTCTCCAAGGAGTCCAGGCTATTTGAGGAGATGAGACCTTCACGTCAGTTTCTAAGTTGCTCTCCTAGGTATGCCCTTCTGCTCTGAGTTTAAGTAAGGAGACTAAAAAGGAATATCTTCTCATTGATGACAGGGATTGGTGAGGCAGGAAGACAGCAGGATACCACCCTATCTTAGTGGTACAAGACATATACCACAGGTTCTACAATTCTCATCTTCTAATCTAGGGAATTAACAAAATGCTGGATGCTATAGATCTTTTAATTGTCTTAATTTTTTCTATTATTTAACTACAAGGTATAGATCTCTTAGTTCACACACAACTTCTATCACTGTAAACCAGCTTGTATGTTTTAAAAAAAAGATCTCAAGCAGGATGCTTTATACTGTTGCCAGACCCTCTTCTGTGATGGGTAATGCATTTGATTGTTTGCAATTTTGTTTTTAAAAATTTTATCACATGGCTTTTTGCCAAATAAAAAAAATAAATATTGATTCTGGTGAAGATGGTGGAGTAGGTAAAAATTGTGCTCGCATCCTCTCATGACTGTAGTCACACAACAGCCTAGCCAACTGTCCCCCCGTGTCTTTCCTTAAGGAAAGAAGAGTCTGTGAGACTGTGCCTTTCTGGGACTCTGTTCCATTCTTGTGTTTACACCTTCTTTCTCTCTGTCTGGTCCCAAAAGATGGTTTGCAGCCAAAGACGGGTAAGATATCTCACGAGAGATACAACCTAAGCCAGGCGGAACCGAGAGGGGAACCCCAATGAGCTGCCTTAGAAAAATATAGAAAGGGGCCTTGCGGCCCCTTCCCCCTGCCTGGGAAAAGCTGTTGCAGGCTCTGGCTTTTCCCTTGCACCTGTTTGTGAGAGAAGTCATGAGGACAATAAAGATCAGTTCTCTCCACTTATCTCAACGGAGCTGTTACAATATGACAGACTTGACCCTGAGAGGGTACATACCTTAAGTAAGATATCATGGGACCTTGTGCTTCGGCTGTTTACAGACAAAGGGTGATTGGGATCAATATTTTTCTGCTATGATGTATGAGTCTCACAGACCATGTAAGAAACAATGTTACTTTCTTGTATTTGTATACCTATCAATAAAAACCTTCAGTTGGCCTTATTCTGGGCTCCAGTCCTCTGAGACTGAGAGACCCCTGGCCTTCGGAGAGATTTAACTGCATTAAGTCTCTGTTTCTTTCTTTCTTAAAAACTTAACGCCCCTTCTCGCACCTTCACTGCCGTGTTGAGCTGGATGCGACACATGACCACATCAAAATTACAACTAAACTACAGAACAACTACCATGTTTCCCAAAAAATAAGACCTAGCTGGCTCAACAGCTCTAATACGTCTTTTGGAGCAAAAATTAATAAAAGAACTGGTCTTATTTTACTATAAAACAGGGTTAATATAATATAATATAATATAATATAATATAATATAATATAATACAATATAATACCAGGCCTTATATTAATTTTTTGCTCCAAAAGACGCATTAGAGCTGATGGTCTGGCTAGATCTTATTTTCAGGGAAACATGGCATTATGAGAATCACCTGAGGTCTAGCTAAACAGAAGTCGCACAACTAAGAACATACAGAAGAAGCCACTTTAAGACTGTTAGAAGGGGCAGTGACACCAATCAGGCTGTTCACACACCCATGTGTCAGTTAAATTTGGGGAGGGATATGTTGGTGGTGGAAGTCCCCCCAGAGGAGGAGTCCCAGCCAACACCAGACTCCCCAGCCCAGAGTTCCAGTGGCAAGGAGAGAAGTCCCCATAACTTCTGACTGTGAACACTAGCGCAGATTTGGCTGAGTGAGACAGAGGGCTGCTGGAGCCCCACGACTTCTCTTAAAGGACCCATGCATGTACTTACTTGCTGATGCATTCACTCACTCTGAGCTCCAGCTCTGGGGTAACAGCTTGTAAGGCATCAGGGACATATGGAGAGGAACAGAATTGTCTGGCTCAGGGTAAGGGCTAAAGGGGCAGCTTTCTTCCAGACAGAAATACTGGCAGAAGCCCGTTTCTTTGTTGAGCCCTCCCCCTTCCCAGAATGCAGACCCAAGTGGCCACCATATCTGAGTCTCCATCAATTTGGCTAAAAATGTTTGACACGCCCTGGTGATTCCCTGAGACCCCACCCCCACCCAACTTTCAGGGCCACCCAAGATACTTACAGTAGTGTTTCCATACAAATTGCCTGTCTTGGCTCATGCTGAAGACTTTCCTACCATCTCTCAAAGGTTCACAAATCCCAAACAAGCAGCATCTGACCTCGGCATGCCCCATACCTCTTGCTAAGCATCCCCAAGGTTGCCACTGGTAGCCGCCACCCTCATTAAAAGTTTAGCCTCTCTCAAGAACCTCCAAGCCTATCATGGGTGGAAGACATCTGCATATCACTTTGTGGCTCATACCAGTAGCTCTGGGCAGAGCACAGGTGGAAACTGAACTTGACCTGTGGTGGGGCCCCTCCCAGGAGGTCCAGCATGCATGATGGCCAGCTTTGGACCATGCCAGAGCACCACCAGGCCACTTCCACATATGACACAGCTAAAGAGCAAACTGGGCAGGCACCAGAGCCCTGCGAAAGTGAATCCTGCTCTGTAGGGTCAGCCCCTGCACAACAGCTCCTCCACTGAAGTCACGGCTAGTCCTCACAAACAATCAGCCCGAGAGCCAATCTCTCCCATTGATGTGCAAACAGCACCCAAGGCTCAACTACAACAGGAGGGCACACACACCACACATAAGGGACATACCTGGAGCAACCAGCTCTGGTGACCAGGGACACTGTGCCACTAGGACCCACGGGACACCAACTACATAAGTCCACTCTACTAAGACCGGAGGCATATCAGCCCTACCTAATACATACAAACAAACACAGGGAGGTAGCCAAAATGGGGAGACAAAAAAACATGTCCCAAATAAAAGAACAGCACAAAGCTCTGGAAAAAGGACTAATCCAAATGAAGACAAGCAATCTACCAGATGCAGAGTTCAAAACACTGGTTATCAGGATGCTGAATGATCTCAGGGAGCACTTCAACAAAGAGATAGGAAACATAAAAATGGGGATAGAAAACATAAGAAAGAACCAGTCAGAAATGAAGAATACAATAACTGAAATGAAGAATACATTAGAGGGAAACAACCATAGATTAGATGAAGCAGAGGATCGAATCAGCAAATTAGAAGATAAGGTAGCAGAAAATACCCAAACAGAACAGGAGAAAGAAAAAAAAAATCCAAAATCACGAGGATAGTTTAAGGTGCCTCTGGGACATCATCAAGCGTACCAACATTCACATCATAGGAGTACCCGAAGCAGAATAGAGAGAGCAAGAAATTGAAAACATATTTGAAGAAATAATAATGGAAAACTATACTAACCTGGGAAAAAAACAGATATACAAGCTCAGGAAGCACAGAGTCCCAAACAAGATGAATCCAAACAGGCCCACACCAAGACATATCATAATAAAATGCTGAAGGTTAAAGAGAAAGAATCTTAAAAGCAGCAAGAGAAAAGCAATTAGTTACCTACAGTGGAGCACCCATAAGTCTCTCACCTGATGTCTCAACAGAAACTTTGCAGGCTAGAAGAAATGGGCAGGAAATATTCAAAGTGATGAAAAGCAAGGACCGACAATCAAGATTACTCTACGCAGCAAAGCTCTCTTTTATAATTGAAGGACAGGTAAAGAGTTTCCCAGACAAGAAAAAGCTAAAGGAGTTCATAACCACCAAATTAGTATTACAAGAAATATTAAAGGGACTTCTTTAAGAAGAAAATATTAAAAATGTGAATAATAATATGGCAATGCTACACATCAATCAACAATTATTTTCTTTTATTAAAAATTTATTGGGGGGACAATTGTTAGTAAAATTACATAGATTTCAGGTGTACAATTCTGTATTACATCATCTATAAATCCCATTGTGTGTTCACCACCCAGAGTCAGTTCTCCTTCCATCACCATATATTTGACCCCCTTACCCTCATCTCCCACCCTCCACCACCCTTACCCTCTGATAACCACTAAATTATTGTCTGTGTCTATGAGTTTCATTTCTCATGTTTGTATTGTTCTTTTGTTGTTTTTCGTCTACATACCACATATCAGTGAAATCATATGGTTCTCAGCTTTTTCTGTCTAACTATTTTACATTAGCATTATACTCTCCAGATCCATCATGTTGTCACAAATGTTCCTATATCATCTTTTCTTACGGCCGAATAGCATTCCATTGTATATATATACCACAACTTCTTTTTTTTTTAATTAAATTTATTGGGGTGACAATTGTTAGTAAATTTACATAGATTTGAGGTGTACAATTCTGTATTACATTGTCTATAAATCCCATTGTGTGTTCACCACCCAGAGTCAGTTCTCCTTCCATTACCATATATTTGATCCCCTTTACCCTCATCACCCACCCCCCACCCCCTTACCCTCTGGTAACCACTAAATTATTGTCTGTGTCTATGAGTTTTTGTTTCTCATTTGTTTGTCTTGTTCTTTTTGGTTTATATACCACATATCAGTGAAATCATAGGGTTCTCTGCTTTTTCTGTCTGATTTATTTCACTTAGCATTATACTCTCAAGATCTATCCATGTTGTCACAAATGCTCCTATATCATCTTTCCTTAACGCCGAATAGTATTCCATTGTGTATATGTACCACAACTTCTTTATCCATTCATCTATCAAAGGACATTTTGCTTGTTTCCATGTCTTGGCCACCATAAACAAAGCTGCAATGAACATTGGAGCACACGTGTCTTTACGTATAAATGTTTTCAGATTTTTGGGGTAGATACCCAGGAGAGGGATTGCTGGGTCATATGGTAATTCTATTCGTAATTTTTTGAGGAACCTTCACACTCCTTCCATAACAGCTGCACCAGTCTGAATTCCCACCAACAGTGTATGGGTTCCTTTTTATCCACAGCCTCTCCAATATTTGTTACTATTTGTCTTGTTAATGATAGCCATTCTGACTGTGGTGAGGTGATACCTCATTGTGGTTTTTATTTGCATTTCTCTGATGGTTAGTGATGTTGAGCATTTTTTCATATGTCTATTTGCCATTTATATGTCCTCTTTGGAGAAATGTCTCTTCAGGTCCTCTGCACATTTTTCAATTGGGTTTTTTGTTTTTTTGTTGTTGAGTTTCATGAGTTCCTTGTATATTTTGGATATTAGCCCCTTATCGGAAGCACTGTTTGCGAAAATCTTCTCCCATTCAGTTGGTTGCCTCTTTATTTTGTCGATAGTTTCTTTTGCTGTGCAGAAGCTTTTAAGTTTGATATAGTGCCATTCATTTATTTTAGCTTTTACTTCCCTTGCCTTTGGAGTCAAATTCATAAAATGCTCTTTGAACCCAAGGTCCATAAGTTTAGTACCTATGTTTTCTTCTATGCAGTTTATTGTTTCAGGTCTTATGCTTAAGTCTTTGATCCATTTTGAATTAATTTTGGTACATGGTAAGAGATAGCAGTCCAGTTTCATTCTTTTGCACGTGGCTATCCAATTCTCCCAGCACCGTTTATTGAAGAGGCTGTCTTTCCTCCATTGTATGTTTTTAGATGCTTTGTCAAAAATTATCTGTCCATATTTATGTGGTTTTATATCTGGGTTCTCAATTCAATTCCATTGGTCTATGTGTTTGTTTTTCTGCCAATACCATGCTGTTTTGATTATTGTAGCCCTGTAGTACAAGCTAAAGTCAGGGAGTGTGATACCTCCAGTATTGTTCTTTTTCCTTAAGATTGTTTTGGCTATTCGGCATCTTTTGTGGTTCCAAATAAATCTCATGATTTTTCGTTCTATTTCTTTAAAAAATGCCATTGGGATTCTGATGGGGATTGCATTAAATCTGTATATTGCTTTGCATTAAATCTGTAATATTAAATCTGTAATATACAGATTTAATGCAATCCACATCAAAATGGCCATTTTAACTATGTTGATTCTTCCAATCCATGAGCACAGAATGTGTTTCCATTTCTTTGTGTCTTCTTTAATTTCTTTTAAAAATGTCTTATAGTTTTCAGCATATAGGTCTTTCACATCGTTGGTTAAGTTTATTCCTAGGTATTTTATGCTTTTTGCTGCAATTGCAAAAGGAATGCTTTTTGTATTTATTTTACTGAGATTTCATTGTTAGTACATAGGAATGCAATGGACTTCTGTACGTTGATTTTGTAGCCGGCACCTTTACTGTATTCGTTGATTGTTTCTAATAGCTTTTTGGTGGAGTCTTTAGGGTTTTCTATATATAGCATCATGTCATCTGCAAAGAGTGACAATTTAACTTCTTCATTCCCAATTTGGATGCCTTTTATTTCTTTCTCTTGCCTGACTGCTCTGGTGAGGACTTCCAACACTATGTTGAAAAGCAGAGGTGATAGGGGACAGCCGTGTCGTGTTTCTGAACATAGAGCAAAGCGCTTCATATTTTCACCATTAATTATGAGATTAGCTGAGGGTTTGTCATATATGGCCTTTATTGTGTTAAGGTTATTTTCTTCTATACCTATTTTATTAAGAATTTTAATCATAAATGGATGTTGGATCTTGTCAAATGCTTTTTCTGCAATTGATATAATCATATGATTTTGTCCTTTATTTTGTTTATGTGATGTATCACATTGATAGATTGCCGGGTGTTGAACCATCCTTGTGTCCAGGGGATGAACCACACTTGGTCGTGATGAATAATCTTTTTAATGCATTGTTGTATTCAATTTGCTAGAATTTTGTTTAGGATTTTGCATATGTATTCATCAGAGATAGTGGTCTGTAGTTTTCTTTTTTTGTGTTGTCCTCACCAGGTTTTAGTATCAGGGTAATGTTGACCTCATAAAATGACTTAGGGAGTATTGTCTCTTCTTCAATTTTTTGGAAGAGTTTGAGCAGGATTGGTATTAGATCCTCTTTGAAGGTTTGGTAGATTTCATTAGTGAAGCCATCTGGTCCAGGACTTTTGCTTTTGGGAAGGTTTTGGATGACTGATTCAATTTGGTTACTAGAGATCGGTCTGTTTAGATTTTCCAGTTCTTCATGGTTCAGCCTAGGAAGGCAATATGTTTCTGAGAATTGTCCATTTCCTCTAGGTTATTGAATTCGGTGGCATATAGTCCTTCATAGTATTCTTGGATGATCCTTTGTATTTCTGTGGTGTCTGTGATAACTTCCTCTTTTTCATTTCTGATTTTGTTAATTAGTGTCTTCTCTCTTTTTATCTTAGTGAGTCTAGCCAAGGGTTTGTCAATTTTGTTAATCTTTTCAAAGAACCAGCTCTTTGTCACATTAATTTTTTTCTATTGTCTTTTTCTTCTGTATTTCATTTACTTCTGCTCTGATTTTTGTTATTTCCTTTCTTCTGCTGACCTTGGGTTTCACTTGTTCTTCTTTTTCTAGTTCTTTAAGGTGTAACATGAAGTTATTTATCTGAGATTTTTCTTGTTTCTTGTGATAGGCCTGTCATGAAGTAAATTTCCCTCTTAAAACTGCTTTGGCTGCATCCCAAAAATTTGGTACAATGTATTTTCATTCTCATTTGTTTCTATGTATCTTTTGATCTCTCCTCTAATTTCTTCTTTCACCTAGTCATTCTTTAAAAGCATGTTGTTTAATTTCCATGTATTTGTGTTGTTTCCTGCTTTCTTTTTGCAGTTGACATCCAACTTCAAAGCCTCGTGATCAGACAATATGCTTGGTACGATTTCAATCTTCTTAAATTTGCTGAGACTGATTTTATGTCCCAATATATGGTCTATACTTGAGAATATTCCATGTACACTAGAAAAAAATGTATTGTCTCATGTTTTAGGATGAAGTGCTCATGTTTTAGCACTATGTTTTAGCACTAAAAATTTATAGTTTTAGCACCATACATTTAGAAAAAAATGTATAGTCTCATGTTTTAGGATGAAGTGCTCCATATATGTCAATTATGTCCATTTAATCTAATGTGTCATATAGGGCTGCTATTTTGTTATCGATTTTCTGATCTATCCATAGCTGTCAATGATGTATTTAAGTCCCCTAGTATAATTGTGTTTTGGTCAATTTCTCCCTTTAGTTCTGGTACTAGTTGCTTGGTATATTTCGGTGCTCCCTTACTGGGGGCATAAATATTGATTACTGTTATATTTTCTTGTTGTATAGTCCACTTTAACATTATGAAATGTCCATCTTTGTCTCTTGTTACCTTTTTCACCATGAAGTCTGTTTCATCTGATATCATTATGGCTACACCTGATTTTCTCTGGGTAGCATTTGCTTGGAGTGTCAATTTCCACCCTTTCACTTTGAGTCTATGCTTGTCCTTGTAGCTGAGAAGTGTTTCTTTGAGACAGCATATGGTTGGGTTTAGTTTTTTGATCCAATCTGCTACTCTGTGCCTTTTTATTGGTGAGTTCAGTCCATTTACGTTTAAGGTGATTATTGATACGTGAGGATTTCCTGTCATTCTATCTTTAGTTTTCTGGTAAGGCTGTGACTCCTTTGTTTCTTTGCCTTTTTGTTGTTGTCTATTATTTCTGTGTGGTGGTATTCTACGATGTTTCCCTCTGTTTCTTCTTTTATTACAGTATGTATTTGAGTTCTGGATTTTTTTTGAGTCGTTACCCTTAAGTTTATGTAAAAGAAAGTTAGATATTTAGAGTATTCCATTTTATTCAGCACGTTTACTGTCTCCATTCCCATATTACAGTTCAGACCTTTACTCTCCCCCTTTTTAAGTTTTGGTTGCCACAAATTGTCCCTGTTGATGGGGATCGTACAGGCTCCTTTAGTGTTTCCTGTAGTGCAGATTGTGTATTAGAAAATTCCCTCAGCTTCTGTATGTCTGGAAAGATCTTTATTCCTCCTTCATATCTAAAGGATATCTTTGCTGGATATATTATTCTTGGCTCATGATTTCTCTCTTTCAATAGTTTGAATATTTGGTTCCACTCCCTCCCGACTTGTAGAGTTTCTGCTGAAAAATCTGATGATAATCTAATGGGCTTTCCTTTGTAGGTTACCGTCTTCTTTTCCCTGGCTGCCTTGAGGATTCTTTCTTTGGCGTTGATTTTAGACAGCTTCAATACAATGTGCCTTGCAGAAGGCCTGTTGGGATTGAGGTAATTAGGTGTTGTATTTGCTTCTTGGATTCGAGGATCCAGTTTTGTCCACAAGTGTGGGATGTTCTCATCAACAATTTGTTTGAATATATCCTCTGTTCCCTTCTCTCTTTCTTCTCCTTCTGGTATGCCCATTATTCTTATATTGCTCTTTCTGATGGAGTCAGAAAGTTCTTGTAGAGTTCTTTCATTTCTTTTAAGTCTCAAGTCTCTTTCTTCTTCCATCTGCGTCATTTCCAGGTTTCTATCTTTGATGTCACTGATTCTTTCCTCCATCTGGTCAACTCTACTACCTAAGCTGGATATTTTATTGTTAATTTCTTCTATTGAGTTCTTAATCTCCAGAAATTCTGTTTGGTTCTATTTTAAAATTTCAATCTCTTTCGTAAAATGCTCATGTCCTTTGATTGTGTTTCTCAGTTCATTAAACTGCCTTTATGTGTTTTCTTGCATCTCATTGAGTTTTTTTCAGAATTGCAATCTTGAATTCTCTGTCATTTAAGTCACATATTTCCATATCTTTAAGTTCCTTTTCCGGAGACTTTTCACTTTCTTTCTGAGCTATCTTGTTGCCTTGGTTATTCATGGCAATTACTGATTTATGATTTATTATTTCTCTTCCTAGACATCCATAGGAATGGCTTCTGCAACAGGTTGACAGAAAGAGGTTTTTATTTTGTTTTCCAGTACTTGTTGGTAGAATATTTTATTTTCTCTCCTATTGCAGCCTTTTTTCTCTCTCTCACATGGTAGTGCTATGTTTTCTCTGCACTATTCCAGCTTCTCACACAACGGGGGGGGGATTCCCTGGGAGACGGGCTTCTCCTCTGTTAATAGTTCGCCTGGGTCACAGGGTGCAGTGTCCGTGTGGGTATGCAGAGAGCTTTTGACGTTCCAAAGCTTTTCATGCACCAGATTCAGAGCCTGTGTGTTTCAGCAGTTCTGTTTACTCCTGCAGGGATCTTCCCAGATAGATGGGGCCAGGGGCAGGGTGAGTTGTGAGAGGTGGCCCAGAGCAATGGTGGCAACCACCACCACAGCCGGTCTGCTTCCACAGCTCCCTCCCCTTTGCCGGAACTAGTTGGGCTACAAATCTGTGTCTGCAGTCCACAGTTCTCAGAACTGCAAATATTCTGTTCTTTTGATCTGACACTGCTATTGTTCTGCTTCTAGCACCGGGCAGGTGGGAGCGAGGGAGCTCTGGGAGGGTAAAGAGGGGGCAGCTAGTCTCAATGCCTACAGGCTTCGGTTCTCTGCTTGGCAGTGAGGGCTTAAACCACTGTTTTCAGCCTTCTTCCCTCAGTCTTTTCTCTGAGGTCTCTGCTGTGAGCGTTGGGTCAGCCATGTTATATGCTGTCCCCTCAGCCATGTGGGCCATAAACAGAGCCCTAGCAGTCCGAGTTCTTCCCTCTCCCACAGCTGTGGTAGTTCTGGGATGCAGCGAGCTCAGAGCACTGAGCTAGGTCTGCGTGGGTCCTGTACCTGCACAGCTCCGTCTCCGCACTTCTCCAGTTCCGCTTCCCCCAGTTTCGCGATTTGCCCACCTCTAGGTGAATTCAGTAGTGGGCCTCTTCGTCTTGCCTGTCTGCTGTGCAGGGAGTCCTTTTTGGAGTTATAATTGTTCAATGAGTTGTAAATTCCAGCGGATATTTACAGAGGCTCACCTCACACAGCCATTTTGATGACGCCCGGAGAGATTCTCATAACAATTATTTTCAATGTAAATGGATTATAAGTTACAATCAGAAGACATAGCATAGCCGAAAGGATAAGAAAACAAGACCTTTTCATATGCTGTCTACAAGAGACTCAGTTCAGATCAAAAGACACCCACAGAGTGAAAGTAAAGGGATGGAAAATATATTTCATGGAAATAGAAACAAACAAACAAGCAAAGCTTGTGTAGTCATACTTATACCAGACAAAATGGACTTTAAAACAAAGGATATAGCAAGAGACAAAGAAGGATCCAATAACCCCACTTGTGGGTATTCATCTGAAGAAACCCAAAACAGTAGTTTGAAGGGACATGTTCATCCATATATTTATTGTAGCATTATCTACAATAGCCAAGATATGGAAGAATGAATAAAGAAGACGTAGTACATATATACAATGGAATATTACTCAGCCATAAAAAAAATAACCTCTTGCCTTTTGCAACAACAGAGATGGACCTAGAGGATATTGTGCTGAGTGGAGTAAGTCAGACAGAGAAAAACAAATGCCATATGATTTCACTTGTGAAATCTAAAGAACAAAATAAATGAACAAACAAACAGAAACAGACTCATAGATACAGAGAACATTTTGATGGTTGCCAGAATAGAGGGGGGTTGGTGGGCAGGGTGAAAAAATAAAGGGATTAAGAAATACAAATTGGTAGTTACAAAATAGTCATTTCGATGTAAAGTCCGGCGTAAAGAATATAGTCACCATCATTGTAATAACTATGTGTGGTATCAGATGGCTACTAGAATTATTGGGGTGATCACTTTGTAAGTTATATAAATGTCTAATCACTATGGTGTACACCTGAAACTAATATAATATTGTACGTCAACTGTGATTGAAAAATTAAAAATTATTTTAAAATATTCCAGTTGGGGGAATAATAATTGCATGGAATATAAGTGAAAATAGAGGTATGTAAGCACAACTGACAAAATGGCTAACCATATGTAGAATGTACAGATTGCTTCCAGAAAAGCATTGTAAAGGTGAATCTGAGCTGAATCTTGAAGGGTGAGAAGGAAATCACTAAGGAAGTACAAGGTGCTAACAATTATTGTACTAGATCATTATATATGTTAATCCTATTTAAATTGTACAAGAGTTGTATAATAGCTCTTCTAATGGCGTACATACTATCTGTCATCATGTTTTAAATAACCATCATTATCCTATTTCATGAAGGAGAAAAAACCTGAGGTTTATCAAAATCAAGTTACTTCCCCCAAATGATACAACCAGTGAGTGGCAAAGCGACAATTGATCCCAAGTAACCTGTTTCCAATATATAGGAAATATCATCTCAATTTATGAATAGGAGAATCAAAACCCAAAGAGATGAGGAGATCTCCCAGGAGAGACTGATTAGAAATTGGGTCTCTGATTTTAAAGCCCAGACAGATGGGGAGGAATAGCACAGGAAAATGAGGGAGAACATGCAAAACCTGGCAGCATGGAGAAGCGTGGTATGTTCCCAGGAAATGGGAATGTTTGGATCCCAATCTGCATTTATGGAAACAGAAACAGAAGACAAGGTCACTGAAGTAGGCAAGGGATTGTGAAAACTAAATTATGCCAAAGTAAATATTGCAGACTCTGTGCAGGAGGACATAAGAAAACAATAAAGGGTTTTAAGCAAGGGAATGAGATCAAAGATTTCGAAATTGGAGGCAGGGCAGCCAGTTATGAGACAGCAAAGGCTAGAGTTATGATCAAGAGTTTTGAAGTCAGACAAACTGCCACTCCTCATGACCTAAGGAAAGAGAATCTCTTTGAGCCAGAGTCTTCTCATCTGGAAAATGAATATAATAGGGTCATTATGAGGCTTAAATGAAAGGACGGAGACAGGCACCTGCTACTGTACTTCAGATAGAGCAGACACCCTATAAATGATGGCAGTGGTATTAACAGTAGTGTATTGCCATTTTTTGATGTGATACAAGTACACTGAGAATTAGGTTATGTCTTTTTGAAGGAAGAACATGTTAAATATACATGCTAATGCTTTTTCCTAGGTTATTTAGAAATAAACAATGCTGCTTGACTTATTCAGACACAGTAGATTGATATGTATTGAAACAACAAAATCCCAGGAACACAAAGAGAAGCAGATTTCAGGAATGGCATGAGGTGAAGGGTTAAGTTTATCCAACATTTGTTGTGTCCTTACTGTGTGTCTAACACTATTAAGTGCTACATATATGAAAGTAGTTAAC
Organism: Rhinolophus hipposideros; assembly: GCF_964194185.1. Classification (NCBI taxonomy): domain Eukaryota; kingdom Metazoa; phylum Chordata; class Mammalia; order Chiroptera; family Rhinolophidae; genus Rhinolophus; species Rhinolophus hipposideros. The sequence goes on from NC_138065.1 coordinate 24,208,337, forward strand.
ACACAATCTCCTTTCACAAAGAGTCAAAAATCTACAATATAGCTCTTTGGGTTGATTTTCTTTATTCTAGATCCCGGGCCTCCTCTCTTATTTACAACCTCATACTTACCCCTTAGGTCTGATAGTCACACTACTCTTGTGGAAGTGATCTTGGTTTCCCTATTTTATTATCCATTCCGCAACCCTACCCAACTTCCCTTGGACTGCTTCCTTTCCTGGCTACTCCAGCCAAATGAGTGGATTACACCTTGTCTGATCCAAATCTGTCCTCAGTACCATACCCCGGTTCAAATACACCTTGCTACGATAGTGAAGTTAAACCAATTCTCTCAAGAGCTAGTACTAGAATTCTTCTCAGAGGAAAACAACTTGATGAGTCATTGCTCCAAAAACAATAATAGCCAGCAACTGCTGCCACTGGAGTTCTGGTAGGGAGAATGGAAACTTAAGTTTAAGAAGTAGCCACGTCATCAGAGATTGCTATCAAAAATATTTGTCAGTAAGTTAACAAGCCTATTTGTAACAAATTGAGAAGGCACTAACAATAAATAGAACTTCTAATGTTGATGAAAGATGAACAGGATACTAAGTAAATTATGGAGACACTGAAAAACCAGGTTAAAGGGCACAACAAAAGCTCTATATCCACTGTTGTAAAGTGTATTCATATATTATTTATACAAAACTTCTAAGAGAAAATAACACTAACTTTAAGTAGCACATCTGTAAATTTTATTCTTCTTATCCCCTTCTTAAAGTAACATATTTTCTGCATTAAGTATCTTTCCTAAGTAACATCACTAGATTCCCGAAGCCACTAGATGGCCACTGTACGTCCACAGAAAGTCAAATCAAAGTAACAGCGGCATTGATTTAGCGTGGTAAAGACTCAATTTCCTTACCTACAAAATGGGGGTAATAATAGTACTTAAGTTCATAAGATGGTTGTGAGAAATAATTGAGGAAGTACATAAATACCTCCTAAATGGTAGATGGCATGTATTATTATGTATGTGAATTTTACAGGAGGTTTGCCATGTGTTTTCTTCATATCAAGTTCAGGTACAGGGTATAGTCAGATAAGAGTGAAAATACAATTTGTGTGTTTTTATCAAGGACAAAAAGTTCTCTGGCGGCAGAAAAGAATTTGAGAAAGATATAGAAAAGGGGGGGCAGATGTACAATGTAAAAGAAAAGACAGACTTGATGGAGGTGCTAGGCTAAGGCTTTCGGGGGAGCGAGGGGATGAAGAGGGTATGAGGAGAAAATTAATCCAACAGATTTCAAAGACAAGCAGCATTTAGTGCAGAAATAGAATTTTTCTTACTTGCTGTATAAATCTAAGACTGAAGAAATAGGAACTTTGAAAATTAAAGGAGCTACTACTGTTGTAGTTGTCATTAATGAAACAGTATAATGTAGTATGACACCATGATAATCTGGGGATATATTTTAAAATAAGATTTTTATGTCTTATTATATTTGAAACTAATCAGATATTTTGAGTGTACAGAGCTAGGGAAAGGGATTTATAAACATATCTGGAGAGCTATACCTAAGATAAATGGACATGAAATGACAGAATAAAATTAGTGTCTAGTAACTTCACTGTAAACTCATCTCAAGGCTTGAATCAAGAGTGGTTTATATGTACATATGTACATACAGAGAGACACAGATATACATACTGAAGTAGGATAATTAAGTTCGCAAACTTTCCACCATCTAAGGTGAAAAGTTCGCAAACTTAGTTGTTGGACCATGTATGTCTATCTATCTAATCTGGTATCCTTTTAGAATGTACTTGGAAAAAAGCTAGAAAACAAAAAAGCAATTCTTGACTGGCATGTGAAAAAAGCCACTTTTTCAAAATCCCTTTCCTCTTACTTAGTTTAATTTTATAAAAGTCAGACAAAGTAAATAATGTATTTCTATTTTGCTATCTTTAATGTCTAGCACAGTAGCCGGTGTAAATATACAATAAATACTTTTAATGATACTGTAGAAGGTAAGAGTGAGTTTTTTTGAATCTTGACTACCATTTGCTGGCTTTGTGAAAAAGAGCAAATGATGTGATTGACCTCTCTGTACCTTAACATCTTCATTTGTAAAATGGGGGTCATTATAATGTCTACTCCATAGGGTTGCTGTGAGAACTAATGAGTTAATTCATGTTTTGAGTGTCTGGCATAGAGTAAGCACATAGTAAATGCCAATTAAGTGTTCAATAATTGACTTAGCCTTCAAGGGTTAGCGTTTAAGGCAGGGGTGTCCAAACTGCAGCCCAAGGGCCAACTGCGGCCCAAGGGCCAACTGCGGCCCGCGATCCATTTTTAATTGGCCCGCAGCAAATTCCAAAAATATATTTAGTTTACTTAAATAAACCAGGTGAGGCAATATATACCTCACCTCAAGTGAGTGGCCCGGCTGTTTGTGTATTTTACCGCATATGGCCCTTGGTGAAAAACGCTGAAAAATGTTTGGACATCCCTGGTTTAAGGAGTCCTAGGAACTGGCTTCATCCAGGAAAAGGTTATGACTTAAACATATATTAGTATATTTAACAAGGAAAAAAGAAGTCTTGCCTGTAACTAAGATTATTTGGGCTGTACTGGGACAATTTCTGTCACCATCCTACTCAACCTTCCAGAAGATCTTAAATGGTAAGGCGTACAACCAGCAGTCCTGGTGCCCACAGATCTGTCTCCGGTCAGGCTAAGAACTCCTCCTTCCAGCTTTACCCTACCTTGTCATGGGTGAACATAATGCTGACCAAACTGGCCTCCCTGGCTCTTGCTGAAAAGCTTCAGTCTTCTTTATCCTTACTTTATTGCCCTCATTAGGATTGAAGATTGTTGAACTGTGGTGAGAAGGGGCCTAGCTGCCAGGATATCTAGCAGCTCACACTCCAAGGCAGCCCATGAAAGCGTGCGTTGGGTGCTTTTCTTTCTCTAGGAGGCCCTGTTAAGAGGTATGTGGTTCACATAGTCAAGCTCATTGTTAAGTCACTGGTTGGGTGTTAACTGTTACTGCCTATCAGTGTACCCCCAGTGCTTAGCCCAGTGTGGAGCACATAATAGATACTAGAACTGAACTGAAATGAATTGAGAAACTTCTCTCTAATGTATTCACCTTCTCTCTCTAACGTATTCACCTCATCTCTATTTATTTCAATCCCCAGAAGCTCTAAGATCAGTCATTATCATACTGATGCTTACCTCCATATCACTTACAGACACCCTCTAGTCTGACTCAACCCCCATTGTCACCACCCTTCAAACCCTTTCATTGCACACTTTGGACCTTCCGATCTGCAAACTTCCACTATACCTTCAACTTCTTTTAGAATGTCTTGTCCACTTCCCTGCACTCTCCCAAACTTCTTCAGTATGTCTCTCAAATAGAGGCCACTTGTTTCTCACCCCCTACAGGAGGTGGGGATGGCATCCCTTTTATTATCTATCACTGTTTCCAGATCCTTTCTCCTTCTTTCAAAAACTCCAGTTCCTTGGAAGTTCTTGTCATGCAGTTGTACCACCTGTATAATTGTCCCCAATGGGATATAGATGGCATACTCGGGTAAATTTGAGGATGATTTAATGAAGGGATTATTTACAAAGGTGTGAATGAGGTAGGAAACGCATGAGGGATAGTGCAGTAACTCAGTGCAAGTAATAGTGGAATTGCTATCACCCCTTGGCCTGGAGGAATAAGAAACAGGAGCTCTGGGACCCAGAGGAGAGATGTATACAGAAGGCCACGCCGAAGAGCAGAGACCTTCAGTTCAAGGGCACAGCCTCCCTCCATCAGATCTGCTGAGGATCCCCATTGGCCAAACCCAATCAGAGCCAGAGAGCAAAGAAACCTGCTGATTTAATCCATAGGTTTCAGTTCCCATGGCACTGAGTGGGTTGGAGAAGCATGGACCTAAGGGACAAATGGAAAATACCCAGTTTGTACCCAATGCCCTTTGTGGTTGCTGTCATCTTCCAACCTTTTACTCTTTGAAAACTTGAGCTCCTAGCACATTTTCTTCCTGTCCACATCTTTGTAACTTCTACACCCATGTGGTTGTCTCCACCCATGATCTTTTACATCTATGCCTATAGTTATACCCTAAATACTACCAGTAATAACACAATATTGACTTCAGGCATCCCACTCTCAGACTACCACCTCTTATCTCTATAGTTCACTAACTAGTTTTTTCAATGCAGTTTTTCAACCTTCTTTAGGCCTCCAGTTCATTGATCTTACACTCTTCCACTATTCATCCACTCTGCCACCTCCACTCTACTGTCTTTACTTTCCACTATATGCAGAGGAAATTCCTTGGACCTCACTACCTTGAAAAGAAACTTCTCTCTCTAATGTATTAACCTTAAAAAATAAGTCACTAGCTACTGTCAAAAATCTAACTCTGTTTAAATCCAATTATGTGCCTTGGAACTAGGGGGAAAAGACACAAAATTCCACTGAATAATTTCTATATTTGACATCATAAGCTTCAAATGGGCATTCCAGTCTACCCAGGAATCCTACGCTGATCCTGGCGCATCTGCCAATTACTCTTCAAGGTGAATTATTTCACACATTCTTTCTCCCAAAGCTTCTTATACTCTACCCTCCAGTCTCCACACCTACTCACTAGCAATTATACAAACCTCACAGGATCTGCATCCATATGCCTGCCTTTCCCCCTCTTACCATGTAATAAGGATCCCTTCTCCTATCAAAGCCCAATCCCTCCCCTTGTACCCTAGATTACAACCCTTTTCATTTTTTGAAGAAATTTGTTACTATTTTTTATTCCTTCTTTTTGTATCAATTTTCCTCTACTAAATCATTTCTAACATCAGACAAATAGGTTAAGTGACTCCCATCTTAAAAAATAAGTTTCCTTGATTTCAAATTCTCCTCCATTTCCCATCTAATTCATCCATTCCCCTTGGAAGAAAAACTTGAAATGACTGCCTACAGAGACTAGCTTTCTTCACGTCTTGTTCTCTCTTCTGCCTTCCACAACCACCATTCAGTAGAAATGCTGCTTTTGTTTTGATCCCCAGTGATGTATTTGTTCCCAAGTCACCTGATCCAACTTATCAGCAGCATATGACATAGCTGGCTACACTCCCATTCTTGAATCATTTTCCTGTCTTGTTTTTTGCGGACACCATTCTTTCCTGATTTTCCTCCTATCTCCGTGGCTTTTCCTTCTCCATCTTCTTTGCTGGCTCAATTTCCTTTACTAGACCTCAAAATGTTAATCATCACAGACTCTTCTCTATCCTGAGCTGTCCAATACAGTAGTCACCAGCTATTGTCTAAACTTAATTTAAATGAAATTAAAATTCAGTTCCTCAGCTTCCCTAGCCACATTTCAAATGCTCACTAGGCACTTGTGGAGAGTGGGGAGCATGGACATAAAACATTTCCATCATCACAGAAAGTTCTCTTGAACAGCACTGACCGGGACACCCTCCCTAGGTAATCTCACCCAGTCCCGTGGCTTTAAATATCATTTATATGCTGAGTTCTAAATTTAAACCTCTAGCTCTGACCCAAGTTTCAGTTTTGTACACGAAACTCCCTATTTGACATAACCACTTGGATTTCTAAAAGGCTATTCAAACTAACATCCAAAACAGAACTCTTTTATTTTCACCCTCTTCACCCCTTTCTCTACTCACAAAAGCTTGTTTCTTTTCCTGTCTGTCTATTCTTAGCAAATGACACCATCCAACCAGTTTTGAAGCCAAAAATCTAGGAGCCATCTTGATTCCCAATATCTAATCCATCGTGACTCTATCCATAAAATACATTTCAAATCTACTGCCATCTACATGCACTGTCATCTTCCCAGTCTAAGGTTCTTGTCTGAGTGACTGTCCTACTCATACAAGATACCCTGCACCAAAACCCAGCACATAGCAAGTGCTCATTAAAAATATTGAGTAAATTAACAAGCACAATCCTACTGAATAGTGCAAAATAATTTAAACTTGTAAAATATTCATGAATAATAGCTATTTGCCATAGAAACGTTAGGAAATAGATTTAAGAAGATAATAAAAATCACTTTCCAGACCGACTTTACATATGATTGCTTATGGCTCAATACCATTATTCATTTTGTCAATTATTATTTTTCATGCTTTTCACATGGGGATATTATTTTTCATACCCCGATGCATCTGTTATCTGCATTGTCAGTGCAACTTAACTCCCAAAGAGAAATTTTAGTTGTTGCTCCTTCTTTCTCAGCCTTCCTTGCCTTTCCTGATTAATCTAGTACAGCTTCTGGACTTTTTTATTATCTATATGTTCCATCCCAGTCACAGCCAAGGACTCAGCTCACTTGATAGACATTTGTTCAGGAGTTCCCAACTTTGTTCCTGTCCTTGTCTATCACATAGCTCCTCCCTGCAGTCCTCGACTTCCTTGTCAACAGTCTGACCCTAGCCTTAATCCAAAATAACTCAACCCATAACTGCAAACAACGCCTGCTACTTTAATTCTCTGTATTTGCTGGCAGCCTCTAAATCTTGGTCACCCCCATTCATTACAGCTGCAAGCCAAGCCTGGTCAAACAGATTTTTCCTACAGATACAGGTAATTACAGTAGTGAGGTAATAGGGCAATGAGGGATGCAAGGGTGTCTTCTGGGGTCTGGAGCCTAGTAATTTTAATATGCCCGACATCTGTATTGCCTGTGTATGTCAGTTTACAAAGCCATCTCAGACACATTATCTCCACAGCAATCCAAACGCTATTATTTGTCTACACCCTTTGGTTGACAGGGTGAGAGCCCTGAATTCAATTTTTGGTACTAAGGTACCTTTTACAGGTAAACACTTTCAGTAAATGTGTGCATGTGCAATGGAAACATTTCCCTTAGCATTTAAAAAAAAAAAGAAAAAGAAAAAAAGCGATTAATGCCAGTATGCCAAGGGCCTTAGGTGGAATTCACAAAGTGGGCAGCGCTGGAACACCTATTAACGTGGAAGTTCTAAGATCTTTCGGGCGCACAACTGGCCTGAATTCATCACGGGCGTCAATCCAACTTCTCCAGTGTTTAACTTCCGGAATTTCAGCTTTCGCTGGGGGCGGTACCCGCGTAGAGTCCAAAGCCTTCAAGACCAGGACTTCCGCCTCTGACCCTGAACCCCGCCCAGCGCAAACAAGCCCCGTCCAGCAAGACGTTGGATATGCTGTGTGTGTCTCCTCAGCGCCCGTAGTTCTTGAACTTTAACCCCTCCTTTGGGCCGGTGCTGTGGGCTAGCACGCATGCGTTGTTCCTTTGAATGGCGAGCGCCCTTATTCTGGTAGCGACTGCAGGGGTGGTCGCAGTGCTCCTGGCACTGCGGCTATGGGTCGTGCTTCATTCCCGGGTAGTTGTGCCCCGGGAATCTCTCAGTCTCATGGCGGTAGTCGGATCCGGTAAGTATCGGGGCGGACACTGTTGAGCTGGGGTCGAGCACTACAAACCCCAGAGTACACCGCGACTCTGTTCCCTGGTTTTCTTAGCGCTCTGTGCATCAATTGCATGCTGAGATTTGTAGTTTCTTTGCGTTACCGGAATCTGCCGGCCCAGCCAGACAAAATGCTGATCTCCAGGTCAAGTCTTTAGTGACAAATAAGTAATTTGCACTTGTTTGTAATTAAGCTTCTCTTCAGCGTATATTTTTCTAACAAATTGTTAGTGAACAGAGAGGACGCAGAAGCCTTTTCATGCTAACATGCAATTTACCTGAATAAAAATTGCTATTTTGCATTATTAACCTAGGCATTTTGTATGTAGTTTAAGAATCATGAAAGCTACATGATAAATGAGGCAGGGTGAATTATTATTATTTGTAAATATACATGTACAAAATCCACAAGGATAAAAATTATCTGCTAAACATAGGACAACCCACACTTGAGGATATTGTGTCAGGGTGTGAACAGCAGGCTGGCCTATCAGGTAATACCAACTAAACAGAGTCCACCAGCTTTGTAGGCGCTAGTGAAAATTTTAAATGACAGTTCGGGCAGAGCTAGACATTATATGCTGTGTACATTTAGAAATGCCAGGAAATTGAATCCAGATAGAATAATATTTATAGTATGAGCAAATGTTCTAAACTTATATTCAAGTATAATTCATTACTTTATTCATTTAACATATTTTGAGCCGTAGGAGAGGCCGGGCACTAAGCTGAGCTCTGGACATAACAAAGCTGACTTAATTTTACTTGCCATGGACTGCTGACTATGTCCCAAGCAGTGTGACAGTTATGAGATACAGCAGTGAATGAAATGGAGAATATAGAAAAACTACCAAAACAAAATGGGTACTTGCCACAATGAGATAAGAAATAGATTGCGTACTATGAGGTAGGGAGAGGGAGTTTCATTTTAGACAGAATTGTCAGAGAAAGCCTCCCTGGGGCGATGACAGATATCCAACAGCAAGGAGGCCAGAGTGGCTGGAATATACTGAGTAATGGGGGGAAAGGTAGATGAGGTCCAAGAGGAAACAGATTATAAGAAGCCTTTTGTTCCATATGAGAAGGGAAGCCATTGGAGGTCAGTAATTAAGCAGAGGTCAGTAATTTGATCAGCTCTTTTTAATAGGTTTACATTTGATGCTGTGTTGAGAACAGACTAAAGTGGACACTTGAATAGACAAGTGGAGTTGGGACAAAAGACCAGGAAGCTATGGTCATAATCCAAGGGGAGTGATGTGGCTTGGAGCAGGGTGTGGTAGTAAAGGAGGTGGTGAGAAGTGATTTGATTTTGGATATATTTTAAGGTAGAACTGAGATTTCATTCCCAAAGAATAAATATTAATACAAATAAAATTCAAGACAAAGCCCATCATTTTAATGACTTTATTCATAGCAAGTTTAAATTTCAAGCAATGTATCCAGCGAGGGTTTCCATTCAAAATAAAATCTGTTAAAGCAGGTTTAATGATGTTTTAATTGCAGTGGAAGATACTGTCGATATTCATTGTTCCAGCTGTAAAAAGAAGTACATACTTGGCAAACCACCACACTTTTTCAAGGCTAAAGCAAAAATACTAAAATGAGTATAAATCAGATGTGTAATTACTTGCCCCAGATAAGAAGATGGGAGACAAGTTACAAAATTAAAGTATGATTCTAATTCCTGAAACTCACACTTTATGCTGATTTTATTTCTATGCCTAATTTTCTAGAATCTAGAGAGGAATACTTCCCTTTCTACTATAAGAAAATATATGCATTGGGAAAAATCACATGTTTACTTTGTTTGATTATCCTTCTATTTTCTCACTGTGTCACTATTGAAAATTTCTTTCAACCATAAGGGAACTGAGGAGGTGAGGGGCAGAGCTTCGTAGGTAGGGGGAACAGTGTGACCAAAGGCAAGGAGGAGATAACAAGTAAATGAAACTAAATATATGATAGACCTCATTGATAAAGAGTTTGATTATTTTGCTTCAGTGGCATATACAGAGGATGCCAAAAAAATGTATACACATTTTAAGAAAGGAAAAAAGCTGTATTAAAATTGTAATACTCAATATATACTGATAACAAAAAATGAATACAAATCGTGTATATATATTTTTGGCACCACCGGTAGTTAATGTGATAGGTAGATGTCTTTTTGGGTTTGTGTTCCTTGAAGGAAACCTCAATGAACACAGTTGTTGTTTTTTAATTCGTGGTTTTGCAATTAAAGTATTAAAATTTAGGAGATTGTATAATTTCAGAAATCGAACATATAGTTGTTTGGTGAAGCTGGTAAATGTTTGAGGGCTTGCGATGTGCTAACCTCCGTAAATGGAGCTAGGGTTACAATGGTAAAAGAGGTCTTCCTTAGGAAGACCTGAGCCCTGCAGGTAAGTGCTCACGCCTCCCTGACATTACTTCTCAACACAGAAACCTTCAGCGACTGTCTTCCCATTTTTTCAACCTACTTTCCTAACATTACTGCACCCTCGTCTTCACAGTAGTCCCACCATCCCTTGAACGTGCCTCTCAGATCTTGCCATCTCATGGCCTAATAATCCCACCTTTGCCCAATGGCCTTCCTACTCCTATCTATCCATTAGCTTCATTTTTAAGTCATCTCAGCCTTTACCAGGGATCTTCCCTATCCCTATGGCATTGGTTTTTCATAACCATTTGCTTCCCTCCACCACCCCGCTTTAAATTTACTTATTGTGTTGCATCACTCTTTATATGTCTGTATGTCCTGCCCCTCTCCCACCAAACTTCTTGATAACAGGAGCTGTCTTATACTTCTTTGTACCTTCCTTAGCACCTACTGCTAGTGCTGATTTTATTTTTATACATTTGTTATACTCTTTCCTATATAAAATAAAAGTAGTATTTATACAAAAGCATAGATTATTGTTTACAATTGTTCCTTCTGCCTTTTGAGAAATACACAAAACATAACAGTATAACATAATCAAATAGATATGTCCATTATGGGTTTCTTAATCTATGGCCTTCCAATATTTTTTCCAGGTGGGCACACCACTGAGATCCTGAGGCTGCTTGAGCATTTGTCCAGTGCTTACTCCCCTAGACATTACATCATTGCTGACACTGATGAAATGAGTGTCCAGAAAATAAGTTATTTTGAATTATATCGGGCTGATAGAGACCCCAGTACCATGGTAAGTGAAAATTTCTATTTCTAAAAAAGTTACAAGTTGTATATCAAATTTAACTGTATCTAGAAACAATCTCATGGCACTTCACCACTCAAGGAAGTCAAATGTTTATTGCTGACGAAATATATTTTCTTCACTACCAAAAGATAAGCATTTCTTTAAAATAAATCTTCACATAAAAATGGTTGCTTAATTTCTTATATTTTATTTTTTTAAATAGAGAAAATTATTTTTCAGTTAATTCCAACTGTGAAGATTGTTTTATTTATACTTACATACATAAAGCATCCAGTTCATGTGCTTTTTGGCTCTTTATTGATTTATTGCATTTTATAATTTGATTTATCTATAGCTACCTCTTATTCTTCAAATCGTATTTGTATCTGTCTTTAGAACTACCTCTCTATCCTCAGTTGCTGACTTCATTTTAGCATTTTAGTTAGAATTTGGGGTAAAAGAAAAAAAGTGAAACTTTTTTTTTTTTTTTTTTTTTAGTTTCAGGTGTACAAGACAAGGTAATATTTAGACGTTCATCATTTATATCCCTCACACTGTGAACCCTCCTCCCCCATCCATTATCCCTCCGACCTCACACCAAGCCATCACATTATATATATAAAATTATAGTTGGCATGAAACTTTCTTTATCGAGGAAGGAAACTAGAGCTGTTCTTGTATAGTCATTTCCACCCATCCCTCTCTCTCTGTCCCGCCATGGGGCTGCAACGGGTAGTTCAGTGACTTGACTCAGGCTGCTCAAAGTGTTTCTTGGGCATTTTGGACTTGGAGAACCAGAGAACGGAGGCAGTCTTTCTTCAGGGGCAAACTCTGTAAATGATAAAACTTGAGCACCTGGCAGTCATGTCTTCACCTAGTGTATAAAGACAGACTACAGATAGAGAAAAGGATGAAGTTAAGAATCAAATGAAGTTAAGAATCAAATGGGAAACCATTTGGTGAGTCTTATCTTCAGTGACTCCAGAGGCCAGCTGCATCTGCGTGGGTTCTGGCTTGGTGGTTCTTACCTGTCTTAGAAAACAGGATCCACTAACACAGCCGCTTCCACACCCCCCTCATTCCTCCTCCTGCTTCCCCCAACCTTTTAAAGCTTGTTTTAGTTGAGTCTTGTTCACTTGTAAACATGATCCCTAACTAAAACACTATTAAAATGTATTTTTGGAGAATCCATGTCAGACGGGATCGGAATCTGCTGCTATATTCAGTCATAGCAAAATGTATGGTATGTTTTCTCTGTGTGGAAGAAAAAAAAAACAAATGCTTCTTATCTGTGTTAGAAATGAGTACTATAATAGTTTCCTAGGGCTGCTATAACAAAGTACCACAAACTTTGTGGCTTAAGACAACCCAAATTTATTTCCTGACAGTTTTGAAAGCTAGAAGTCTGAAATCCAGGCATCAGCAGGGCCGTGCTCTCTCTGAAGGCTCCAGGGGAAAATTCTTCCTTGCCTCTTCCAGCTTCTGATGGTTGCTGGTAGTCCTTGGCCTTCCTTGGCATTCCAATCTCTGCCTTCATGGCCACAGGGCCATTTCTGTGTCTCTGTCTTCACACGCCCTTCTTGTAAGGACATCAGTCATTGGATTTTGGGCCCACCCTAATCCAATATGACCTCCGACTAACTTGATAACATCTACAAGACCCTCATTTCCAAATAAGGTCACATTCACAGGTTCCAGGTGGACATGAATTTTTGGAGGACACTATTCCTCCATGTGTGCCAGTAATTGATCCTTCCAATAATGTGTGAGACAGATAATAGTATCCTCATTTTACAAATGAGAAAATTGAGCCTCAGAGATGGAAATAATTGGTCATAGTCCCGCCAAATATGTGGCACGTACCTAAACATGTCTTCTCCAAAGCCTGTACTTTTTCTACACAGGCCACTCTGCCTCAATTCAAAAAACTAAGTGAGAAAAGAATGCTTTAGGAATTTATATCCAAGAGATCAGAAACTAAAAGTCATTTAACCTCTTATCTTAGAGTATATATGAGAATTGGTGGGAATTTTGGAGAAAATGATAGTGATTTTTCACATGAGAGATATATATATAGTATTATAATTTAGCGGTGGTATGGACTACTTACCAAAATATAAAGGTCAAATAATTACAAAATTCTTATTGCTTCCAGCATAATGAACATGCATCTTTGTTTTTGCCCAATTGTTAGTATGTGTTTTTTTCTTTCTGAAGTAGTATCCCGTTTGGAGGCTCCAGTTTTAATTCAGCATACATACTGACTATTTCCCCTAGGTCCATATGAATTGTTTATTTGCTGAATTATTTCATGGTTTAGTGAAACATTTAGAAGATTGTTATATACTGTGGATCAATGCCACTTTAGAACCCAGTAGTTGGGTTTGCTTCACTTTAATAAAAAAAGACAAAGATTTGGGGTTTTTTAAATGCCTTTTTTTTTTTTTAAATTATCAAAGTGGCACAGTGTACACCAAGCATCTCTCTTTTACTTCCTTCCTTCATCAGTTAATTTACTGGTGGGGCAGTGCAACCTCTGTTAGAGAAAAAACACTGTTCTGTACCTGAAAGGTTGTCTCATGACTCTGAAGCTGGAAGACTTTCTGCAGAGATACAGAGGAGAGCCATTGAGGGCGGTAGCGTGAATATGCCTGTTGTCCTTTCTGCTGGCAACACCTGTGTGCCACAGTTCAGAGAGAAGAGATGGTGAAGACTCCTTCCCACCATGCCTTGCTAAAGAGAGGAATCCACTTAGTCTTTCTGCACTACAGCTTAGGGAAGTTGTACCTGCAGGCCCCCTGGCCTGTATCTTCTTCCATGGAGCTAACAACACTAGGTAGAGGAGAGTCTTGCTGAAGAAATCAATACTAATCAATACATTTGCTAGCAGAGCACTCATCATCCAAAAATACAAATAACTGAGCTCTGTATTGTCTAGTACAGCAGCCACCAGTACTGGCCCAGCACCATTTATCAAATAAATAGTCCTTCTCCCATTGATCTGTAGTGCTACCACTATTACATCAAGTTTTTTCTTTGTTAGTTGGTTTGTCTATCCCTGCACTAATATCAAGCTCCCTTAGTCTTAGTCTTCAGAAGTCTCTTATTCTTCTTACGTTTTAATGTAAGTTGTTGAATTAACTTTGACAAGTTCACAAAAGAACCCTGTTATTATTTTTATTTGAATTAGATTGAATCAATACATCATTTTTTAGGAGAACTTGCACCTATATGATATCTTCCTATCCAGGAACATCATTTCTCTCTCTCCATTATTTAGATCTCCTTTAGTGTTTTTCAGTAAAATTTCTAGTTTTCTTACTAAGAATCTTGCATATCTTTTGTTGTTTTTATTTCTAGGTACCTTGTATTTTATCGTCATAAGTAATATATCTTTCAATGATATTTCCTGTATTATGATATATAGAGATACAATTGGTATTTGTATAGTGATTGTAGAAGAATTAATTAGATTGCTACACTCTAATTAATTCTGATAATTTGTATACTTTTGTGTTATCTATGAAGATAACCTCATCATCTTCAAATAGTAACAATTGTGATTTTCTTTCTAATCCTACACCTTTTATTTCTTTTGCTCATTTTGTTGTTAAAACTTCCAGAACGATAACAAGTAGAAGCAGTCGTCCTTGGATTCTATGATTTAAAAAATTTGCCAAGAGTTTTATTTTAAATCAGATCGGTTGTTAGTTTTTTGTCAAATGTGTTTTCTGCATCAGAGGTGGTCATATAGTTTTTCCAATTATATCTGTTTATGTGGGCAATTATATGGTACGAACTATTATTGAATTCCTGGAATAAACCCAGATTGTTCATAATGTGTTATATTTTAATACATTCCTGTATTTTTGTTTACAAACATATTGCTTAGGATTTCTTCATTGATGTTTATGAGTGAGATTGCCGTGTACTTTTTCTTCATTGATGTTTATGAGTGAGATTGCCATGTACTTTCTCTATTCTTTATTTTTGGTATTAAGCTTACTCTAATCTCATATGCGAGTAGAGTGTACACAGTTTTTTGTTCTTGGAAAGACTTTGTATAAGTATGGAATTAATTTTTAAGTTTTGTAGAACTTTTCTATAATACCACCTGGCCCTGATGTGTTCTTTTTGTTACGGTTTTAGGACACTTCAGACTTTTGGTTCCTTAGGTCAGTGTTGCTAAGATATTTTTCTAGGAGCATGTCTTTTTTTTTGGGGGGGGGATATTACACATATGTTGACATAGCTATTTTCATAATGTTCTCTTACCATTTCTGAAAACGGTGCTATAATGCATGCATAGTTCTATCTTTCTATTTTTACTTTTCGGTGTGTCATTGTGTTTTAGGTATGTTTTTTATATATGATTGCAGCACCATTTTTTTTATTAAACTTTATTGGGGTGACAAAGGTCAACAAAAGTACATAGGTTTCAAGTGTACAATTCTGTAATACATCATCTATATATTGCATTATGTGTTTACCACTCAGAGTCAATTCTCCTTCCATCACCATATATTTGACCCCCTTTATTCTTTTTTACCATTACCCCATCCCCCCCTTACCGTCAGGTTATCACTAAACTGTAGTCTGTGTGTATGAGTTTTTGTTTCTTTCTTTGTCTTGTTACTTTATTGCTTTCAGTTTTATATCCCACATATAAGTGCAGTCATAGGTTCTCGACTTTTTCTGTCTGACTTATTTCACTTAGCATAACAATCTCAAGATCCATCCATATTGTCACAAATGGCAGTATTTCGTCTTTTCTTATGGCCATGTAGTATTCCATTGTGTATATATACCACATCTTTTTTATCTAATCATCTATCGAAGGACACTTTGCTTGTTTCCATGTCTTGGCCACCATAAATAAAAGTGTAGTGAATATCGGAGTACATATATCTTTACCGATAAATGTTTTCAGATTTTTTGGATAGACACCCAGGAGGGAGATTGCTGGGTCATATGGTAATTCTGTTCTTAATTTTTTGAGGAACCTCCATACTTTTTTCCATAGAGGCCGTACCAGTTTACATTCCCATAGCATATGAGGGTTCCTTTTTCTCCACAGCTTCTCCAACACTTATTATTTGTCTTGTTGATGATAGCCATTATAACAGGTGTGAGGTGATATCTCATTGTGGTTTTGATTTGCATTTTCCTAATAGCTAGAGAAGTTGAACATTTTTTCATATCTCTGTTGGCCATTTGTATGTCTTCTTGGGAGAAGTTTCTGTTCATGTCCACTGCCCATATTTTAATTAGATTGTCTTTTTGTTGTTGAGTTGTATGAGTTCCTTATATATTTTGCGTATTAGCTCCTTATCGGAGGCGTTGTTTGCAAATACCTTCTCCCATTTGGGTGGCTGCCTCTTTTTTTGTCAGATGGATTCTTTTGCTGTGCAGAAGCTTTTTTGTTTGATATAATCCCATTCATTTATTTTAGCTTTTACTTCTCTTGCCTTTGAGATTAAATTCATAAAATCCTCCTTGAACCCAAGTCCTTAAGTTTAGTACCTGTGCTTTTTTCTGTGCAGTTTATTGTTTCAGGTCTTATGTGTAGGACTTTGATCCATTTTGAGTTAATTTTGGTACATGTTGACAGATAGCACTCTAGTTTCATTCTTTTGCACGTGGCTATCCAATTCTCCCAGCACCATTTATTGAAGAGGCTTTCTTTTCTCCATTGTGTGTTTTGGCTCCTTTGGTGAAAATTATCTGTCCATATTTATGTGAGTTTATTTCTGGGTTTTCAGTTCTATTCCATTAATCTGTATGTCTGATTTTCTGCCAATACAATGCTGTTTTGATTATTGTTGCCCGGTAGTACAAGCTGAAGTCAGGGAGTGTAAGACCTTCAGCCTTGTTCTTTTTTCTTCAGATTGCTTTTGCTATTCGGGGTCTTTTGTGATTCCATACAAATCTGATGGTTTTTTGTTCTACTTCTTTAAAAAATGCCATTGGGATTTTGATGGGGATTGCATTAAATCTGTGTATTGCTTTGGGTAATATGGCCATTTTAACTATGTTGAATCTTCTGATCCATGGACATGGATTATATTTCCATTTCTTTGTGTTTTCTTCAGTTCCTTTTAAAAACATCTTATAGTTTTCGATGTATAGGTCCTTCACATCCTTTGTTAAGTTTATTCCTAGGTATTTTATTCTTTTTGTTTAATTGCAAAAGGAATTGTGTGTTTTTTAATTACTTTTCCTGAGATTTCATTGTTAGTATATAGGAATGCAATGGATTTTTGTACATTGATTTTGTAGCCAGCAACTTTACTGTATTTGTTTATTCTTTCTAATAGCTTTTTGGTGGAGTATTTAGGATTTCCTATATGAAGAATCATGTCATCTGCAAAAAGTGATAATTTAACTTCTTCATTCCCAATTTGGATGCCTTTTATGTCTTATTTTGCCTGATTGCTCTGGCTAGGACTTCCAATACTGTGTTGAAAAGCAGAGGTGATAGGGGGCAACCATGTCTTGTTCCTGAACATAGAGCAAAAGGCTTCAGTTTTTCACCATTAATCATGATATTAGCTGAGGATTTGTCATATATGGCCTTTATTATGTTAAGGTATTTTCCTTCTATACCCATTTTATTGAGTGTTTTAATCATAATTGAATGTTGTATCTTGTTAAATGCTTTTACTGTATCTGTTGATATAATCATATGATTTTTATCATTTATTTTGTTTATGTGGTTATCATATTGATCAATTTCCATTTGTTGAACCATCCTTGTGCCTCTGTGATGAACAAACCCAACTTGATCATGATGTATAATCTTTTTAATGTATTGTTGTAGTCAATTTGCTAGAATTTTGTTTAGGATTTTTGCATCTGTGTTCATCAGATATATTGGTCCATTAATTTTCTTTCTTTGTGTTATTCCTACCAGGTTGTGGTATCAGGGTACTGTTTACCTTATAAAATGAGTTAGGAAGTATTAACCTCTTCTTCAATGTTTTGAAAGAGTTTAAGGAGGACAGCTGTTAGATTCTCTTTGAAGGTTTGGTAGAGTTCACTAGTGAAGCCATTGGTCCTGGACTTATTCTTTTGGAAAGGTTTTGGATGACTGGTTCAATTTCCTTACTGTTGATCAGTCTATTTAGATTTTCCAGTTCTTCATGATTCATCCTATGAAAGCTATGTGTTTCTGAGAACTTGTCCATTTAGTGTAGGTTATTAAATTTGGTGGCATATCATCCTTCGTTTTATTCTTGGCTTGTCCTTTGTGTTTCTGTGGTCCCATGGTAACTACTCTTTCATTTCTGATTTTGTTTATTTGTGTCTTTTCTCTTTTTATCTTAGTGAGTCTAGCCAAGGGTTTGTCAATTTTATTAATGTTTTCAAAGAATCAGCTATTTGTTGCATTAATTTTTTAATTTTTTTATTAGTTTCAGGTGCACAAAACAATGTAATAGTTAGACATTTATCATTTATATCCCTCACACTGTGACAACCCCCATCCCCCCATCCATTGTCCCTCTGACATCGCACACAGCCATTACATTTCCACTATCTACATTCCTAATGCTACATTCCACTTCTTGTAACTATATACATGCATAATATACAAACTTGTAGTTGACATTCATTATTGTTCAGCTTCAGCTTCAGGTGTACAGTGCAGTGATCAGGCATCTACATCTTCCCTGAGATGGTCTCCCTAACGAGACAAGTGTCCATCAGATACCTTACAAAATCTTTACAACATTATTGATTGCATTCCCAAATTGACTTTCGTAACCCTGTGGCAATCTTGTGGTTACTGACTGTGCTTTCTAATCCCCTTACCATCCTCATTATCCCCACTGCCCTCCCATCTAGCAACCCTCAGTTTTTCCTCTATGTCTCTGAAACTGTTTCTGATTAGTTCATTCATTTATTCTTTTCTTTAGATTCTACATATAAGTGAGATCATACGGTATTTGTCTTTCTCTGTCTGACTTATTTCATTTAACATAATGTTCTCTAGGTCCATCCATGTTGTTGCAAATGGTAAGATTTCTTTATTCTTTATGGCTGCATAATACTCTGTTGTATAAATGTACCACAATTTCTTAATTCAGTCGTCTACCGATGGGCGTTTCAGTTGTTTCCATGTCTTGGCAATTGTGTATAGTGCTGCAATAAACATAGGGGTGCATAAACTTTTTTGAGTTAGAGTTTTGTATTTCTCCAGATAGATACCTAGGAGTGGAATTGCTGGATCATAAGGTAGTTCCATTTTCAACTTTTTGAGATACCTCCATACTGTTTTCCATAGAGGCTGCACCATTCTGCAATCCCACCAACAGTGCACAAGGGTTCCCTTTTTTCCACATCCTCATCAGCACTTGTTGTTTGTTGATTTATTGATGATAGCCATTTTGACTGGGATGAGGTGGTATCTCATTGTGGTTTTTATTTTCATTTCTCTGATGGTTAGTGAGGTTGAACATTTTTTCATATGTCTGTTTGCCGTCTGTATGTCCTTTTTAGAAAAATGTCTCTTCATGTCCTCTGCCCATTTTTTAATTGGAGTGTTTGTTTTTTTGGAGTTGAATGAGGTTTTTAGAAATTTGGGATATTAACCCCTTATCGCATATATCATTGGCAAATATCTTTTCCCATTCAGTAGGATCCTTTTTTGTTTTATTGATGGTTTCCTTTGCTGTGAAAAAACTTTTTAGTTTGATGTAATCTCACATGTTTATTTTTTCTCTTACTTCCCTTGCCCGAGGGGATATATCAGTAAATATCTTACTCCGGGTAATGTCTGTAAAGTTTCTTCATATATTTTCTTCTAGGAAATTTTTTTTTTAATTAATTTTATTGGGGTGACAATTGTTAGTAAATTTACATAGATTTCAGGTGTACAATTCTGTATTACATCGTCTATAAATCCCATTGTGTGTTCACCACCCAGAGTCAGTTCTCCTTCCATCACCATATATTTGATCCCCTTTACCCTCATCACCCACCCCCCACCCCCTTACCCTCTGGTAACCACTAAATTATTGTCTGTGTCTATGAGTTTTTGTTTCTCATTTGTCTTGTTCTTTTTGGTTTATATACCACATATCAGTGAAATCATAGGGTTCTCTGCTTTTTCTGTCTGACTTGTTTCACTTAGCATTATTTTCTCGAGATCCATCCATGTTGTCACAAATGTTCCTATATCATCTTTCCTTAACGCCGAATAGTATTCCATTGTGTATATGTACCACAACTTCTTTATCCATTCATCTATCGAAGGACATTTTGGTTGTTTCCATGTCTTGGCCACCGTAAACAAAGCTGCAATGAACATTGGCGTACACGTGTCTCTATAGAGAAATGCTTTTATATTTCTGGGGTAGATACCCAGGAGAGCGATTGCTGGGTCATATGGTAATTCTATTCGTAATTTCTTGAGGAACCTCCACACTGCCTTCCATAGCGGCTGCACCAGTCTGCATTCCCACCAACAGTGTATGAGAGTTCCTTTTTCTCCACAGCCTCTCCAACACTTGTTACTATTTGTTTTGTTGATGAAAGCCATTCTGACTGGGGTGAGGTGATATCTCATTGTGGTTTTCATTTGCATTTCTCTGATGATTAGCGATGTTGAGCATTTTTTCATATGTCTATTTGCCATTTGTATATCCTCTTTGGAGAAATGTCTCTTCAGGTCCTCTGTCCATTTTTCAATTGGGTTGTTTGTTTTTTTGTTGTTGAGTTTCATGAGTTCCTTGTATATTTTGGATATTAGCCCCTTATCAGAGGAACTGTTTGCGAAAATCTTCTCCCATTCAGTTGGTTGCCTCATTATTTTGTCAATAGTTTCTTTTGCTGTGCAGAAGCTTTTCAGTTTCATATCCCATTTGTTTATTTTAGTTTTTACTTCCATTGCCTTTGGAGTCAAATTCATAACATGCTCTTTGAACCCAAGGTCCATAAGTTTAGTACCTATGTTTTCTTTAATGCAGTTTATTGTGTCAGGTCTTATGCTTAAGTCTTTGATCCATTTTGAATTAATTTTGGTACATGGTGACAGATAGCAGTCCAGTTTCATTCTTTTGCACGTAGCTATCCAATTCTGCCAGCACCATTTATTGAAGAGGCTGTCTTTCCTCCATCGTATGTTTTTAGCTTCTTTGTCAAAAATTATCTGTCCATATTTATGTGGTTTTATTTCTGGGTTCTCAATTCTATTCCATTGGTCTATGTGTCTGTTTTTCCGCCAATACCAAGCTGTTTTGATTATTGTAGCCCTGTAGTACAAGGAAAAATCAGGGAGTGTGATACCTCCAGTATTGTTCTTTTTTTTTAATATTGCTTTGGCTATTCGGGGTCTTTTGTGGTTCCAAACAAATCTGATGATTTTTTGTTCTATTTCTTTAAAAAATGCCATTGGGATTTTAATGGGGATTGCATTAAATCTGTATATGGCTTTGGGTAATATGGCCATTTTAACTATGTTGATTCTTCCAATCCATGAGCACGGAATGTCTTTCCATTTCTTTGTGTCTTCTTCAATTTCTTTCAAAAATGTCTTATAGTTTTCAGCATATAAATCCTTCACATCCTTGGTTAAGTTTATTCCTAGGTATTTTATTCTTTTTGCTGCAATTGCAAAAGGAATTGTTTTTTCTATCTCTTTTTCTGAGATTTCATTGTTGGTATATAGGAAAGCAATGGACTTTTGTACGTTGATTTTGTAGCCAGCAACTTTATTGTATTCATTGATTGTTTCTAATAGCTTTTTGGTGGAGTCTTTAGGGTTTTCTATGTATAGCATCATGTCATCTGCAAAAAGTGACAATTTAACTTCTTCATTCCCAATTTGGATGCCTTTTATTTCTTTCTCTTGCCTGATAGCTCTGGCGAGGACTTCCAACACTATGTTGAAAAGCAGAGGTGATAGGGGACAACCTTGTCGTGTTCCTGAACGTAGAGCAAAGGGCTTCAGCTTTTCACCATTAATTATGAGGTTAGCTGAGGGCTTGTCGTATATGGCCTTTATTATGTTGAGGTATTTTCCTTCTATACCAATTTTAGTAAGTGTTTTAATCATAAATGGATGTTGTATCTTATCAAATGCTTTTTCTGCATCAATTGATAGAATCATATGATTTTTGTCCTTTATTTTGTTTATGTGATGTATCACATTGATGGATTTGCGAATGTTGAACCATCCTTGTGCCCCGGGGATGAACCCCACTTGGTCGTGATGAATAATCTTTTTAATGCATTGTTGTATTCGATTTGCTAGAATTTTGTTTAGGATTTTAGCATCTGTATTCATCAGAGATATAGGTCTGTAGTTTTCTTTTTTTGTGTTGTCCTTACCAGGTTTTGGTATCAGGGTAATGTTGGCCTCATAAAATGAGTTAGGGAGTACTGACTCTTCTTCAATTTTTTGGAAGAGTTTGAGCAGGATTGGTATTAGATCCTCTTTGAAGGTTTGGTAGAATTCACTGGTGAAGCCATCTGGTCCAGGACTTTTGATTTTGGGAAGGTTTTTGATGACTGATTCAATTTCCTTACTGGTGATCGGCCTGTTAAGATTTTCCAATTCTTCACGATTCAGCCTTGGAAGGCTATATGTTTCTAAGAACTTGTCCATTTCTTCTAAGTTATTAAATTTGGTGGCATATAGTCCTTCATAGTATTCTTGGATAATCCTTTGTATTTCTGTGGTGTCCGTGATAACTTCCCCTTTTTCATTTCTGATTTTGTTAATTAGTGTCTTCTCTCTTTTTATCTTAGTGAGTCTAGCCAAGGGTTTGTCGATTTTGTTAATCTTTTCAAAGAACCATCTTTTTGTCACATTAATTTTTTCTATTGTCTTTTTGTTCTCTATTTCATTTAGTTCTGCTCTGGTTTTTGTTATTTCCTTTCTTCTGCTGACCTTGGGTTTCGCTTGTTCTTCTTTTTCTAGTTTTTTAAGGTGTAACATGAGGTTATTTATTTGGGATTTTTCTTGTTTCTTGAGATAGGCCTGTAATGATATAAATTTCCCTCTTAATACTGCTTTCGCGGCATCCCAAAAATTTTGTTAGGATGTATTTTCATTGTCATTTGTTTCTATGTATCTTTTGAGCTCTCCTCTAATTTCTTCTTTGACCCAGTCGTTCTTTAAAAGTATGTTGTTTAATCTCCGTGTATTTGTGTTTTTTCCTGCTTTCTTTTTGCAGTTGATATCCAATTTCAAAGCTTTGTGATCAGAGAATATGCTTGGTATGATTTCAATCTTCTTAAATTTGCTGAGGCTGATTTTGTGTCCCAATATATGGTCTATCCTTGAGAATGTTCCATGTACACTAGAAAAGAATGTATAGTCTGATGTTTTAGGATGAAGTGCTCTATATATGTCAATTATGTCCAAGTCATCTAATGTGTCATTTAGGGCTGCGATTTCGTTATTTATCTTCTGTTTGGATGATCTATCCATAGCTGTCAATGATGTATTTAAGTCCCCTAATATAATTGTGTTTTGGTCAATTTCTCCTTTTAGTTCTGTTAGTAGTTGCTTGGTATATTTCGGTGCTCCCTGATTGGGGGCATAAATATTGATGACTGTTATGTCTTCTTGTTGTATAGTCCCCTTTACCATTATGAAATGTCCATCTTTGTCTCTTGTTATCTTTTTCACCCTGAAGTCTGTTTCATCGGAAATCATTATGGCTACACCTGATTTTTTCTGGGTACCATTTGCTTGAAGTGTCAATTTCCACCCTTTCACTTTGAGTCTATGCTTGTCCTTGTAGCTGAGATGTGTCTCTTGTAGGCAGCATATGGTTGGGTTTAGTTTTTTGATCCAATCTGCTACTCTGTGTCTTTTTATTGGTGAGTTCAGTCCATTTACATTTAGGGTGATTATTGATATGTGAGGATTTCCTGTCATTCTGTCTTTAGTTTTCTGGTAAGGCTGTGTCTCCATTGTTTCTTTGCCTTTTTGTTGTTGTCTGTTATTTCTGTGTGGTAGTATTCTATGATGTTTCCCTCTGTTTCTTCTGTTATTACAGTATATATTTCAGATTTGGATGTTTTTTGAGTGGTTACCCTTGAGTTTATGTAAAAGAAAGTTTGATATTTAGAGTATTCCAGTTTCTTCAGTCCGCTTACTTTCTCTATTCCCATATTCCAGTTCAGGCCTTTACGCTCCCCCTTTTTATGTTTCGGTTGCCACAAGTTGTCCCTGTTGATGGTGGTCTAATAGCCTCCTTTAGTATTTCTTGTAGTGCAGGTCGTGTATTAGAAAATTCCCTCAGCTTCTGGATGTCTGGAAAGATCTTTATTCCTCCTTCATATCTAAAGGAGATCTTTGCTGGATATATTATTCTTGGCTCATGATTTCTCTCTTTCAATAGTTTGAATATTTGGTTCCATTCCCTCCTAGCTTGTAGAGTTTCTGCTGAAAAATCTGATGATAGTCTAATGGGCTTTCCTTTGTAAGTTACCGTCTTCTTTTCCCTGGCTGCCTTGAGGATTCTTTCTTTATCATTGATTTTAGACAGCTTCAATACAATGTGCCTTGGTGAAGGCCTGTTGGGATTGAGGTAATTAGGTGTTCTATTTGCTTCTTGGATTCGAGGATCCAGTTCTGTCCACAAGTTTGGGAAGTTCTCATCGACGATTTGTTTGAATATATTCTCTGTTCCCTTCCCTCTTTCTTCTCCTTCTGGTATGCCCATTATTCTTATATTGCTCTTTCTGATGGAGTCAGAAAGTTCTTGTAGAGTTCTTTCATTTCTTTTAAGTCTCAAGTCTCTTTCTTCTTCCCTCTGTGTAAATTCCAGGTTCCTATCTTCGATGTCACTGATTCTTTCCTCCATCTGGTCAACTCTACTACCTAAGCTGGATATTTTATTGTTAATTTCTTCTATTGAGTTCTTAATCTCCAGAAATTCTATTTGGTTCTTTTTCAAGATTTCAATCTCTTTTGTAAAATGCTCATGGTGTTCTTTGATTGTGTTTCTGAGTTCATTAAACTGCCTTTCTGTGTTTTCTTGCATCTCGTTCAGTTTTTGCAGAATTGCGATCTTGAATTCTCTGTCATTTAAATCACAAAGGTCCATATCTCTAAGTTCCTTTTCTGGAGACTTTTCACTTTCTTTCTGAGCTATCTTGTTGCCTTGGTTATTCATGGCAATCACTGATTTACTATTTCTCTTCCTAGACATCTATAGGAGTGTCTTCTGCAACAGGTTGATAGGTATGCGAAGAGCTTTTGGAGTTCCAAAGCTCTTTCTGCACCAGATTCAGAGCCCGTTTGTTTCAGCAGTTCTGTTTACTCCTGCAGGGATCCGCCCAGATGGGTGGGGCTAGGGGCGGGGTGAGTTGTGAGAGGTGGCCAGAGCAATGGCGGCGACCACCACCACAGCCAGTCCTGCTTCCACAGCTCCCTCCCCTTTGCCGGAACTAGTTGAGCTGCGAATCTGTGTCTGCGGTCCACAGTTCTCGGAGCAGCAAATATTCTGTCCTTTGATCCGACACTGCTACTTTATCGCTTCTAGCACCGGGCAGGTGGGGGCGGGGCGAGCTGTGGGAGGGTAGGGAGGGGGTGGCTAGTCTCTGTGCCTAAGGCTTCCGTTCTCCGCTCGGCAGTGAGGGCTTAAACCACTGATTTCAGCCCTCTTCCCTCAGTCTTTGCTCCGAGGTCTGCCGTGAGCGAGCGTTGGGTTCAGCGGTTTTGTATGCTGCCCCCTCAGCCCTGTGGGCCGTAAGCGGAGCCCTAGCAGTCCGAGTCCTTCCCTCTCCCACAGAGGCGGTAGTTCCGGGAGCAGCGGGCTCCAAGCACTGAGCTAGGTCTGTGTCCTGCGCCCGCGCGGCTCCGTCTCCGCACTTCTCCTCTCCCTCCTCCCCCGCTCGCGCGATTCACCCACCTGGAGGTGAATTCAGTAGTCGGCCTCTTCGTCTTGCCTGTCTGCTGTGCAAGGAGTCCTTTGTGGAGTTATTGTTGTCCGATTCGTTGTAAATTCCAGGGGAGCGTTACAGAGGCTCACCTCACGCCGCCATTTTTTTTTCCATCTCTCTTCCAGGAATTTTAAGGTTTCAGATCTTACATTTAAGTCTTTATGACATTTTGAATTTATTCTTTTATATGGTGTAAGGAGGTGGTCCAGCTTCATTTTTTTTGCATGTGTCTGTCCAGGTTTCCCAGCACCATTTATTGAATAGACTGTCTTTACCCCACCGTACATTCTTGCTTCCATTGTAGTAGATTAAATGACCATATAGGCATGGATTTATTTCTGGGCTCTCTATTCTGTTCCATTGATCTATGTGTCTGGTTTTATGCCAGTACCATGCTGTTTTGATTACTGTCGTCTTGTAGTATAATTTGATGTCAGGTGTCGTGATACCTCCCACTTTGTTCTTATTTCTCAAGATTGCTGGGGCTATCCAGGGTCTTTTATGCTTCCATACAAATTTTAGGATTATATGTTCTATTTCTGTGAAAAATGTCCTTGGTAGTTTGATAGGGATTGCGTTGATTATGTATGTTGCCTTAAGCAGTGTGAACATTTTAACTGTATTAATTCTTCCTATCCATGAACATGGTATGTGTTTCCTTCTATTTGTATCTTCTTTACTTTCTTTCTTCAGTGTCTTATACTTTTCTGAGTACAGATCTTTTACTTGTTGGTTAAATTTATTACCAGGTATTTTATAGTCTTTCAAGTTATTGTAAATTACTTGATTGTTTTCTTTTTTTTTTAATTAATTTTATTGGGGTGACAATTGTTAGTAAATTTACATAGATTTCAGGTGTACAATTGATTGTTTTCTTAATTTCTCCTTCTGATATTTTATTATTAGTATATACAAATGCAACTCATTTCTGAATATTAATTTTGTATCCTGCTACTTTACTAAATTCATCTATCAGATTTAATAGTTTCTTGGTGGAGTCTTTAGGGTTCTCTATATATAGTATCATGTCATCTGCATATAATGACAATATTACTTCCTCGTTACCAATTTGGATGCCTTTTATTTCTTTTTCTTGTCTGATTGCTGTGGCTAGAACTTCCAGCACTATGTTGAATAGAAGTGGAGAAAGTGGGCAACCTTGCCTTGTTCCTTATCTTAAGGGGAATGGTTTTAGCTTTTCCCCATTGAGTATGATGTTAGCTGTGAGTTTATCATATATAGCCTTTATTATGTTGAGGTATGATTCTTCTATTCCCACTTTCTTAAGAGTTTTTATCATAAATGGCTGCTGGATTTTGTCAAATGCTTTTTCTGCATCTATTGATATGATCATATGATTTTTATTTTTCATTTTGTTAATGTGGTGTATCACATTAAATGATTTGCGGATGTTGAACCGCCTTGCATACCAGGAATGAATCCCACTTGATCATGGTGTATGAGCTTTTTAATGTATTGCTGAATTCTGTTCACTAATATTTTGTTGAGGATTTTTGCATCTATGTTCATTAGGGTTATTGGTCTGTCTTTTTTTTTTTTTTTTTTGTAGTGTCTTTGTCTGATTTGGGGACAGGGTGATAGTGGCCTCATAAAAAGTGTTTGAGAGTCTTCCATCCTTCTGGATTTTTTGGAAGAGCTTGAGGAGAATAGGTGATAATTCTTTTTTGAATGTTTTGTGAAATTCACCTGTAAAGGCATCTGGTCCAGGGCTTTTTTTAGTTGGGAGCTTGTTGATTACTGATTCAATTTCCCTGGTGGAAATCAGTCTATTCAGGTTTTCCATTTCTTCTTGAGTTAGCCTTGGAAGATTGTATGCTTCTAGAAAATTGTCCATTTCTTCCAGATTGTTGGTATATAGATTTGTTGGTATATAGTTGCTTATAGTAATTTCTTTAAATTTTTTGTATATCTTTGGTGTCTGTTATCTCTTTCATTTCTGATTTTATTAATTTGAGTCCTTTTTTTTGTGATGAGTCTGGCTAAAGGTTTGTCAATTTTGTTTATCTTCTCTAAAAACCAACTCTTGGATTCGTTGATCTTTTGTATTGTTTTCCTGGTTTCTATTTCATTTATTTCCGCTCTGATCTTTATTATCTCCTTCCTTGCACTCCCTTGGGCTTATTTTGCTGTTCTTTTCCCAGATCCCTTAAGTGTGAAGGTAAACTGTTGATTCTTGTTTCTTTAGGTAGGTCTGCAATGCTATGAATTTCCTTCTTAGGACTGCTTTTGCTGCATCCCATAGATTTTGGGTCGTGTTTTCGTTTTCCTTTGTCTCGAGATATCGTTTGATTCCTTTGTTGATCTCATGGTTGACCCATTCATTATTTAGTAACATGTTATTCAGCCTCCATGAAATTGGTGTGTCTTCCAGTTTTTTTCCTTTAGGTCATTTCTAATTTCATGGCACTGTGGTCAGAGAAGACAATTGGTATGATTTCAATTTTCTCAAATTTATCAAGACTTGTTTTGTGGCCTAACATGTGGTCTGTCTTGGAAAATGTTCCATGTGCACTTGAGAAGAACGTGTGTCCTGCAGCTTTGGGGTGAAATGCTCTGAAAATATCAATTAAATCCAAGTGGTCCAATGTGTCATTTAAGGCCGTTGTTTCCATATTGATTTTCTGTCTGGAAGACCTGTCCCTTGTTGTCAGAGGTGTGTTGAAGTCCCCTACTATGATAGTGTTACTGTTTATCTCTGTCTTTATGTCAGTCAATATCTGTTTTATATATTTAGGTGCTCCTATGTTGGGTGCATAGATTTTTACTAGGGTTATGACGTCTTGTCAGATCGATCCCTTTATTATTATATAGTGCCCATCTTTGTCTTTTAATATATTCTTCATTTTAAAGTCTATTTTGTAAGATATAAGTATTGCAACTCCAGATTTTTTCTCATTTCCATTCACGTGAAATATCTTACTCCAACCCTTCACTTTCAGTCTGTGTGTGTCTTTTGATCTGAGGTGAGTCTCTTGTATACAGCATATACAAGGGTTTTGCTTTCTTACCCACTCAGCCACCCTATGTCTTTTGGAGCATTTAATCCGTTTACATTTAAAGTGATTATTGATAGGTACATAGTTGTTCCATTTTTTAAATTTGTAGTTAGTTTTTATCTTTCTTCTGTTTACAGAAGCCCTATTAATATTTCCTGTAAGCCCTATTAATATTTCCTGTAATACTGGCTTGGTGTTAATAAATTCCTTTAGCTTATTCGTTTCTGATAAGCTCTTTATCTCTCCTTCAATTTTAAATGATAGCCTTGCTGGATAAAGCAATCTGGGTGTAGACCTTTGTTTTCCATCATTTTGAGTACCTCCTGCTACTCCCTCCAGGCCTGCAATGTTTCTGTAGAAAAGTCATTTGATGGTCTTATAGGAGTTCCCTTGTACGCAACCCGCTGTCTTTCACTTGCTGCTTTTGGGATTCTCTCTTTGTCTTTAACCTTTACCATTTTAACTATAATGTGTCTTGGTGTGGACCTGTTTGGGTTTATCCTGGTTGGAACTCTCTGCACTTCCTGGGCTTGTATGTTGGTTTCCTTCATCAGGTTAGGGAAGTTTTCGGACATTATTACTTCAAATATGTTCTCAATCCCTTGCTTCCTCTCTTCATGTTCTGGTATTCCTATGATGCACATGTTTTTGCGCTTGATGATATCCCAGAGGTCTCTTAAACCATCTTCATTGTTTTTTCTTTTTTTTTCTTTTTGTTGTTCCGTTTGGGTGATCTCTGCTAACTTGTCTTCTAAGTCGCTGATTTGATCCTCTGCTTCATCTAACCTGCTGGTAATTCCTTCAAGTGTGTTCTTTATTTCAGTTATTGTATTCTTTAGTTCTAACTGGTTGTTCATTATGATTTCTCTGTCCTCCTTTATATGTCACTAAGCCTCTTAAACATTCTTATCGTCAGTGTTCTGAATTCTGTCTCTAATAGGTTGGTTACCTCTATTTCATTTGGTTCCAATTCTGGAGGTTTCTTCTGTTCTTTTATTTGGGACGTTTCTTTGTTTCCCCATTCTGGCTGACTCTGTGTTTGCCTCGATGAATTAGGTAGATCTCTTAGGGTTCTTAGTTTTTGCTGGATTATCTTATGTAGTATGTGTCCTTTATATTTCTGATTTGCACCACTTCCTTCTTCTCCTCTGTGTGTGCTCCAAAGGTGACTCTTGTGTTGTGTATATTGTCCTGTTAATGTTGATCTTTAATGCTTTTAGCTTGTGTGTAGGTGGGATTGACTGCTAGGCTGACTAGTTGTGAAACTTAGCTCTCCCCGCAGCAGGATGTTCTGTTGCGTGAGGGTTGACCACTTAAATGAGGCTTGGCCTCTATGGGCTCTTGTGCCTGTAGATAATTCACTCTGTGTGTTTCACTTGTAGGTCAAACCTTGTAGTATTCTGGTTTGGTCTGGAGTTGGCCTCTGGGTGTGTTGAATCTTGTGCCTCTTGAGCTGGGTCCTGGTGTAGGGCAATTTCAGAACAAAGCAAATCACCAAGCACACAATAACAACAAAGAAAAAATCAAATACATTCACATGTAAAAACAACCGATAACCCACACTCAATACAGGCAAAAATATCAAAGATATAAAAACAAAACAAAACAAAAAAAGCGGCGTCAGTCTTGGCTTAAGCCCACCAAGTAGTCTCCAGATTATCCTCTGATGTACCAAAGATTCCTCTGCATATTGTGCATGCGGAGCCGGTCACCTGGTACCCAGAGTGATCTTGGACTACAGATTTAGATGAGTGGGGCTAAGGGGTCTGGATGGTAATTTCTACAAACTCAGTGCTGTTTCTGCTCTTGCCTGCACATATGCGCACTGAGAGTAACACCACCAGCCCTGTACCCAGTTCTCCTGGGTCTTAGGGCACTTCTTCCATGTGCGTGTGTATATGTGGTGGGCGGGAGATTTCTGAGCTGCGAAAGCCCAAAGCTGCATCTGCCACCTACTGCTGATCCCTGGGAGTGTCTCCTCAGTTGTAATTGCCCTGCTCTAGGCAAGCCAGAAAGAGTGGGGGATAGGGATGGAGGGGTCTTTTCTCTCCCAGCCCAGCAATGTCACATTCTTCCTGCAGGCCAGAAAAGGTGAGGCCTGGGGATGGAGGGGTCTTCTCTCTCCCAGTCTAGCAGTCTCACACTCTTCCCGCAGGCCAGAAAAGGTCGGGGCTGGGGATGGAAGGGTCTTCTCTCTCCCAGCCCAGTAGTATCACACTCTTCGGAGCCTCTTCCCTGGGTCAGAGCTGCATGCCAGATCTTCCCAGATCCTGAGCACTATGGCTCCTCTGTAATCTGACACTACTCCTCAGTTCAGTGGCCAGCTTAAGTCTCTGGAAAGGCGGTGTTAGGATTGGGAGAGTTTGGCAAGATGCCCAGGTATGCAGTTTATGTCCTTTGTCCGACCTAGGGCCCAGTTGGAGGTCTCAGCTGAGGTTACTTCCTCAAATGCTGGATATGCTGCCCTCTCTGCCGGAGAGATCAGTTGTGGGACGCAGTGAGAGAGCCCACCTCCTGGCTCTTGTGGTCTCTGTTCTGTCCTGAAATCCCCTCCATCTCCACCACAGATGTGGGCAACATCTCCACTCCACTCCCTTCCCTCTTCTCCTGCTCGCCCAATTTGCCCAATTTCAAGTAATCCTCGTACGAGTCTCTTAGCTGTTCTGTGTGATGAGCAGAGTCCTTTGATGTGTTATAGATGTTCAGTTTGTGATAAGCTCCGGAGGAGAACTCAAGAAGTCTGCCTCGCTGCTACCATTCCTATGATGTCACTCTGTTTCATTAAATTTTTCTGTTGTCTTTCTGTTTTCTATGTTTCATTTTGCTCTACTTTGATTTTTTTATTATTTCCTTCCTTCTGCTGCGTTTCATTTGTTCTTCTTTTTCTAGTTCTTTAAGGTGTAATGCTAGGTTGTTTATCTGGGATTTTTCTTGTGTTTTAAGCTAGACCTGTAATGGTATAAATTTCGCTCTTGTTATTGCTTTTGGTGCATCGCAATAATTTTGATAGGATGTATTTTCATTCCCATTTGTTTCTGTGTATCTTTTGATCTCTCTTATTTCTTCTTTGACCCATTCTTTCTTTAATTGCCTGTTATTTAATCTGCACATATTTCTGTTGTTTCCTGCTTTCTTTTTGTAATTGATATCCAATTTCAAAGTCTTGTGATCAGAGAATATACTTGGTGTGATTTCAATCTTCTTAAATTTGTTGAGGCTAGTTTTATGTCCAATATATGTCAAGTCTTTATGTCAAGTCTTCAGAATGTTCCATTTACACTAGAAAATAATGCATAGTCTGATGTCCTAAGATGAACAGCTTTATAAATACCAATTTCATCCATTTGGTCTAAGGTGTCAGTTACGGCTGATATTTCCTTCCTTATTTTGCGTTTGGATGATCTATCCATAGCTGTCAATGATATATACTTCTCCTGTTGTAATCGTGTTTTGGTCAGTTTCTCCCTTTAGTTCTATTAGTAGTTGCTTTGTATATTTCAGTGCTCCCCAATTGGGGGCATATACGCAGTCTGACAATTAAGTTTGTGCACTTGTTGCAATGATGTTGCTAACCTTTTTTGATATCAGAGGGATTATTCATTATGAATTTGTACCAACTGGACAAACAGTTAATCAAGTTTACTAATTGGAAGTGCTGAAAAAGCTGCATGAAAAAAACTACCAGAACTTTTCGCCAACAATTCATGGCTCTTGCATCATGACAATGCACCAGCTCACATGGCACTGTCTGTGAGGAAGTTTTTAGCCAGTAAACAAATAACTGTATTGGAACAGCCTCCCTACTCAACTGATTTGGTCCTCGTGACTTCTTTCTTTACCCGAAGATAAAGGAAATATTGAAAGGAAGACATTTTGATGATATTCAGGACATCAAGGGTAATACAATGACAGCTCTGAGGGCCATTCCAGCAAAAGAGTTCCAAAATTTCTTTGAAGGGTAGACTAGGCACTGGCATTGGTGCATAGCTTTCCAAGAGGAGTACTTTGAAGGTGACCATAGTGATATTCAACAATGAGGTGTGTAGCACTTTTTCTAGGATGAGTTCGCGAACCTAATTGCCTGACCTCGTATATTGGTAAATGTTATGTCTTGTTGTATTGCCTCCTTTATTATTATGAAATGTCCATCTTTGTCTCTTGTTACCTTCTTTATCCTGAAGTCTGTTTCATTTGATATAAGAATGGCTATACCTACTTTTCTCTGGCTACCACTTGCTTGAGTATCAATTTCCATCCTTTCACTTTGAATCTATATTTGTTCTTGTAGCTGAGATGCATCTCCTGGAGGCTACATATGGTTGGGTTTTGTTTTTTGATCCAGTCTGCTACTCTGTCTTTTTATTGGTGAGTTCAGTCCATTTTCATTTAGGGTAATTATTGATATTTGAGGATTTCCTATCCTATCTTTTGTTCTCTGGTGGCTCGGTGTCTGTATTGTTTCTTTGCCTTTTTGTTGCTGTCTCTTGTTTCAGTGTGGTGGTATTCTATGATTCTTTTCACTGTGTCTTCTTTGTTTATGTTATATATCTCAGTTCTGGACCTTTTTTTTTTTTTGAGTGGTTACCATTAAGTGTATGTAAAAGAAAGTTTCATATATACGGTATCCTTTTTTTTCAGCATGCTTCTTTGCCATATTCCCCTTTGAAGGTTCAGATCTTCACTCTCTCCCCTTTTATGTTTTTGTAGTCACAAGTTATCCCTAGTTATGCTGTGAGTTGATTTCTGAGTTGCAGTAGCAAGCTATCTTTTTCTTCTTTTTCCTTTTCTTTTTAAATTTTTTTTTCTTTACCCTTTATGTTTTGTTTAAGTGTATAGTGCCCTATTTTGTGCAGTGGTTGCCATTTCCTGGTTCTGTCTGTAATACAGCTCATGGTTTTGTATTCTTTTGATTTTTTTTGTTTCAGGTCAAATAGCCTCCTTCAGTATATTTGTACAGCAGGTTGTGTGTTACCGTAGAAAAGTCCCTCAGCTTCTGTATGTCTGGAAAGATCTTTATTCCTCCTTCATATCTGAAGGATATCTTTGCTGGATATATAATTCATGGTTCTTAATTTCTCTCTTTCAATAGTTTGAATATTTGATTCCACTCCCTCCTGGCTTATAGAGTTTCTGCTGAAAAATCTGGTGGTAATCTAAAGAGGTTTCCTTTTTAGCTTACTCAATCGTCTTTTCCCTGGCTGCCTTGAGAATTCTTTGTCATTAATTTTTTACAGCTTCAAAAAATGTCCCTTGGAGAAGGCCTGTTGGGATTAAGGGACTTAGGTGTTCTGTTTGCTGCTTAGATTCGAGGATCCAGTTCTTTCTACAGGATTGAAAAGTTCTCATCGACTATTAGTTTGAATATAAACTCTGTTCCCTTTTCCCTCTCTTCTTTTTCTGGTATACCCATTATTCTTTTGTTGCTCTTTCTGATAAAGTCTGAAAATGCATGTAGAGTTCTTTCATTTCTTTTAACTCACAAGTCTGTCTCTTCTTCCGTCTGTGTCATTTCCAGATTTCTGTTTTCGATATCACTAATTCTTTCCTCCATCTGGTCAGCTCTATTACCTCAGCTGTCTTTTTCATTCTTCCTTTCTTTTATTGAGTTCTTCATCTCCAGAATTTCTATTTGGTTCTTTTTAAAATTTCAGTCTTTTTGTAAAATGTTCATTTTGTTCTTTAATTGTGTTTCTTAGTTCATTAAATTGCCTGCTGTGTTTTCATGCATCTTGTTGAGTTCTTTCAGAACTGAAATCTTGAGTTCTGTGTCATTTACATCACATATTTCCGTGTCTTTACGTTCATTTTCTGGAGAATTTTCATTTTCTTTCTGAGCGCCTTGTTATGTTGGTTATTCATGGCAATTAATGAATTATTATTTCTCTTCCTGGGCACCTATAGGTGTGGATTCTGCAGCAGGTTGATATGAAGAGGTCTTTCTTTTTCTTTCCAGTGTATGTTGCTGGAACGTTTTATTTTCTCCTGTTGCAGCCTTTTATTTTCTCTCATGGTATAGCATTATATTTTCTCTTGCACTGTTCCAGCTTCTCACACGATTGGAGGTTCCCTGGATGGTGGGCTTCTCCTCTGTGAGCAGGTCCCCTGCGTCTCAGGATGGATGTAGAGGACAATAAAATTCTGAGCTTCTGAAATCCCAATATTGCTCCTCAGCCCAATGTGGAGCCTGTGTGTCTCAGCTTCTCTGGAAGGATCCACCCAGAAAGTTGGGGGTGGGGTGGTCTATGAGAAAGGTAGCTGGTCCTTTGTGGCTCTGAGCAATGGCAACTGCAGCCCATAACTGTGTTGCTCCTATGGTTGTTTCCCTTTCACCAGAATTAGTTGTGCTGTGAGTCTGTGACTGCAGGACCGTCACTCCAGTTCTCAGGGCTGTAGATATCCTGTTGTTTAATCTGACACTGCTACTATTTCTTCTGGAGCCTGCTTCTAACACGGGTACAGTAGGGGGTGGGGTGAGCCCTGGGAGCGGGGAGATGAAAGCTGGCCAGGCTCTGTGCCTTTCTTTTCTGTTTTCTGCCTGGCAGTGAGGACTTAGACCGCCATTCTCACCCTTCTGTATTCGGTTTTTGCTCCAAGGTCTCTGCTGCGAGCGCTGGGTTCAGCCATATTATATGCTGATCCATCAGGTAGGACTGTGGGCCACAGGTGGTGTGACTGCACCCTGAATTCTTTCCTTTCCCGGGACCACAGGAAACTCCGGAGTGCATCCTGCAGCCCTGTTGCCAACATCTCCACACTTCCCTCTTCCTTCCTCCCCTGCTCATCCAATTTGTCCACCTTCAGATGATTCAATTTGCAGGTCTCTCAGACATGCTTTGTGTAGGGCAGGGAATCCTTTGTTGAATTGTAGCTGTTCGGTATGTTGTAACTTCCAGGGAAGATTTCAAGAAGCACTCCTCATGCCGCCATTTCTGTGACATCACTACAGCACAATTGTAAAAGTTCAAAACCAAAAATCATTGCCTTTTAACTAGCATGTTTGCTATGCCTGACCCTGCTTAGCTTCCGAGATCAAACGAGATCAGATGAGATGGCCATAGACTAAATGAGCTTTCTTTATCCTCCCTTTTTTCTTCTGTAATGGAATGCAAATTATTTTGTTCTCTTAGACATTATCCTTAGATTGTTCACATGATTACCTAATTTAAAATAAAAACCTTAGTATCCCCATCCTCCTACTGAAAAGCAAAATCTTTAAAACGTTTTCAACCTCCTCCCATGTTGTATATATTGTTTAGTATATTTTGGTTCTACTTTGTTTTTATTGCGTCTGAGTTACTTATTACTACTGTGTTTCCCTGAAAATAAGACCTAGCCAGACCATCAGCTCTAATGCATCTTTTGGAGCAAAAATTAATATTAAGACTGGTTATTATATTATAAGACCCAGTCTTATATTAAAGTAAGACCGGGTCTTACATTAAGGTAAAACTGGGTCTTATATTCATTTTTGCTCCAATAGACGCATTAGAGCTGATGGTTTAGCTAGGTCTTACCGTGTTTCCCCCAAAATAAGACCTAGCCGGACCATCAGCTCTAATGCGTCTTTTGGAGCAAAAGTTAATATAAGACTTGGTAAAATACTACTATATTATATTGTATTGTATTATACTATACCTGGCATTATATTATGTTATAATGTAGTATTATGTTATGTTGTATTATATAAGACAGGTCTTATATTAAAATAAGACCAGGTCTTGTATTAATTTTGGCTCCAAGAGACACATTAGAGCTTATGGTCCGGCTAGGTCTTATTTTCGGGGAAACATGGTATTATGGTTTTATACAGTCAGCATTTATTTAGGTTTATATAGCATTTTCTTTGCTTATCCTTGCTACTCCTTCTGTTTGAATCCAATGTCTTTCTTCTAGAAGTATATCTTTTATTAATTCTTTCATGGAATGTTTGTAAGTGATTTATTCTTTCCATATTTTTTGTTTGTCTGCAAATATGTTTTGGTTTTGCCCTTCCTCTGATTGCATTCTGCATTTCTTTAAATAATTGTTTTTAGTTTTCAATTACAGTTGACATACAATATTATATTAGCTTCAGCTGTACAACATAGTGATTAGACATTTAACTTACGAACTGATTACCCCAATAATTCTAGTACCCATTTTACACCACACATAGTTATTACAATGTTATTGACTATATTCCTTATGCTGGACTTTATATCCCAATGACTATTTACAAATTGTAACTACCAATTTGTATTTCTTAATCCCTAGACCTTTTTCACCCTGCCCACCAATCCCCCTCTATTCTTGCAACCATTAAAATGTTCTCTGTGTCTGTGAGTCTGTTTCTGTTTGTTCGTTAATTTTGTTCTTTATGTTTCACATAAGTGAAATCATATGGCATTTGTCTTTTTCTGTCTGACTCTGTAACTATGAGTCTATTTCTGTTTGATCATTTATTTTGTTCTTTATATTTCACATAAGTCAAATCATGCGGCATCTGTCTTTCTCTGTCTGACTTACTCTACTCTGCACAGTAACCTCTAAGTCCATCCCTGTTGTTGCAGAAGGCAAGATTTTATTTATTTTATGGCTGAGTAATATTTCATTGTGTTTAAGTACCACGTCTTCTTTATCCATTCTTCCATATCTTGGCTATTGTAAATAATGCAGCAATAAACATATGGATGCACATGTCCCTTCAAAGTACTATTTTGGGTTTCTTCAGATGAATACCCAGAAGTGGGGTTACTGAGTTCTTCTTTGTCTCTTGTTATAGCTTTTGTTTTAAAGTTTATTTTGTCTGGTATAAGTATTGCTACACCAGATTTGCTTGTTTGTTTGTTTCTATTTTCATGATACATCTTTTTCCATCTCTTTACTTTCAGCCTATGGGTGTCTTTCGATCTGAAGTGAGTCTCTTGAGGAAACAGATGTAAGGGTCTTGTTTTCTTATCATTTTGGCTACCTTACATCTTTTGATGTAGGCCTGTGTGGGTTCATCTTGTTTGGGGCTGCACTTCCTGGGGTTGTATGTCTATTTCTTTCAACAGGTTGGGAAAGTTTTCCACTATTGTTTCTTCAAATGTGTTTTCAGTTCTTTGCCCTGGCTCTTGTCCTTCTGGTACCCCTATGACACAAATGTTGTTATGCTTGATTTTGTCACAGAGGCCTCTTAAACTGTCCTCATTTGTTTTAGTTTGTTTGTTTTTGTTTTATTGTTTTTAGATTCTTTTTCCTTTTTCCTGTTCTGTTTGGGCATTTTCTGCTACCTCATCTTCCAAATCGCTGATTTATTCCTTGTCTTAATGTAATCTATGGTTGATTCCCTCTAATGTATTCTTCATTTTAGTTATTGTATTCTTTATTCCTGACTGGTTCTTTTTTATGTTTACTATCTCTTTGTTGAAGTTCTCACTGAGATTGTTGAGTATCCTTATAACCAGTTTTGAACTCTGCATCTGGTAGATTGCTTGTCTCCCTTTGGTTTAGTCCTTTTTCTGGAGCTTTGTGCTCTTCTTTCATTTGGAACATGTTTCTTTGCCTCCCCATTTTGGTGACCTCCCTGTGTTTTTGTGTGTTAGGTAGAGTTGCTATGTCTTCCAGTCTTTAGTAGAGTGGCCTTATGTAGTAAGTGTCTTGTGGAGCCTGGTGTCCCAGTCTCCCTGGTCACCTGAGCCGGGTGCTCCACATGTGTCTTTGGTGTGGGTTTTGTGTGCCCTCCTGTTGTAGTTGAGCCTTGTTGCTGTTTGCACATCAGTGTGAGGGATTGACCCTCAGGCTGATTGGTTATGAGGACTGGCCATGACTACAGTGGATGATCTTTTGTACAGGGTCAAAAGATCCTATGTGACCCTGTGGAGCAGGATTCACTTTAAGCAAGGCTCTGGTACCTGCCACGTCTGCTCTTTGTGTTTGTCTTTGTGTGGAAGTGGTAGGCTGGTGCTCTGGTATGATCTGAAATGAGGTACTACCATGTTTCCCTGAAAATAAGACCTAGCCAGACAATGAATGCTAATGCATCTTTTGAAGCAAAAATTAATATGATACTCGGTCTCATTTTACTATAATATAAGACCAGGTCTTATAAGATATAAATCTGGGTCTTATATTAATTTTTGCTCCAAAAGACGTGTTAGAGCTGATTGGCTGGCCTATGTCTTATTTTCAGGGAAACAGGGTAAGTGTGTTGTGTCTAGAGCCTCTTGGGAGGGGCTCTGTTGCAGACCAAGGTCAGCCTCCACCTGTTTCCTGCCTGGGCCACTTGGTATGAGCTACGAAGTGATCTGCAGATGATTGTCACTTGTACTGGGCTTGGAGGTACCTGGGAGAAGCTAAGCTGAGAACTAAGGCTGGCTGCTGATAGTGCCAACCTTGCAGCTGCTTAGCAAGAAGTACAGGGCACACTAAGGTCAGATACTGCTTGTTTGGGGTTTGTGAACCTTTGAGAGATTTTTAGGAAAGCCTCCAGCATGAACTGAGACAGATAATTTATGTGGAAAAGCCACTGGAAGCAGCTTGGTATGCCTGCAATTTGAGTGGGGCAGGGTCTCGGAATCATCAGGGCTGGGAAAATGGTGTTAGCTAGGTTGATAGAGACTCAGATATGGCAGCCACCTAAGTCTGTGCCCTGAGAGTGGTGAAGGCTCAACAAAGAAATAGTGGTGCCTGCCAGCACTTATGTCTGGAAGAAAGCTGCCCCTCCAGCCATCACGCAGAAACCAGACAATTCAGTTCCTCCCCGTATGTCCCTAGTTCCTTTCCAGGTGCTGCCCCAGTGCTGGAGCTCAGAGTACGTGAATATGCCAGTGAGTAAGTTTGTGTGAGGGCTTTTAAGAGGAGTGCCTTGGACTGCAGCCACCCTGTGTCTCACTTAGCCACAATCTCCACTGGTTTTCATAGCCAGAAGTTATGGGAACTTCTCTTCCCGGCACTGAAACCCTGGGTTGTGGAGCCTGCTGTGGGGCTAGGACACCTCGCCTCTCCAGGGGATACCTTCAAAGCCAAGATATCCCTCCCAATTTTTAACTGCCACACACAGGTGTGGGACCATCCCGTTCTACATCTCTGCCCCTCCTACCAGTCTCAAGGTGGCTTCTTCTGTATGTCCTTAGTTGTAGGACTTCTGTTCAGCTAGACACAATTCTCAGTGATGGTTGTTATGTAATGTAGTTGTAATTTTGATATGGTCGTGAGAGGGGGCAAGTACAGTGATTATATATTCCACCATCTGTTTTTGTCAGGCAGATATATACCAGAGCAGGTATTCCAGGGCAGTAGTAAGATGATGACACCTTGATATGTAGGGCAGTGACAGGGGTGATTATGTCTGGACCACTCAGGATTTTCCAGGCATCCTCCCCGTGGCTCAGAGACCCTGGCAGGGTGATGGTTATGGGACTTTAGGGGTCGCGTGGGACACATATGCTGCCTGTGAGAGTAAAGTCCACATAGGATGCGAGCATGCCAGCCAGCTCCTGGCCCTCGATTGCATTCTGCATTTAGAATTCTTGGTTGAACTTTTTACATCCTAAATATGAATTTAGCATTCAATTATTTAACAAATATTTATTGATTAACTACCTACCGTGTTTCCCCGAAAATAAGACCTAGCCGGACAATCAGCACTAATGTGTCTGATTGAAGCAAAAATTAATATAAGACCCAGTATATATTACATTGTATTATATTAGACCCAGGCTTATATTATATAATATGTTATATTATATATATTTTACTGTAAGTAAAATAAGACTGGGTCTTATATTAATTTTTGCTCCAAAAGACATGTTTGTCCGGCTAGGTCTTATTTTGGGGGAAACACGGTAGTAAGTGCTAGTAATACAATTGTGAATAAAACAATGCCCTCATAGTGCCTATGTTTCAATGGGGGCTGATAAAAAAGTAAAATATATAGTGCGTTAGTGATAAATGCTAAGGAGAGGAATAAAGCAGGGAAAGGGAATAAGGAGTATTTGGGGGAGGGATGGTTAAAGGGAGGTTGCAATTTTAGGTAGACTGACCAAGAAAGGTGGCATTTGAACAAAGACCTGAAGGAAGTGAGCTATCTGGGAATGGGAATTCTTGGCGAAGAAACAATAACTACAAATAAGGCCCGGAGGTAGAGCTGTGCCTGGCATGTTTGTGAAATAGTAGGAAGATTGGTGTGGCCAAAGCAAAGTGAGTAAGGGAGAGCTGAATAAGTTATGAGGCCACAGAGGTCAAGATGGGGATGTTGGGGTCAGATATTTTAAGGCCTTGTGCTCCATTTTCAGTGTCAGATTTTTTTCCCTTTAAGTGAAATGGGGAGCCGTCGGGAGGTTTTAGGTAGAGGAGTGATGTGGTCTGAGTTAGATTCTATTAATAATAGGATCATTTTGGCTGATGAATGACGTAAAAGGGAGAAGGGCAGAAGCAAGGAAAGGAGTTTGGAGGATATTGCAGTAATCCAAATGAGAGAGCAGTGTGGAGTGGACGAAGATGGCAGTAGGAGATTTGATAGGTAGTGGTCAGATTGTGGATGTATTCTGAAAGTAGAGCTAATAGGATTTGCTGGCAAATAAGACATGGGTGTGGGAAAAAGATGAGTGGAGGATAACATACAGATGTTTGACCTGAGCTACCAGAAAAATGGAGTTGCCATTTATTTACATGAGGGAGATTACATGAGGGAGAAGGAATGTCAGTATGGGATGTCTGTAAGCAAGATGTTGACTATGTAGTTTGGTCTATGACTCTGAAGTTAAAGAGGAAAGTCTGGTCTGGGATGTAAAGTTTTGAGTCGTCTGTGTTTACATGATGGTACTTAAAATAAGAAACTGGGTGAGATCACCCAGGGTTTGAGTATAGTTAAGAAATAGAAGAGGACTAGGCACTGAGCCCCAAGCAATCTAACTTTCACATATAGGAGAGCTGTTACTGTGGAAACATCAGCTGGCAGCCTGTCTTTTGAACCTGTAGGGATGATCAAACCCCAACCCTAGGTAGCTGGCGTGTCTTCCTCCCCAACCTTCGGTGCTACAAGCTGTCCGATCCCTTATTTTTTTTTTTTGTTTCTGGCAAGTAGGGATTTCCCTTCTTCCAAGTTCAGAAAAAAGAATATTTTGTTATATTTCTTACAGTATTTTAATCTGTTTATAGAAGGTAGGTTTTCAGGCTAGTTTATATCACCTACCAAAACCAAAGTCAAATTCATATTCTAATTAAAGTGAGAGTTTTAACATATCTTCTGTGTAGATACTTTTTCTAGGCTGGTTATATAAATAGCGCCCCCACCCAACACACACAGTTTCCTCAGTTTTTCTTCTCTGATGTAACTGTACCAACAGAAGTTTCCTCCCTACAGATAATACTCCATTGGTTAAGGGCTTTGACTGTCTCTTTATGATTTAATTTTTTCAGACTTCTTAAATGAACCAGGAAATCTGTACCATTTTCAGGCATTGACAGTAATGGCACTCTGCGCCTGGGCACTTGCGTGAGAGGGCGCCGATTCATACATGGTTCTGGGGAGAAGCCCAAAATCACACTGTCAATACAAGCCTGCTCTTCCAAAAACGTAAAGACCTTCCCAGAAATCAGAAGATAATAATTACCAGTTGTTAATCACATACCCAAGTAGCATAGGAACTTTCTGTTGTTTAGTTTATAACATCCTGATAGGAAATTATTCAGTACATTTCTAAATGGTTTTTTTGCTAGTTTATAGAAAAAGTATTTAAATGCTGGTATTTACCCACTTATGCTGCATGTAAATATACAGCATATTTTAAGCTAAATTTTGAATTAATGTAATTTTGTTAATTCGGTGGTGGAGATGACCTACTTTTGTTGCAGAAACTCCATTCAAATTACTCCTGATTCCTAAGATTCAGTGTAATTTTTTAATAGTATTTAAAATGTTTAGGTACGTAATTCACTTTATTTGTAAGTACACAAGAGTGAAAAGAAGTCATTATTCCTGTATACTTTTAAACTCTACTATTAGCCTGTGTTTCTCTGAGTGGTTTCATTAGCTTCTTAAGAGAAACAGGCTTCCCTTGGGAGAAGTGTCTCAATCCCACTCAAATAAAGCAACTGAAATTAGAAAGGTAAGTAGTGGAAAGCTAAAGAGGAAAAAAAAGCAAAAAAAAAAAAATGTTTAGCTGTGAAATTACTTATGTGAAAAAGCATCTTGAAAAACCTTCCAGAGAAATGTAATTTCCCCTGGGATTAGTTCTAAAGTAAAGAGTAGCTAAAGTAATATCTTTCAGAAAATTGGATAGCAGCCTCTCCAAA
The DNA here is from genome assembly GCF_964194185.1 of Rhinolophus hipposideros. NCBI lineage: Eukaryota > Metazoa > Chordata > Mammalia > Chiroptera > Rhinolophidae > Rhinolophus > Rhinolophus hipposideros. The sequence continues at coordinate 24,251,168 of NC_138065.1, forward strand.
TAGAACCAGAGCTGTATCATATCATGGTACGTGAAGAGTCAAACTAGAGCTTTCTTCCTAGAGAGCAGCAGTCCCCTTGTTGGCTGTGTGTCAGCAAGGACATCCCCCTGCAAGACATGCGAGGAAACAAGGTTCAGGGCAGTGCACTGTGGATGTAGGGTCATCCTTTTACTTCCCCGTCTGACCCTTATCTGTTAACCACCTCTCTTGACAAGCATTATTCTTTATAACTCCTGTTACAGCACAGGTTGGCACCTTAAGATCATATCACTAAAGAAAAAAGCTCACCTGAAACTGATAAAAACAGACATTAAAAAAAAAATTCAAATGAGATCATGTATATATAAAAGTACACTGAAGTCTGATCCTATCAAAAAGAAAAAAGAAAAGAAAAAAAAAGCTTAGTGACTCTTGAGTAAAACATTTTTAAACATTAAAGAGTGGGCTTGCTTCATATGTAAAACAATAGAAGTTGGTAAAAACGGATTTGATGGGTCAAAAATTAAAGCCAACTTTCTTTACTTCCAGGTCACTTCATTAGATTTCCCACTACTCTATAATTAAGCTTATAATGTTTTACCAAAAGAGATTATTTGTTTATTAATTTATTCAAAAAATATTATGAGTGCCGATTCTGTATGAGACAGTATGCTTATGTAAATATTTCAGCAAATTTTTATTGAAATGTCCCAGAATTAACTACGGCAGGATTGTAAGTGGTTATATTTGTTTCTTTACTGTTTTCTCTCCAAATTTCATTTATTTTGTTGTTGTTGTTGTTCCTTAATTTAAAAACTATTCTTTACAGTAAGAAGTATGTAAAGTAAAAAGTGGAATTTCCCTGTCACCACCCTAATCCCACTCTCTAGTGGTGAACATTGTACCAGCTTTGCTGATATAACTTTTTCCCTTGTTATACAAGGTCTGACAATTAAATCCGTGAACTTGCCACTGTGCACTTACAGTGGCAGCACTGTACAAACAGCTCAGTGAGGTTTCATAACCTTGGTATATCAGTGTCTCACAGCTGTGTTCTTGTCGACATGTGGCGGTGTCTTGCCAAGTTGGCGTTCATTATTGTTGAGTGTTTGTGTGCCGTCACGAGTGTCTGAGCTTGAATTAGAGCAAAGTTAAACAAACATTAAATTTCTTGTTAAACTTGGCAAGACTAGGAGTGAAATCAGGGACATGTTAGTCCAAGTTTATGGGGATAATGTCATGAAGAAAATGGCAGTGTACAATGGATTAAACATTTTTCTGAGGGGAGAGAATGCGTCACTGATGAAGAGAGGTTGAGGCAGCTAATAATGAGCAGAATCGACGAAAACATTGCAAAAATTCATTGCATTGTGCATCAAAATCATCGGCTGACCGTGAGAAGCATAGCAGACCAAGTAAACATCAATAGAAAAACAGGAAAATCTTAACTGAAAATCTTGGTATGACTGTAGCGGGCATAAGAAAGATGTGTGCAAAAATGTTCCCGAAGGAGCTCTTGCATCACGACAATGCACCAGCTCCCACGTCACTGTCTGTGAGGGGTTTTTAGCCAGTAAACCAATAACTGTATTGGAACATCCTCCCTACTCACCTGATCTGGCCCCCAATGACTTCTTTCTTTATCCAAAGATAAAGGGAATATTGAAAGGAAGACATTTTGATGATATTCAGGACATCAAGGGTCATACGACAATGGCTCTGATGGCCATTCCAAAAAGAGTTCCAAAATTGCTTTGAAGGGTGGATTAGGCGCTGGCATTAGGGCGTTGGGGAGTTACTCAAAGGTGAACGTGGTGATATTCAGCAGTGAGGTACGTAGCGCCTTTTCTAGGATGAGTTCGTGAACTTAATTGTCGACCTTTCGTAAAGCTTGTTAGAAGGTGATCAGTGCTATTGGAGGATTACTCAGGGATAGAAGGAAAAAGTTGTAACTGCTTATAGGGCCTTGAAGAAGATGGGGACCCTGTGAGAAGAGTGTTTCAGGCAAAGAGTATTGTCTCTGGAAAAGCCACAAGAGTAGGGCATTCCTGGATGTTGGGGGAATAGCTGAGAGTCCTGGTGGCTGGAGCACAGTGACTGGAGGGAGAGACACTAGAGAGGAGATGGGAGGGTGGTCAGGGGCCAGACGATACAAGCATACCTGGTTTTGTTGTACTTTGCTTTATTATGCTTCAGAGATGCGAGGTGTTGCATTTTTACAAACTGAAGGCAAGACCCTGCACCAGCGAAAACATTGCAACTTGCTTTATTGCAATACTCACTTTATTGCAGTGGCCTGGAAGCGATCCCACAATATCTCTGAGATATGGCTATATAGGGCCTTGGAGGCCATTGTAAGGACTTCCTCTCTTACTCTAAGGAAAATTGGGAGCTGTTGGAAGATTTTGCTCAGAGGAGTGACATGGGCTAACTACTGTTTTAAATAGTCCACTCTGGTTGCTGCAAATAGACTGTAGGGGACAAGGGTGAAACCGGGGAGACCAGTTCAGAGGCTGTTGAAGCAATCTAAGCAAGAGATCATGTGGCTTGCACCAGTAGGGATAGGAATAGAGGGAAGTAGTTGGATTCTGGATGTTTTTTGACAGTAAAGTTAATAGGAATTCTTGACTTGTTGGATGTAAAGAAAAGAGAAGTCAAGCAGAACTTCAAAGCTTTTGGTCTGAGCAATTGTAAGAATGGAGTTGCCATCACTGACCTTGGGAGCATCCCTGTCTGCAAGTGTCATTATAAATAATATTTCATTCCTCCCAAATAAATCAATAGTCTCTGCATTAGCTAAAGGATCCTGGACACAACCTGGGACTCAGAGAGGATGCCCAGGCCCTCCCTGCACTGATTCTGAACCATTTCCGAAGTCCTGCCTACTTGCTCTCTCTCTCTCCCTTTTTTCTCTCCCCTCTTCCTCTCTTTCCCCTTTCCTTCACTCTCTCTTCTCCCTCTCTCTCCCCCTCTCCCATCGCAGGAAAGTCTTTCAAGCTTCAGAAATGATCCTGCAGAGTTCTTCTGGATTTTGAAGGATTTCTATTAATGTACTCTCCTCTGCTGCTTCTCCAGCCCATGTCAGTCATCCCCACTTGCAGCCACAAGGTGGCAGTGCACCGCTGAACATTGAACTGTTGGGAACTGCCTAACTTCAGCAGAGGCAGGAGAGGGCTGAACTTCAGAATGGCTGACAGAGTGGAGATTTCTAGTATATGTAAAAACTGATCTGGCATGGGAAAAATGAGGAGAGATTGTCTCCACTCCTTTTTTAGAAACATCATCTATCCTTGATGGGGATGGTTTTGAAAGGGCTCCATATGGCTTTAGAGCAGTCTTTCCACTTAGGATAATGTTTTTATTTAAAGACTTTATTTACCAAATACTTTGCTGAGATTGCAGTACTGCTGTATTTGTTTTATGTTCTTCTTTGTTTGAGATAGTAGAACAGCTCCCTAGGAGTTTTGCCTTCCCAAAAGTAAAATCCTTGAGAATCAAGTGGTTGTTGGTTGAGTAGTTTCTGTGTGCAAAATTTGGACTAATTTTATAAGGAATAAAAATAAGGAAAGGAAGTGCCCTTTAGCCTCAAGAAGTTTTTTGTTCAGTTAAAGAGGCAAAAGCACAAATACTGGAAACCTTAGAACTTAATAAAAGTTATTGCTGGGCAGTGCCTGTGAGAGAAAATAAAAGCAGCAGGTACTGCTGGAGCCTGGAGTGCAGGGTGCAGCTGAAAAGAGGCCTCTTATTTGAAGGCTGCCTTACAGACCAGTTAGACTCCCAGACTCTCTACCCTACCCTGCTAAAAAACCCAAGATTTAACCACTGTAAAGGTTGAACTAAAGAGGTTTTGACTTTGGGAACACGAAGCCAAACTGTGGATGGGGTAAGACATTGCCCTAAAAACAGAAGGCTTGGGGAGGGAATAACTACCCTTTGTCCCCTCAACACACATCACTTAGATCTCCTTTTCTGATTAGTTCCCAGAATGCTGCACTTTATCCCCCCAGGCAGGAGACGGAAGATTAGCTCTGAAGAAACTGATTTACTCAGAAGCATAGAATTATAGATTCTGATACTTAGGATTTCTCCCAGTGAAATCATCAAGTCCTGTTTTACTCTCCACGTGACAAACTTCTCAAGCGTTCAGAATGACAGTGGAACAGTGTCCTCAAACTGATTCCCATAGACCGTTTCTCAGAGGATGTGCTCCACCTCTGGAACGTAAGAAGGAGGAAAACTTTGGTCCTGGAATCTGGGCTCCATCCCCAGAGAGAAGCGAGGGGAGTTCCAAGGATGGCAGTGAAGGGAGTTCTGGTGTGAAGTCCACAGCATACAACAGGCCTACAGTGGATCAAGGGGACAGAGAGCTCCAAAAGAGATGACACCAAGAAAGCAATGATATGTTTGACCAAACTGAGAGTACTATAGGGAACTTCAAAACCATGTATATATATTGCTTTGATTAAAAAAAAAAAAAAAAAACAAGTGCTTTGAATGCAGGGGAGGGATAAATCTCTGGGCTAGAGTGTTGGGGTGGGGGTGCTGGCTTCTCCAAAAAGGTAGGGAAATACGAAGAGGGGAAGACAGCACGGGAAAAAGTAAGGAAGTTGGAAAGTGCAAGACGTACACATAGAGGGTGTGTTTTGACATGAATCGTGACAGAAAATTGGGAAAGAAGTCCTCCAAATTACAAGACAAATTATTTCAGTTTTAGAAAACTGAGGTCATCTTAGAGTGTTTTCAGTTGAGGAAAGGATTTAAGTGAGCTAATATATTTCAAGGCTGTACAGAGAGGGTAAAGGAAACATTACTAAAATGTGGATAACGGATGATTTTTGTTTTTGTCTTTGAACATGTCCTGTATTTTCTAAGATTACAATTAGAAAACAAAGTTATTTTTAAAAAAAGGTAAGAAGAGATAAAAAGTCCCAGTGGAAATAATAACCTACTGATATGAAATATTTATTTTCTAAATAACCCAAATACAAATCATAAACACTAATATTTTGGGACTAGTCTGCTTGTATTTGAAAGCACATTAGTTTTTCTGTTACTTTAACAAATAGGCATTCTTTTGAATTGCATCTCTTAGCCCATATACATGTCTGTATCAGTGACAGTTTAGTGACTGCAAGATTTATCTCAGTCAGTACCTCTGAAATTAATAGGACATGCTTGCTTTTATTTAACAACACCTATTATTTTCCACAAGGTGGGGTGCTAACTTCATACAGTGAACTAAGACAGTATATAACTGCTGACACTTTTAACGCTAATGCATTGGGTATCTCTCATAATTCCCAAACAATTCTAAAAGAAATGTGTGTAAACTATATAATTGCAATTGTTTTATTTTAGTTTCTAAGTTATGTATTACAACTCATGGTTTAACAATTACATTTTTAGAGTATGACTAATGTGTTTATGTATTTTTCCCCTTTATAATGGACCTTAACTGTATTCAATTATAGGTAAAGGTAAACAAAAATACTTCTAATTTAGAAGATCACTCTTAAGTGAATAGCTGAATAAGAAAATATTTGTAATTTTTTGCAAATAGAGATCCTGATGTGTCTATTTCAGTGAATAAATGATTACTTTGAAAACAGTACTACATCAGATAGATGTATACATGGTTCTAAAGTGTTTTACATCATTTACTCTTTTAAATTCCTTCCTAATTCTTAATTATTGCATCCTCCATCTCTACAAGAAAGGTAAGTTAGATTAAACCTTTTTTGAATCAGATTTTGAATCGATGGAATTGAAATAACTGTGATTAACATTGCAGTTTTCCTGTGTCAGTGAAACTCATATGGGATACTTACAACATGCAGAGCTACTGCAAAAGCCTCACCTTAACCCTAAACTGGCTTCATATTTTTGCACTAGACCATTTAAGGGAGAAGAAAGTCTCTTACAGCATACAGGAGAGAGAGAGAGAGAGAGAGAGAGAGAGAGAGAGAGAGAGAGAGAGAGAGAATTTGAAGCTTCTTTTCCCTAGAAGTCCCAGTAAACATCTCCTGCCTAATGGTCTCCAATTAGGTTGTTGCCCATCGTTCAGCCAATCTTTGTGGCGAGGGGTGAGGGTTATTCCTTGTTGCTTAAGCCATACCCAGCCTACTCTTGGAACTAGACGTTGGGGGTAAAGGAAACCAGACTGAAATCCCACCAAAAACATCTGGCTGAGAATTTGAGAGGAGTGGATTGTCCAAAGGAAAATTGGGCTATTGTGAACAAACGAAGGGGACAATAGAAGACTGGGAAGAAGACAACTAATATTAATTATGAAGGACTGTAGAAATTTGGGGGGCCAGAATCCCATAATTGTTTCCAGAATAAATGACTTTTTTTTTATTTTCCTGAAGCCTGAGGCAAGGAAGGGCTTCTCAAGGTAAAGTGAGGAGTGGCTGCAAGCCTTGGGGAGATGGGGAAAAGGGCCTAGAGCAGCAGTCTCGTTTGTCTTTGACAAGTCAGACTTGAGAGCCAGTTGTAGAGTCACTGTGACTAGTTGGAGATTCCTGATCACCGAGACCTCTTTACTTCACAGTGACAGACTGTGGTCCAGAGAGATGGACTCAATCAAGGTGACAAGGCTGATTATCAGCAGGACCCAGTCTGGAACCAATAGCTTCTTCACTCCTTCATGGCATTTCATCAGCTCCATGAAGTGAGCAGCTACCAAATATTTGACAGACATGCATATGAAAACATTTTTGGTGTGGTAGATTATGGTCAAACTGATTTCAGATTGATTGGTTGAACCATCCAACATACTTTGAATACATATTGTACTTTGCATTATTGAAAAAAAGTTATGTAAGCTGAAATCATTTTTGGTTGAATGAAGTTTTACCATTTTAGTTTTGTTTCCAAGATTCTGCAGTATTGTGGCATTCATTAAATAATAAACACATTGTACGTTTTAGTGTGTGGTAAAAGCAGAGTGACTTCATAGACCACTTGATCTGCTCTGTTGTGGTTTGTGATGCCATCTGGATTCCTTGGTGGAATTATTCCCATCTAAATCACTATAAACTTCTATGTAGTTTATCACAAATCTAAAGCCAGGTATGTTTGTGATTATTAGCAGTGATGTAATTCTGAAAGATACTTTAAAAGTTACAAGTTGTCATTACTATTAGAATTTAACTCTGTTTCACATAATTTCAGACAAACTAGAAGCCTGAAAAAATTCATTTTTCCACTTTATATTTTTATTCTTAAACATTCTACCGTTGTTGTCTATCTTGCTACTTAATTATGCAGCAATCAAGTATGTGTGTGGAACCCTGGAAGACTCTGTAGGCATACTTAGTACTGTCCCAGCCCCTTCTTAATTAGGAAGCTCAGATAGATAGATAGAAAGGGTGTTTCACTAACTATATACCATGTTTCCCCAAAAATAAAACCGGGTCTTATATTAAGGTTTGCTCCAAAAGACACGTTAGGGCATATGTTCAGGGGATGTCATCCTGAAAAATCATGCTAGGGCTTATTTTCCGGTTGGGTCTTATTTTCGGGGAAACATGGTAGTGGAGAGAGAATAAGAGCAAGAGAGTCTCATTTCTTTATCTTTTATATTATTGCCCATTGTGTGAAAGGGACTGGATCACTTCATAAGACATTCACGCACTGCGAGATACACATTGAGCTGCACAGAAAGAAAGGACTCAAGGAAAACTTACTTTCTAGGATTGTATAACTGACTTGGCTGCCAGGTAGGAGCAGTAGCAAAGCAGCAGAACTTGCCAGGAGGGACTTGGGGCCTAAGGTTCAAAAGAAATGTCTGCATATTTCTAAGGCCCTAGGTTTTTATTCTGGTTTTTACCCTAGAAAGGCATGGGAGAGAGCCATTGGTTACATTCGTAAGTGGGGTTGACATGCCAAACCTACAGTGCAGAACAGAGCACAAAGAACAAATAGGCAGGAGAAGGCAGGGAGCGAGTTCAGTTTCCATAGAGCCAGGGAAAGACACTAAGCTCTAGGGGTTGGAGGCTGTAGGTATGTAGGGTAGGTGAGTTGAAAAACAAAAAGGAAAAGGAAATGGGTCAGGATGGGTAGCTGCATACACACACACACACACACACACACACACACACACAACACACGTGTACGCGCATGCACACATGTATACTGGGGATGCCAAAAAAATGTATACACATGACTTGTATTTGTCATTTGTTATTGGTATGTATTGAGTATTACAATTTTAATACAGTGTTTTCCTTTCCTAAAATGTGTATACGTTTTTTTTGGCACCCTCTGTATATATGCAACAGGAGGCAGGGAGCACAGCTCCGTAGGAAGCTGGTTCAGCTAACTGTGTATTGGGGAAGGTAAGATCCTTGGTAGTGCACCAGAGATTCAAGAATAACCCATAGAAGGTTGGGTCAGGAGCATATTTCAGAACACATGGAAGACCTGGGTTCAAGTCCTGACTGTACCACATTTGAGTTCTGTCACCTTGGGGAAGTTCAGATTCCTCATTTGTGAAGTGAGGGGGTAGGACTGTTTGTCTCTTACCGTCCTGAGATGTTATGAGGTAAAGAGTCAGCATCTTCCCAGCACAGTCCACAGACTAGACTCCTAGAAACTGTAATGATAGTCATTTATCTATTCAGCAAGCACTGACTGAGCACCTATCATGTGTAAAACACCATTCTGCATACTGAGATTACAGGAATGAACATGATGAAATCCTTTCTTGTCATAGAGCTTGTATTCTTGGGAGAGAGGCAGACAAACACATAAATGAACAACTAATTTGAGGTGCTAATAATTGCTATGCAGATGGTAAAATAACACAGTGTGGTAGAGAATGACCATGTATTGGGGGAAGGGGCTGGTGGAGAAAACTGGATCCTCTCAGGAGATAATGTTCAAGCAACACCTGATTTGGAGGAAGGAAATAAGTGTTGAGACAGTCTGGGGCGGGCAAAGCAGACTGCTCAGAATGAACAGAAAAGGTGCTCAAGAAGGAATGGGTTTAACACATTCATGGAGCAGAAAGAAGATCTGTGTGACTGGAGTGAGTGAGCAAGGAACGACTAGAGCTGGAAGCCAGCACCAGGTTGGTTCCATGGGGCGTTGAAGGCAATTGTAAGGAACTTGAATTTTTTGTTTTAAAGATTTTATTGGGGAAGGAAAACAGGACTTTATTGGAGAACAGTGTGTACTTCCAGGACTTTTTTCCAAGTCAAATTGTCCTTTCAGTCTTAGTTGTGGAGGGTGTTGTTCAGCTTCAAGTTGTTGCTCCAGGTCCAGTTGCCGTTGCTAGTTGCAGGGGTGCAGCCCACCATCCCTTGCAGGAGTCGAACCGGCAACCTTGTGGTTGAGAGGATGCACTCCAACCAACTGCGCCATCCAGGAGCTCAGCGGCAACTTAGCTGAAGGTGCCGTGTTCAATCTTAGTTGCAGAGGGTGGAGCCCACCATCCCTTGCGGGACTTGAGGAGTTGAACTGGCAACCTTGTGGTTGAGAGCCCACTGGCTCATGTGGGAATCGAACCGGCAGCCTTCGGAGTTAGGAGCACGGAGCTCTAACCGCCTGAGCCACTGGCCCGGCCCCAGGAACTTGAATTTTATCCCAAGTGCATTGGTAAGCCCTTGGAGGGTTTTAAGGAGGAGAATGAAAGGAAAGTTCTTCTGTGCATTATTAAAAGATTGCTCTGGAGAGTCCATAGAGAATAAAGGGTAGAGGAACAAGAGGAGAAGTAGAGCCAAGTTAAGGGGCTACTGTAGTCATGGTGAAGATGGCGATGGCTTGGACCATGGGAGTAGCAGGCGCGTTTTGAATAGGTGGGTAGATGTGAAATGTAAGTAGAGGTTTTAGAAGAAGGAAATATGGGATAGTTCCCCCATCCTTGTCCCTGCCAACCGCAACATAAATCTTCATATCTATGCAGGAAATCTATTTATGATAGAATCTACTGTTCATTTGTCAGTTTCTGGCTTGGGAATGCAGGAATAAGAAGTTTAGGTGGCAAATATGATAGTTCAATTTGAGTTGTTATATACGAAAGCCTAGTTAATAGAAGAACAATAAAAAAATATTTGTACTTCTCAGCCCCAGGAGAATGGATTGAGAGCCAGTTTGGCAGCCCACAGTGTCCCTAAAAGGAAGAACTTTCCCTGTGTCTCTATAAGAATTCAGGAGAAGACTGACGATGCTTGTCATGTGGTCACTCTGAACCAAATGTTTGTTCTGGAGATAAGGGTAAAATGATGAATGAAGCAGTCTTTATGTCCTGCATCCCATAATAGGACATAAAAGAGAGTCAGGGACAGTTTCCTCAAGGCAAAGGTACAGAGTAACAAAAACGTCTATAAAGATACCTTCGTTTGGATTTCTCTAGATGCCACAACACCTGGGAATGACTGGGCCAGAATCATAACCAGTCCTGATTATAGCTGAAACTCTGTACTATTCCTTTGTCTTCAAAGGAACTTTTGCTAAGACCAAAATACAAACAGCCTATTGATAATTTTTTCATTGACTTTTATATATTTGATTATTTTCAAAAACTATATAAAGTAATAAAAACTCTTAAGATTTTGCCACAGCCTGGCTCTTAGTATTTCCTTTAGGTGACATAGGACATCAAATACCCCAGCACCAACTTCTGAGTGTGAAGCATAATCCGCGAGTCCTGTGCCTATCAAGATGGCCCCAGGTTCCCGTCCATTTGCCTGCACATCTTATTGAATCCAAATATGTTTTGAACACAAGTTCACAGACCCTGATCTGAAATCCTAAAAAGCTCTGAAAACTGAAAGAAAAAATTCCAAGTTCGTCACAAGTTTATTTTGCGAGCACAATCTGATTTGAATTGGTGTGAGGCTTATAGTCTTCATCTCACTTAGTGTGAATAATCATGTTTTGCTGCAAAAATATTAATATGTTTGGTTGGTTCCCCAAAACTCAAAGGGGATATTATGTAATATGTGGTATATGTACCATATTATCCATTCAAAACACTTCTGACTCACATGGTTTTTGATAAGGAACTTTGGCTGTATAGTACTATTTGCATATTACATGTTTTTCAATTAATAATCTCCACAAACTAGGCAAGCACAAACCTCAAACAAAAGTCCTTACAATTTGTCCTCGCTCTGTTACTGCTCCCTGTATAGTCTTATAGTTTGAGAACTATTCAGTATTATTTTCTAGTTCAACATTTAGTACCTTAATACTAATCCTGAAGGAAAAACAACATTGATTTAATAAATAATTAATAAATAAAAATAGTGTATACCATATTGAGCCCAGATCTCTCCTTCTCCACTGTTATAACATAGAATGAAGAGGAAATAACCTTTATCTTCATATGTGAAACAGAGTGGTCACATGTGCTGAGTACACTCATGCCCCCCTGGAGCATAACAGAAGCTTCCAGACACAATTTCATGCCTTTTTCCAAATGCTATAAAATTTAGGACCAGTAGTTCTGTGTATTCACTAGTTTAGGAAAAGCTTTTCTATTTTCAAGGAACATATTGTTCCTCCAAGCCAAAGTGGGGATGGGGAGGGGAATATAGTAAATATTCAATCCTTTACTCTCTGACTTAATCTGTATGGTAGTCAGGATCCAAGAAACCCCCAGTCATTCTTATCTCCTGCTATTCAAGCCCTCATGTAGTCGCTTCCGTATCAAATAGGATTGACCTATTTAACCAGTAAGATTTTTTAAGAAATGACGAAGTATGACTTTTGAGGTTAGGTCATGAAAGACATTGCAGTTTCTGCCTTGCCCCTCTAGGATCACTTGCTTTTGAGGAGGGTAGTTGCTGTGTAATGAGAACACTTAAGTAGCCCTATGGAAAGGTCCATGTGGCAAAGAAGTAAGGCATTCTGTCAGAAACCAGCATTAAATTGCCAACCTTGTGAGTGAGCCACCTGCAGCCGCAGACCAGCCTTCAGATGACTGAAGCTCCATTCAACACCTTGATTTCAATTTCATGAGAAACCCCATACCAGAATAATCCAGCTAAGCCACTCCTGGATTCCTAACCCCCAGAAACTGTGAGAAACAAGTATTCGTTGTTTTAAGCTGCTAAGTGTTGGGGTAATCTGTTATTCAGGAAAAGATAACAAATACACCTGGAACTTTGATTCAAGGAAGAAACATTGGTTTCTCTGATTATGAAAGTAATAATACATGCTTGTTTCAAATTTCAAACATAGATATATGTTACCTGGAAAATGAAAATATCCTATAATATCACCCACTTTACAATTTGTGGCAAATAGTCCTAGATTTTTCTGCATGAAAATACTAGTATGTATACATATGTGTATACAAACACACGCGGGTGTGTGATTTGTTAATACACATTGGCTCCTCTTAAACATACTGTCCTGCAACTTGCATATTCACTTTAACCATGTGCCTTGGCACATCTTTCATATATGTTCATATAAATCTATGTTACTTTTAAAATATCTCCATGTATTTTATTGTATGAACTTCTCCATTCCCTATTAGAGGATACTTAGGCGGTTTCCAATTTCCACAAATACAAACAGTGGTATAGTGGATAGCATGTGGGTAAATCCGGGGTTATATTTCTGGAAGCAAAAATGCTGGACCCAAAGCAGACACGTTTAAAATGCTGATAGATCTTTCCAGATTGCCCTCCCAAAAAGTTATACCAATGTATTTGCCCAGGGAATGTAAATGTCTATTTCCCTACACCCTCCACAACACTGGGTATCCACAATCTTTGTCAATCAGGTAGGTGAAAAATGACTCATTGCTTTATTTTGTATTTAACTGTTAACAATCTTTTCATATGTTTATTGGCTGTTTGTATTTCTGTTTAGGACTATCAGTCCATATTCTTTGCCCATCTTGGTACTAGGTTATTGGTCTTATATATTGATTTGCAAGAACTCTGTAGATCAACATGTTAAGCATTTGCCTAAAACATATTTTATAGAAAATTTTCCCCAACTTATTGTCAAAACTGACTTTAACATTTTGAATCATATTTTGGAACTTTTCTGTCATAACTCAATAATGTCTGTTGTATAAAACGTGAAAAAGGCTTTATAACTCAGTTTAAAAATAGCTAGATTGAAAATTTTAAATAATCAAGAAAGCACTTCCTATTATACCAGTGTTAACTGTTACTATGTTTAACTTTGGTATCAGCAGCCTAGTTGATTTGAATTTTTATTATTTCCTTCTAGTTTCCCAAATATTTTATCCACCGTATTCCCAGAAGCCGTGAGGTGCAGCAGTCCTGGCTGTCCGCAATGCTCACTACCTTGTATGCCTCGTGGCTCTCCTTTCCCCTGACTTACCGAGTAAAGCCCGATTTGGTATGTATGACCATCGCTCCTGTGGACTGTTCTTTAGTAACAGGACATATTGGTTTTTTAGACAGCTACCATTTATAAGTGTGCCAGTTACAATACTAGACCTTTTACTAAACATATGCTAAAATGTATCACTTAAAAGCACTTTGATGAAAGAGGGGAGAAATTTGTCTTCCCTATCTAGCTATAAGTTGAACTCAAAATGTGCCCCTTTGTCCTCCTGGTCTCATGACACTAACAGAGCAGTATCTTTAACTAATTTGTGCTCCTATTCACCTGTGATTCCTGAGCCAACATCATGTGTTTGTCAGCGTGAGAAGAGCCAATTTTTCATTCCTTTTCAATACTCTTCTTGTTTTTGTCAAGACTCTGTTACCAAATATGGTTTGCAGTGAGCAGAAGGTCATACACACTCAAGTTTTTATAGGAAACTAATACGGAAAATAGAAATATGAAAACTTAATTAGTGCACTGTGTGCAACCCTACCTTCCTTATCTATAAAGGTCTTAAGTTCTCTGTGGTCTTTAGGAGGAAGTTCTATTATTAAATTCTAAATGCACTTCAGCAGACAATGGAGAGCAGTGGATATGTTATCACAGTAGTGTACACAGTTCTTAAATAATACTCTCATTCCTATTTAAGGCAGAATTCATTAATCAGCATAGCCTGAAAGGAAATCCTTTACTTGCTTTCCATGTACATGAGTTTGGGCACAGTGGATATTGTTCTCATGAATAGATGAATAGAAATTCACTTAGCTACAGTGATTTTGAAGGATCTCTATAATTTTGGTCATTACCTTTCACCAGCTGGATGGCAATTCAAGTCCCTCCGTTGGATGAGAATTTGAAATCTACATTTTCTACATGAGTAGCTTAGGTTGATTTTAAAAGAAATAATTTTACACAGTGAAATGCACAGATCTTAAGTGTATAGTTTGATCACATCTCTATCAAGATATAGAATGTTTCCTTGACCCCAGAAGTTGTTCTCCTGCCCCTTCCCAGTCAGCCTCTAGCCCCAAGTAACCACTTTCTGATTTCTGTCACCATAGATTAATTTTGCTTATATTTATTTTTAAATTTTTGACAAAATAAATTTATCTCAGTCTCCAAACACATTTGTAGTGTGTGGAATTCAGATGTTTCCTTAAAGGATCACTATTGTCCTGAAAGGTTTATTTATTTCTAAAACTCAGGAGACAAAATCAAAGGGAGAAAAGGGGTCTTCATATTTTAAGCTGGAAACTTCAAGTTTACATTTACCAAATCACTAGAGGCATGGCCACTTTCACTGGCAACAGCTAGGTTGAGTATGATGACTTTAGGACTCTATGGTGTTAAGGCTCCCTGTGTGGAGTCCTTCTCCTGTGCAGCCAGCAGGCAGGCGCCGTCTTTCCTATGTTGAACCCTTCCCCCATGCAAATCTGAATCTGAATTGGACTGGTGAGCTCCACCCTGGTGGCTTGGGACCCCGCCACACCCAACTCACCCAAAGCTGGAGACACTTCCTGGTAGAGCAACCAGCCCCACCCACATTGCACACTTTCTTGGACAATTATTGTGTTTACAGGCCCCAGGTGGCTGGTGGCTGGTCTCTGTGGACTCTGAGACTTGTGCTGAGTAGCTCCAGGTTCAGCACTGACACCAAACCATAATCTACATTAATCTGGTGAGCAGTCATTCCACCTTGGTGACTCCCTGAGACCCTGTCTCACCCAACTCATATACCACATGAGGATTTTTCAGCTAAACCTTATCAGAGTCAGCAGGCGGCAGCAGGCCTAGGGGGAAAGGAGGGTTCTGGCTTTTTGTAGAGCTACCCCAGGCTCAGTACTAGTAGCAGCCTTCCTTGGTTCACTGCATGACCTCTCCCACGTGCCTCCAGGTTTTGCACAGGCAGCGACCAATGGTGGATCACTTTGTAGCTCCTACCAGGTAGACCCTGGCTGGTCACAAGCAGTGGGTGACCTGGGCCTGCAACAGAGCCCTCCCAAGAGGCCCAAAACCAACATACTTGGAGGTTGGCTTCAGACCATAGCAGAGCACCACCCAATTAGCCCCACAGGCAGCACACACAAAGAGTGGTGTTGGCAGGCACCAGATCCTGCTAAGGTGAATCCCATTCCATTGGGTCCACCCCCACATAGCAGTCTATGAGCTGTGGATGTGGCCAAACCCCACAGCCAGTCTGCCTGAGAGTCAGTCTCACCCACTGATGTGTCAATAGCAAGCAAAGCTCAACTACGACAGAAGGGCACATACAACCCACACAAGGGACACTCCTGGAGCACCCAGCGCAAGTGACCAGGGAGACTATGCCACTGGGCCCCAAAAGGCACCTACAACATAAGGCCATCTGGCCAATACTAGGAGATATAGCAGATCAATACATAGAAACAAACACAGAGAGGCAGCCAAAATGGGGAAACAAAGAAATACATCCCAAATGAAAGAACAAGAGAATACTCCAGAAGAAGAACTAAATGAATGGAGGCAAACAACCTACCAAATACAGAGTTCAAAACAGTGGTTATAAGGATGTTCAAGGAACTTACTGAGAACTTCAACAAAGATCAAGAATAAAAAGGGACATGGAAACCATAAAAAAGAATCAGTCAGCAGTGAAGAATACAGTAACAAATGAAGAATTCGCTAGAAGGAATAACCAGCAGACTAGATAAAACAGAGACTCGAATCAGTGAATTAGAACACAAAAATAGCAGAAAACATCCAATCAGAACAGCAAAAAGAATCCAAAAAAATGAGGATAGCTTAAGAGACCTCTGGGACAACATCAAGTGTAACAACATTCTCATCATAGGGGTAACAGTAGGAGAAGACAGAGAGCAAGGAATTGAGAACCTGTTTGAAGAAATAATGACTGAAAACTTTTCTAACCTGGTGAAGGAAAATGACATACAAGCCCAGGAAGCACAGAGAGTCCCAAACAAGATGAACCTAAAAAGGCACACACCAAGACACATTATAATTAAAATGGCAAGAGTTAAAGACAGAGAATCCTCAAAACAGCAAGAGAAAGGCAACTAGTTACTTATAAGGAGTTCCCATGAGACTGTCAGCAAAAACTTTGCAGAACAGAAGGCAGTGGCAGGAAATATTCAAAGTGATGAAAAGCAAGGACCTACAGCCAAGAGTACTCTATCCAGCAAGGCTATCATTTAAAATCTAAGGACGGATAAAGAACTTCCTAGATAAGAAAAAGCTAAAGTAATACCAAATAATTATTACAAGGAATGCGAGAGAGACTTCTTGAAGGAGAAGAAGGAAGAGAGGGAGGGGGAGGAGACAACGAAGAAGATATATGAATAAAATGTCAATAATTACATATCTGTCAACAATTATTTTCAATGTAAATGGATTAAATGCCCCAATCAATAGACATAGGATGGCTGGATGGATAAAAAAACAAAATCCTTACATATGCTGCCTGCAAGAGACTCACTTCAGATTGAAAGACACACACACACTGAAAGTAAAGAGATAGAAAAAGATATTTTGTGAAAATGGAGACAAACAAAAATGCTGGGGCAGGAAAACTTATACCAGACAAAATAGATTTTAAAACAAAGGTTGTAACAAGAGACAAAGAAGGACCTAATAATCCCACTTCAGGGTATTTATCCGAAGAAATCCAAAATGCTACTTCAAGGGGACATGTGCATTGTTTACAATGGCCAAGATGTGGAGGCAGCCTGGGTTCCATCAATATATGAATGCATAAAGAGAATATGGTACATACTCGTATATACAATCGAATATTGCTTGGCCATGGAAGGGAAGTGCTCTTGCCATCTGCAGCAGCATGGTTGACCCTGGAGGGTATTGTGCTGAGTGGAATGTCAAACAGAGAAAACAGATACAATGTGATTTCACTTGTATGTGGAATCAAAAGAACAAAGTAAACTACAAAACAGAAATAAACTTACGGATACAGAGAACATTTTGATGGTTTCCAAATGGGAGGGGTTTGGGATAGTGGGTGAAAAGGGGAAGGGATTAAGAAGTACAAATTGGATGTTACAATGTGGTGATGGGTATGTAGGGTATCGCATAATGTAGTCAATAATATTGTAATAACTATGTGTGGTGTCAGGTGGTTATTAGATTTATCATGGTGATAGATGGGAAGACGGCTGGGAGCAGGGTGAAAAAGGAAAAGGGATTAAGAAGTACAAATTGGTAGTTAAGACATAGTCATAGGGTTATAAAGCATACGGAATATAGTCAATAATATGGTAATAACTATGTATAGTGAGAGGTGGGTACTAGACTAGTCAGGCGGATCACTTCTTAAATTATACAAATGTCTAACCACTATTTTGTACACCTGAAATTAATGTAAAATAATATTGAATATCAATCGTAATTGAAAAATTTAAAAAGAGGGGAAAGGTAAAGAGAAATAAGTGGTCCAAAATTCCAGATATAAAACAGGTAAGTCATGGGAATGTAATGTACAGCATAGGAAATAAAGTCATTAATATTGTGATAGTGTGGTATAGTGTCAGGTGGTTGCTGGACTTACCATGGTGACCACTTCTTTGGGCATATAATGTTGAATAACTATGGTGTACACCTAAAACTAATATAATATTGTATGTTGTATATTTTTAATAAAAATCTTTCTTAAAAAGAGATTGTAATCTCCTGTGAGACCAGTAACCAAAAAAACATGTAACCAAAAACAGATCAGTGGTTGCCAGTGTCAGGGATTGGGGAAAGAATTGACTACTAAAGGACTTGAAGGAACTTTTTTGAGTAAGAAACTGCTCTCTATCTTGATTGTGGCAATGGTGGTGGTTACTTAATTGTATGCATTTTTCAAACTCAGACGTGTACACTAAAAGATAAATTTTACTGTATGTAAATTACATCTCAATCAATATGAATTTTTTAAAAAGTGGATTAAAATATGTGTAATTGCCAAAAGCATCAAAACATTTGGCTTTCCATAGCCTTATATACGGCATTTAATGATCTTTGAGTAAAAGTGATTAGGTGAGTCGTTTCTCCCTGCTTTCTTGACACTGAATCACTTCAGTGTTTATAAGGCCTAGAGAAGTGGAACAAATATTTAAATTGAGTTGACAGCATTTGTCTAAAGTTTCTGGCATAAAATTCAGCACCTTTCTATTAAAAATCTGGGTCAGGGAGCAGCAGAAGCAGCCAAAAATGGCATATTTCATCAAATGAACTGAGCTTTCTGGTCATTTCAGTCTCCTATTATTTTTTGTTTATCTCTGTAACCTTGGAAGCAAGTGAATAGTTAAATTTGGAATGCTATATTATGTGTTTGATTTGTAGGTGAATCTATTGTCATTGAAGTGGTAGCTATTAAAAGTATTATCTCAAGTGCCTGCTGTGTGCTACTTTTCACTTGGATATCTAATAGGCATCTCAGTCTTTTTTGGTTCAAAATAGTAGATATTTCCTCCTCTTCCCCAGCTTGGTAGATTTGCCTGAGTCAGGTGTCCAGTAGACATCATTGATTCCTCTGTCCCACACCTTATTTCGCATGTTCAGTAGGCAAGTCCTGCCAACCATGTCTTCAGAATTTGTCACCCAGTCTGCCCATTTCTGCCCATATTATCTACCACCTTGCCATCCAAGCCCCTAGTGCATGTCTCCTAATTTGTCTGGCTGTAGAAGGAAGTTCATGATGCTCTGCAACTTTTTCACCACTTAACAACCAATGTTGTTTTTCAAAAATGTAAATTAGGTTCTGTTACTTCACACTTAACATCCTCTAGTGGCTTTCTGTGCTCTTAGAATAAAGTCCAAACTTCTTAGTGACCTGCACACTCCAGTCCCAACTTGCTTCTTTGACGTCTTCTCCTTTCTTCCCCTAGTTAACTATGTGAGAGCCAGAACTGCCTTTTTTTAAAAAAAACAAACCTAGCTGATTCATATCTCAGAGGCTTTGTACTTGTTGACCCCTGTGCTTGGGACTCTGACCTTGATCTAAACATGACTAGCTCTGAACTCAGGTGTTACCTCCTCACAAAGACCGACCCTGACTACTGGCACTTCGTCCAGCTCAGCTTCATCCCCCTCATACTGCCCTGCTTTAATTTCTTTATAGTACTGATCCCAATAAAAAAAATTATCTTTCCACACGCTTGTTTATTTTCATTCTGTAAGAACTGTGACTGCCTGTTTCACTGTACTTATGCCATAGTGCCAGACCCATGGTAGCCTCTCAATATATATCCTTAATGAATATTCCAGTCACTGTGCTGGTTACTCAGTACAAGCATGAGTGAAACATGGGCCCTGCATTCGAAGAGCTTACACTCTGGTGGAGACAACAAATGGGAAAGTAATTATAACACAGTATGTCAAGTGCCTTAATGGTGGGAAGTGAAAATCACTCTGGGAGTATTACAAGAAGTCAACAGTTCATATATTCACAGATATTTCTTGAGGACCCTGCTCTGTGACAGGATTTATAGTATATTTGAGAGATATAAAAGTCAGCACCGTAGATGGCAATCTTGCCCACAGCTGGGTGGTTACATGTGATAGATCCTCTGTGCAGAGTTGGGTAAGGTTCAGAGTGGAGATAACGTTTAAGCAAAGATGGGTAAGAGTTGATCAGTCAGAAAAGAGAAAAAGGTCATTTTAACAAGAGTGCACATTAGTAAGTCCATTGAATAAGAGTCACATAATGTACATAAAGTTGAAATATTTAAACTATGCTTTTATTAATTAGAATTTTACATAGAATATTTTAATGTTATAAGAAATTAATGGGACCTGGAACTTGAAATGCCAGTGCAGTGATAAGGTAGTCATTTTTTTTAAGGCTAAATATATAAGTACTGTTAAGATGACATATTTGGCTTTTTTTCTGTAATCCCCACAGACTTCTTTTCATTAAAATCCAATGGAAGTTAATGGAAATGGCCACTTCAACATTTTATTGATTATCATTTTGATTCATGTGAATGGATCCATCTAAAAGTCATATGTTTAAAATCTTTTAGAAAAATAACATTTATTGAACGTTTCCTATGTGTCAGGCACAATTTCAGTACTTTACATATATTAACTCATTTAATTCTCCTAACAGTCCTCTGACATAGTACTGTGTTCCTCCTTTCTATAGATGAGAAGCTCAAAGTTCAGAGAAGTCTAAGTACCACAGTCACAGAGCTAGTCAGTGTAGCATAACTCCAGTTCTCTTTAGAAATGCATCAGATTCTTCCAGTAATTAGCTAACTTGCTCAATTAAAAACTTAACTAGTACTTTTGTAACATCTGCATTGTGGCAGGCATTGAAAGTGATGAATGAAATATAGCCAATGTCCTCAAGAAGCTTAATATGTAGTTAGCTTCAAGAAAAATAGAGTCAAGAAACAACAAACAACAGGTAGACATGAAATGGAGAGTAATTCTGTTGGGGAAAAAACCAAGTACATTTCTATAATATAATACATCATCTACATATCACATTGTGTGCTCACCACCCAGAGTCAGTTCTTCCATCACCATGTATTTGATGTAATTTTACTAACTATTGTCACCCCAATAAATTTAATTTAAAAACTATTTAAATCAGAAATAGTTCTTTCATCTCTGCAGCCTACAGCTTGTTCTGCTACTTGAGAGCCTTTTAAAAAGCATTTGAATACATCCTTTTTAAGCATTTTTTTTATTTGAAATAACTGTAGCTCCTAAGACGTTGCAGAAATAGTACAAAGAGTTCCATGTACCCCTCAACCCAGCTTCCCCTAATGGTGATGTCTTATATAACTTGTATAATATCAAAACCAGAAAATTGATATTAGCACAATACTGTTAACTAGACTTACAGGTCTTATAGTTTTCATCATTTTTATTATGTATTCATGTGTTATTGTCTGTGTGAGTTTATGTATAGTTCTACGCTGTTTTATTCATTTATTTATCTATGTAACCACCACCCAAATCAGTATATATAGCTGTCCCATCAACCACAAAGGAACTCCCTTGTGCTACCTGTCCCACGGCAACCAATAATCTGTTTTCCATCTCTATAGTTTCAAGATTGTTCTATAAATGGAATCATGCAGTATGGAACCTTTTGAACTTGCCTTCTTTTTTTTTTGCTAACTATAATATACTTGAGATCCATTCAGTTTTTTGCATGTATCAATAATTCCTTTTTATTGCTCAATGGGATTCCAGTGTATGGATGTATCAGTTTGTTTAACCACTCACCCATTGAAGGACATTTGAATTATCTGCAGTTTTTTGCTGCTATGAGTAAAGTTTCTATGAACATTCATGTACAGGTTTTTGCATAAACATGTTTTCGTTTCTCTGGGTAAATACCCAAGAATAAGATTACTGGGTCTGATAGAAAGTTCAAGTTTAGTTTTATAAGTAACTGTCCAACTATTTTCCATTGTGGCTGTCAAAATATTTTCCATTGTGGCTATACCATTTTATATCTCACCAATACCATATGAGAGCACCAGTTTCTCTGCATTTTTTCTAAGCAAAAGTTTTTACTTTTGATAAAATCTAATTTATCAGTTTTTTTCTTTAATGGATCATACTGCTGTTGTCATGTCTAGAACTCTTCACTTAGCCCTAGATCCCAAAGATTTCCTCATGCAAGATTTTAGATTCTTCTAAAAGTTCTATAGTTTTATGTTTTTCATTTAAATCCATGAATCATTTTGACATAAGATGTGAGGTTTAGATGGAGGCTCATTTTGCCTATCAACGCCCCAGCACAATTTGTTTAAAAAATGCTTACCTTTCTTTACTCAATTGCTTTTGCCCCTTTGTCAAAAATCAATTGTAAATTTAAAAAAAAAAAAATTGGTCAGGTGTATTTGTGTTGATCTACTCCTGGAATCTTTGCTCGATTGATCTCAGTGCCTGTCCCTCTACCGGTACCACACTGTCGTGATCGTTACAGCTATATATACTAAGTCTGAACTTCCAGAGTGGTATCTCCCACTTTATTCTTCTTTTTCAAAATTGTTTTAGCTATCCTAGTTCCTTTGCTTTGTCATGTAATTTTTAGAATAAGTTTCTCTACATGTACAACAAAATTTTGTTTTTGGTAGGAAGTGCATTGTATTTATGTGAGGTCTGACAATTAGGTTTGCAAACTTGTTGCAGCGATGTTGCTAACCTTTTTTGATACCAGAGGGATTATTCATTATGAATTTGTACCAACTGGACAAACAGTTAACCAAGTTTACTAATTGGAAGTACTGAAAAGGCTGCGTGAAAAAGTTAGACGACCTGAACTTTTTGCCAACAATTCATGGCTCTTGCATCACAACCATGCTCCAGGTCACATGGCACTGGCTGTAAGGGAGTTTTCAGCCAGTAAACAAATAACTGTATTGGAACACCCTCCCTACTCACCTGATCTGCCCCCCAATGACTTCTTTCTTTACCCAAAGGTAAAGGAAATATTGAAAGGAAAGCATTTTGATGACATTCAGGACATCAAGGGGGTCATACAACAACAGCTCTGATGGCCATTCCAGAAAAAAAGTTCCAAAATTGCTTTGAAGGGTAGACGAGGCACTGGCATTGGTACATAGCTTTCCAAGGGGAATACTTTGAAGGTGACCATAGTGATATTCAGCAATGAGGTATGTAGCACTTTTTCTAGGATGAGTTCGCTAACTTAATTGTCACACTGCTTCTGTTAGTTTGGGGGAGTTTGACCTCTTTACTATATTGAATCTTCCAATCCATGGATAGGTATGTCTATCTATTTATTTAGATTTCCTTTTATTTCTTTCATCAATGTTTTGTAATTTTCAGTATATAGATCATGTACATTTTTTTAAATTGGTACCTTGATATTTCACTTCTTTGGATCTGTTATAAATTATAAATAGTATTGTGTTGTTAACTTTGGTTTCTACATGTTGCTAATATATAAAAATACAATTTGATCTTTGTTTTTTAATCTTATATCTTGTGATCTTGCCGACCTCACTTATTAAATCTAGGAGTTTTTAAAATAGATTTCCTAGGATATTTTACATAGAAAATCATGTCTTCTCTAAACAGGGAAAGTTTTATTTCTTCTCTTCCAACCAGTGTATCATTTGTTTCCTTTTCTTGCTTTATTGCACTGACTAGGACTTCTAGAATAAGAGTGATGAGAGCAGACATTTTTGTCTTGTTCCCAATTTTAAGGGAAAAGTGTTCATTCTTTCACCACTAAGTGTGATGCTGCCATAAGTTTTTTTAGTGGATGCTCTTTGTCAACTTGAGAAAGTTTGCCTTCTGTATTAGGATTATCCAGAATGGATAGAATAAGATTTTATTCGGTCTTTTTGTTCTATTTAGGTCTTCAGTTGATTAAACAAAGCTCACCATCCTAGGGAGAGCAGTCTGCTTTCCTCAGTTTATAAATGGTAATCTCATCCAAAACACCTTCACAGACGTACCCATATTAATGTTTGATCAACTTCTGGGCACCCTGTGGTCCAATCAAGTTGTTACATAAAATTAACCATCTCAATCTCTGTTCCTAATTGGCTGAGAGTTTTTTCGTTAATGAGTGTTGGATTTTGTCACATGCATTTTTTTGTATCAATTAATATGACTATGTGATTTTTTTTCTGTAACCTATTGATATGGTGCATTATACTGATTGAGTTTCAAGTATTGAAATAGCCTTGCACTCCTGAATTAAATCCCACTGGGTCATGGTGTATAATTTTAATATAGAGATGGACTAGTTTGCCAGTAATTTGTTGTGAATTTTTATGACAACATTCATGAGGGATATTCATCTTTACCTTTCTGTTTTGGGCTTTTTTTTTTCCTCATTTTGCTGTTGAGGTAATACTGGCCTTATGAAATGATTGGAAAGTGTTTCACTCTGTTTTCTGGAGGAGATAGTTTAGAATTGACGTTAATTCTCCTTTGAATGTTTGGTAAAATTCTTCAGTGAAATCATCTGGTCCTGGATATTTCTTTTTCAGAAGCTTTTTAGTTAAAGATTACATTTCTTTAATTGTTTTCGTATTATTCAGGTTATCTGTCTCATAGTGAGTGAATTTTGATAGTTTGTAGTTTTAAAGGAGTTGTTCCATTTCATCTAAATTGTCAAGTTTATGTGTGCCGAGTTGTTTGTAGTGTTTCCTTATTATCCTTTTATACAGCTTTAGGATCTGTAGTTATATGCTTTGTTTCATCCCTTATACTGGCAATGTGTGTCTTCTCTCTTTTTATATTTGTTAATCTTATTAGAGACACCAGTTTTACTAATCTTTTCCAAGTATCAGCTTTTTGTTTCATTTATTTTCTCTGCTCTCATGTTTAGTATTTCCTTTCTTCTGATTGCTTTGGGTTCAGTTTGCTCTTGTTTTTCTAGTTTCTTAAAGTAGGGGCTTAGATTATTAATTTAAGATCTTTCCTCTTTTCTAATGTAAGCATTTAGTACTATAAATTTTCTTCTCAGCACGGTTTTAGCTTTATCCTACAAATGTTATGTTCTATTTTCATTTGGTTCTAAGTATTTTTTATGTCTTTTGAGGCTTCCTCTTTGACACACGTATTATTTAGAATGCTTTGTTTAATTTTCAAGTATTTAGAAAATTTTTTTCTTGTTATTCTCTTATTGATTTCTATTTTTAATTCCATTATGGTCAGGGAACATACTCTGTTTTTAAGTATGTTGAGGTTTGTTTTATGAACCAGGATATGGTCTATCTCGGTAAATATTCCATGAGTATTTGAAAAGAATGTGTGTTCTGCTTTGTTGTGTGGAGTGTTGTAAAATTGTCTGTTAGATTCTATTAGTTGATCATGTTGTTGACTTCTTCTATATCTTTGCTGATTTTCTATCTGATATAGTTCCATTGAGATAGCAGCCAAGAGACATGGAACACTTTGGTAGCCCTTCTAAAACCATGTCTGAATAGTCCCCCTGATTTTGGCCCTTCATAATCTGCTCTATGCCCTTTTCCCCCTAGTGTAACATACACATTGATCCCATAGTAATATGAATTTTAACTACTCCTTGTAGTTCACTGTTTTGCATCTGGAATCCAAAGATTTCTTCACTGTTGTGTCTTCTTTAGTTTTTCCAAAAAGTAAGTCTTTGAGTTAGTCTTTGAATGAGTAGGCTGATCTCGCACTTTCTTGAAAATATACCCCTGAGGCAACATGAGTTTGTTTCAATGAGAAGAGAAAATTTAATTTGTGAGGTTGTTGGTCATTAAACTAAAGTACAAGGACTGCTTATATTGGTGGGGGGAAAATCTGTAAAGTTCTCGAGGGTAAAGGCCATGTATTTTTGTGGTTCCCATGGCCCTTCCTAGAGAAGTGCCTTTCACATATTTTTGGAATGACTTAAAAATAAATGAATGAATCCTGGACGATGTGAGTCATCACAAAAACAAAGACGCCCGCTCCCTAAACTGGTGCTCTTCTCAGGCTTCATGAAGACTGAAAAGCTAGAAGGGTTTTCTGAGTCTGCAGTGTTTATTACTGGCTTCATTCCAACCTGGCTGTAGTTAAATGAAATACTCAAACAAAGAGCTCTACATATAAAAATGAAACCTAATTTAATTTTAATCAAGTGAAAAATAAATTTCATATTCTACATATATAACAAATTGGAAATAAATGAACCATTTCAGCCTAATACTCTACCTCTTTGCCTAAAGCTGAAGCTGATTTAACTCAACAAGACAAATTTAGATTTATTTATTACATGTACACTCATGTTCTATATGAAAGAAGAGTATTATTTTACTTAGTCATTTTTTTCCATGTTTCATACCCAGTTTGAACTGTGAAATGTCTAAGTTCATGGCAATAGCAAGTTGGTGACATGGATAGTGGGTTATTGTCTATAAGTGGAATACTGTGATTTATTTTTAGTTAGGCATTTTCTGTGGTGAGCCACAAACTGGGTGGAACCAGGATCACCATGTTGGCATAGTATATATACTTTTTATTGGTCTATTGATTGACATGTCTTTAAAACATGAAGAAGAGTCAATTAGGTCTCATTGAACAGGGGATAGCTGTCAGGATCTCTCTTCTTCCCAAACTGCACATACACTGAAGCAACCATGTCTAAGGGACCTGCAGTTGGCATTGATCTCGGTACCACCTATTCTTGTGTGAGTGCCTTCCAGCATGGAAAAGTGGAAATAATTGCCAATAATCAGGGAAACCAAACCACCCCAAGTTGTGTCACCTTACTGATACCGAAGGATTGATCAGTGATGCTGCAAAGAAGCAAGTTGCAATGAATCCCAACAACATGGTTTTTTATGCCAAATGCCTCATTGGTCATAGATTTAATGATGCTGTTGTTCAGTCCTATGTGAAGTATTGGCCCTTCATGGTGGTGAATGATGCTGGCAGGCCCAAGGTTCGAGTAAAATATAATGGAGAGGCAAAAAGTTTCTATCCAGAGGAAGTATCATCTATGGTTTTGATGAAGATGAAGGAAATTGCAGAAGCCTGCCTTGGGAAGACCATTGCTATCATCACAGTACCTGCTTACTTCAATAACTCTCAGTGTCAGGCTACTAAAAATGCTGGAACTTTTGCTTGTCTCAATGTACTTAGAATCATCACTGAGCCAAAAACTGCTGCTATTGCTCATGGCTTAGACGAAAAGGTTGCAGCTGAAAGAAATGTGCTGATCTTGCACTTGGGAGGTAGCATTTTTGATGTGTCAATTCTCACAATTGAAGATGGAATCTTTGAGATCACGTCTATAGCTTGTGATACCTGCTTAGGTGGAGAAAACTTTAACAACTGAATGGTCAGCCATTTTATTACAGGGTTCAAGCAGAAGCATAAGAAGGATATCAATAAGAACAAGAACGTCCAAGTTACTCTCTCTTCCAGCACTCAGTATTGAGACTGATTCGCTTTATGAAGGAATTGACTTTAATACCTCTATCACTCATGCCTGAATCGAACAACTGAATGGTGACCTTCAGTATAGTCACCTTCAATGCTTCAGGTCTATAGGACCCTGTAGCACCCTGGGTCCTATAGAGGAAGCCCTTTGGGATGCCAAGCTCAACAAGTCCTGGGGCAGCCAGTTGGCTCAGTTGACGAGAGCACAGTGCTCATAACACAGGTCGCCAGTTCAATTCCCACATGGACCATTGAGCTGCGCCTTCCATAACTAGCCGTTGTGAAAACAACGACTTGACTTGGAGCTGAGCTGCCGGTGGGCGGCCAGTTGGCTCAGTTGATTAAAGCACAATGCTTATAACACCCAGGTCACCAGTTCGATTCCCACATGGGCCAGTGAGCTAGGCTGTCCACAACTAGATTGAAAAGAAAAAAAAACTCCACAACTAGATTAAAAACAACTTGACTTGGAATTGAGCTGCACCCTCCACAATTAGATTGAAAAAAAAGAACGACTTGACTTGGAGCTGATGGGTCCTGGAAAAACACTCTGTTTCCCAATATCCCCCAGTAAAAATATTTTTTTTTAAATTGTGTTTAAAAAAAAAAAAACAATTCTGCATTACATCATCTATAAATCACATTGTGTGTTCACCACCCAGAGTCAGTTCTCCTTCCATCACCATATATTTGATCCCCCTTACCCTCATCTACCACTCCCCTCCCCCTTTACCTTCTGGTAACCACTAAATTATTGTCTGTGTCTATGAGTTTTTGTTTCTCATTTGCTTCTCTTGTTCTTTTGTTGTTTTTGGTTTATATACCACACATCAGTGAAATCATATGGTTCTCTACTTTTTCTTTCTGACTTATTTCGCTTAGCATTATAATCTCAAGATCCATCCATGTTGTCACAAATGGTCCTATTTCATCTGAAAACAACAGAGGAACTAGACAAACAAATAAAAAACAAAAACCCATAGACACAAACAATAATTTAGTGATTACCAGAGGGTAGGGAGGGAGGAGGTGTGGGATGAGGGTAAACGGGATCAAGTATATGGTGATGGAAGGAGAACTGACTCTGGGTCGTGAACACACAATGTGATATATAGATGATGTATTACAGAATTGTACACCTGAAACCTAGATAGCTGTACTAACCATTGTCACCCTAGTAAACTTTAATTTAAAAAGAAAACACCCAGACCCATGATGTTGTCCTCGTAGATGGTTCTATCCATATCCCCGAGGTTCAGAAACACCTACAGGCCTTGTTCAATAGGAAAGAGTTGAATAAGAGCATCAATCCTGATGAGTTTATTGCTTATGGTGCAGCTGTCCAGGCAGTCATGTTATCTGGAGACAAATCTAAAAACATTCATGATATTCTACTGTTGGATGTCACTTCTCTTTCTCTTGGCATGGAAACTATTGTTGGAGTCATGACTGTCCTCATCAAGTGCAATACTACCATTCCTACCAAACAGACAACAGACCTTCACTACCTCCTCGGACATCCATTCTGGTGCACTCATTCAGGTTTATGAAGGTGAGTGGACCATAACCAAAGATAACAATTTGCTTGGCAAGTTTGAACTCACAGGAATACCTCCTGCATCTTGTGGTGTTCCTCAGACTGAGGTCACTTTTGATATGGCATTCTCAATGTCTCTTCTGTTGATAAGAGTACAGGAAACGAGAACAAGATTACCACCCCTAACAATAAGGATCATCTGAGCAAGGAAAACATCAAGCACGTGGTCCAGGAAGCTGAAAAGTACAAAGCTGAAGATGAAAAGCAGAGGGACAAGGTGTCTTCCCAGAATTCACTTGAATTCTATATATTCAACATGAAAGCAACTGTTGAAGATGCAAAACTTCAAGTCAAGATCAATAATGAGGACTAACAAAAGATTTTTATTTTATTTTTTTTTTAGTTTCAGATGTACAAAGCAACATAATGATTAGACATTTACATATCTCACAGTGATAACTCCAAGTCTACTACCCATCTGACATACATTGCTATTACAATACCACTGACTATATTCCCTATGCTGTACTTTATATCCCATGACTGTGTATTGTTTTAATTTTAGTTGACATTCAATATTATTTTATGTTAGTTTCAAGGGTACAGCACAGTGGATAGGCATTTATATAATTTATGAAGTCATACTCCCAGTGAGTCTAGTACCCATCTTACACCATACATAGTTTTAACAACATTATTGACCATATTCCCCATAATGTATTTCACATCCCCATGACTATTATATGACTACCAATTTGTTCTTCTTAATCCCTTCACCATTCTCACCCATCCCCCTAACACCCTCCCATCTAGCAACCATCAGTTTGTTCTATCAATGAGTCTATTTGTTTTGTTTGTTTGTTTATTCTGTTCTTTAGATTCTACATATTGGTGAGATCATATGGTATTTGTCTTTCTCGGTCTGACTTATTTCACATAGCATATTTATACTCTAGGTCTATCCATGATGTTGAAAATGGTAAAATTTCATTCTTTTTTATTCTATTGTATAAATGTACCACAATTTTTATATCCTGTTGTCTATTGATGGGCATTTCAGTTGTTTCCGTATCTTGGCTATTATGAATAGCACTTCACTGAACATAGAGGGACGCATATATATTTTTGAATAAGTATTTTGGATTTTGGAAAAATCCAAGGAGTGGAATTGCGGAGTCATAAAGTAGTTCCATTTTTAATTCTTTGAGGAACCTCCATACTGTTTTCCATAGTGGCTGCACCAATCTGCAATCCCACCAACAGTGCACAAGGATTCCCTTTTCACGACATCCTCACCAACACTTGTTTGTTGATTTATTGATGATAGCCATTTTGACAGGAGTAAGGTGGTATCCCATTGTTTTTTATTTGCATTTGTCTGAAGATCACTGACATTGAGCGTCTTTTCATATGTCTATTGACCATCTGTATGTCCTCTTTTTTTTTTTTTAACACTTTCTGCGTTTTGACAGACATCGTGTCCATGCCCTCTGTGGATAATCACAAGGGGCCCCTCCAGGTTTCCACTTTTTCTGTTTTTAAGATTTTATTGGGGATGGATAACAGGACTTTATTGGGGAACAGTGTGTATTTCCAGGACTTCATTAGGGAACAGTGTGTTTTTCTCAGGACTCATCAGCTCCAAGTCAAGTCGTTGTCCTTCAGTTTAGTTGTGCAGGGCAAAGCTCAACTCCAAGTCCGGTTGCCATTTTCAGTCTTAGTTGCAGGGGGCACAGCCCACCAACCCTTGCAGGAGTTGAACCAGCAACCTTGTAGTTGAAAGCTCACACTCCAACCAACTGAGCTGTCTGGCTGCCTGGGAGCTCAGTGGCAGCTCAGAGGCAGCTTGTTATCTTCATTCTAGTTGTGGAGGGCATAGCTCGCTGGCCATGTGGGAATCGAACCAGCAACCCTGTTGTTCAGAGCTCATGCTCTATCCAACTGAGCCATCTGGCCACCCTGCATGTCCTCTTTAGAGAAATGTCTCTTCATCCCCTCTGCCCATTTTTTAATTGGGTTGTTTGTTTTGTTGATATTGAGTTGTATGAGTTTTTTATAAATTTTGGATATTAACCCCCTATCAGATGTATCATTGGCAAATATCTTCCCCATTCGGTAGGATGTCTTTTTGTTTTGTTGATGGTTTCATTTACTGTGAAAAGCATTTAATTTGATGTAGTCACATTTGTTTGTTTTTTTCTTTTGCTTCCCTTACCCGAGGAGATATATCAGTAAAAATATTGCTAAGGGTAATGTCTCAGAATTTACTGCCTAATTTTTCTTTTACGAGTTTTGTGAATTCAGGTCTTACATATTTAAGTCTTTAATCCATTTTTAGTTTATTGTTGTATATGGCATAAGAAGATGGTCCAATTTAATTTTTTGTATGTATCTGTCCAGTTTTCCCAGCACCATTTATTTAATACACTGTCTTTTACCCAATGTATGTTCTTGCTGCCTTTGTCATAGATTAAATAACCATATAGGCATGGATTTATTTCTGGGCTCTCTATTCTGTCCCATTGATCTATGTGTCTGTTTTTATACCAATAACATGTTGTTTTGATTACTATGGCTTTGTAATATAATTTGACACCAAATAGCTTGATACCTCCAGCTTTATTCTTTCTCAGGATTGCTGTGGCTATCTGAGGTCTTTTATGGTTCCATATAAATGTATAGGATTATTTGTTCTATTTCTGTGAAAAATGCCATTGGTATTTTAGGATTCCATTGAATCTATAGGTTGCTTTGGGTGGTATGGACATTTTCACTATGTTAATTTTTCCTATCCATTAGCATGGTATATGCTTCCATTTATTTGTATCTTCTTTAATTTCTCTCTTCAATGTCTCATAATTTTCTGAGTACCAGCCTTTTGCTTCCTGGGTTAAATTTATTCCTAAGTATTTTTTTAAATGTAATTGCAAATGGGATTGTTTTGTTAACTTCTCTTTGTGATAGTTTGTTATTAGTATATAAAAATACAACTGATTTCTGAATATTAATTGTGTATCGTGCTACTTTACCGAATTCATTTTCAGGTCTAATAGATTTTTGGTGGAATCCTTGGGGTTCTTTATATATAGATATCATCTGCAAATAATAACAGTTTTATTTCCTCCTTTCCCGTATGGATGCCTTTTCTTTCTTTTTTTCTTTTCTTTTTTCTTTTTTTTTTTTTTTGTCTGATTTCTGTGGCTAGGTGTTCCAGTACCATGCTGAATAAAAGTGGTGAAAGTGGGCAGCCTTATTTTGTTCCTGATCTTTCTTTTTTTAAGATTTTTATTAAAATGTAGGTAACATACAACATTATATTAGTTTCAGATGTACATCATAATTATTCAACAGTACCCAACTAGTACCATACAGAGTTATTACCATATTATTGATTACATTTCCTGTGCTAAATAAGTGATCACCATAAGTCCAGCAAACATCTGACATTGTATCACGCAATGACAATATTATTGATCTTCCCTTTTTAAATTTTTCAATTAGAGTTGACATTCAATATTATTTTATATTAGTTTAAGTGCATAGAATATTGGTTAGACATTTATATAATTTTGGAAGTGATCCCCTGACTAGTACTACCTGGCACTATGCATAGTTATTACCCAGTTATTAATTATATTCCCTATACTTTACATCCCCATATCTATTTCATATCTACCAGTTTGTATTTCTTAATCCCTTCACCTTTTTCACCCTGCCTCCAAGTCCCCTCCCATCTATCACCCCACAGATCTAATACCCATCTGACACTATGCATAAGTTATTACAACGTTATTGATTATATTCCTTATGCTATACTGTACAGTACCCTCTAGGTCCATCCATGTTGTTGCAGATGGCAAGATTTCCTTCTTTTTTACACCTGAGTAATATTCCATTGTATGTATGTACCACCTCTTCTTTATCAATTCATCCATTCAGGGATACCCAGATTGCCTTGGCTTATGTAAGTAATGCTGCAATGAACATATGAATGAGCACATCCTCTCAAAGTAGCATTTTGGGTTCGTTTGGATAAATACCCAGAAGTGGGATTACTACGTCCTTTTTTGTCTCTTGTAATAGCCTTTGTTTTTTAAGTCTATTTTGTCTGGTATAAGTATTGATACCCCAGCTCTTCTTTGTTTCTCTGCTTCTATTTTCATGAAATATCTGTTTCCATCCCTTTATTTTTAGTCTGTATATGTCTCAATCGTGAAGTGCATCTCTTGTAGGCAGCATATGTAAAGGTCTTGTTTTGTTATCCATCCAGCCCCCCTATCTTTTGATTGGAGCATTTAATCCACTTACATTGAAAGTAATTGTTTATAGGTGTATAGTTACTGCCATTTTATTCATATTTTGGTGGGTTTTTTTGTCTAAAAGAAGTCCCTCTAAGATTCCTTGTAATACGGGTTTGTTGGTGGTGAACTCCTTTAGCTTTTTCTTGCTGGGAAGCTCTTTATCTGTATTTTGATTGTAAATGATAGTTTTGCTTGGTAGAGTAATCTTTGTTGCAGGTCCTTGCTTTTTATCACTTTCAATATTCCTTGCCAATCCCTTCTGGCCTGCAAAGTTTCTGTTGAGAAATCAGCTGACAGTCCTATGGGGGCTCCCTTGTAGGTAACTAACTGCTTTTCTCTTGCTGCTTTTAAGATTCTCTCTTTATCTTTAACCTTTGGCATTTTAATTATGATGTGTCTTGCTGTTTGCCTTTTTTGGTTCATCTTGTTTGGGACTCTCTGTGCTTCCTGGATTTTTATGTCTATTTCCTTCATCAGGTTAGGGAAGTTTTCTATCATTCTTTTTTCAAATAGGTTTTCAATTCCGTGCTCCCTCTTCTTCTGGTACCCCTGTGATACCAATGTTGATAGGCTCGATATTGTCCTAGAGGCCCTTAAACTCTCCTCAGTGTTTTGGATTCTTTTTTCTTTTTGCTGTTCTGATTGGGTGTTTTTGCTACCTTATCTTCTACATCACTGGTTCAGTCCTCTGCTTCATCTAATCTACTGTTGATTCCCTTTAATGTATTCTTCACTTCCATTATTGTATTCTTTATTTCTGACTGTTCTGTTTCATGTTTTCTATCTCCATTTTTATGTTTCCTGTCTCTTTGTTGAAGTTCTCCCTGAGATAATTGGGCACCCTTATAACCAGTGTTTGGAACTCTGTCTGGTAGATTGCTTGTCTCCATTTTGTTTAGTTCTTTCTCTGAAGTTTTGTTCTGTTCTTTTGTCTGGGACATGTTTATTTGTCTCTCCATTTTGGCTGCCTCCCTATGTTTATTTCTATGTGTATGTATTAGATAGGGCTGCTATGTCTTCTGGTCTTAGTAGATTGGCCTTCTATAGTAGATGTACTGTGGGGCTCAGTGGTGCAGTCTTCCTGGTCATTTGAGCCACGCACTCCAGGTGTGTCCCTTGTGTGGGTTGTGTGTGCCCTGCTCTTGTAGTTGAGCCTTGGTTGCTATTTACACATCAGTGGGAGGGACTGACCCTCAGGCTCATTGGTTGTGAGAACTGGCTGAGACCACAGTTGTGGTTCAGGGGCTGACCGTATAAAGCTGGATTTACCTCAGCAGGGCTCTAGTACCACCCAATCCACCCCTAGTGTGTGTCATTCTTGGAGGCAGCTGGGTGATGCTCCAAATGTTTTAAAACTGGCCACTGGGAGTGCCAACCCCAGGACCACCTTGGAGGGGATCCACTGCAGGTCAAGTTCAGCCGCAGACCATGCCCCACCCAGGGCCACCCGGCAGGAGCTACAAAGAAATCCTCAAATGGTTGCTGCCTGTGCCATGCTTGGAAGTGCCTTGAGAGGCCAAGCTGCAAACCAAGGCCAGATGCCTCTAGTGCTGGGCTTAGGGTTGCTCTCCCAGAAGTTTGGGACACGCTCAAGCCTGATGTTGCTTGTCTGGGTTCCGCAAACCTTTGAGAGACCCTAGGAAAGTCTGCAGCATGAGCTAAGGCAGGCACTTTGTAAGAAAAAGCCCTGGAAGTGGCTTGGGTATGCCTGAAAGTTGGGCAGGGTCACGGATCACCAGGGCATGGCAAAGGAACAGCATTGGCCAGCTTGATGGAGATTCAGATATGGGGGCTGCTTACATATATATGCTGTGAAGAGGGAGGGCTCAACAAAGAAACTATGGCCTCTGCCAGCTCCTCCATCCATGAGAAAGCTACCTCTCTGGGCCCCATCCTAAGCCAGACAAACTGAGTTCCCCACCATTTGTCTTGGCTGCTTCTCCAGCTGCTGCCCCAGCTCTGGCACTCAGAGCCAGTGATTCCATCGTTGAGTAAGTCCTTGCACAGTATTTTTAAGAGGATCGGCTGGGACTTCAGCTGCCCTCCGTCTCTCTCTCTCACAATATCCATTGGTTTTCACAACCAGAAATTATGGGGACTTCTCTCCCTGGCTTATTCTCTCCCTGGCTTCTCTCCCTGGGCTGGGACCTCTTACTTCTCCAGGGAGGGACCTCCATGGCCGAGATATCTCTCCCAATTTTTAATGGTCACACATGGGTGTGGGACCAGCCCGTTCCACGTTTCTGCCCCTCCTGCCAGTCTCAAGATGGCTTCTTCTGCAAGTCCTTAGTTGTAGGGCCTCAGTTCAGCAAGATTTTAGGTGATTCTCAATGATGTTTGTTTTGTCATTTAGTTGTAGTTTTGATGTCGTCGTGAGAAAAGGTAAACACAGTGTTTACCTATTGCACCATCTTGACTCGAACTCTCCTGTTATAAATAAGTTTTTAAAATTCTCTTTATACTTTCTGTAAGCTCCTGAGGTGATGGCTGAGCTTGGTCCCACACCTGCAAATCCTCTTCTCAGAGCACATGGGGCTATGTCCTAGCCGCCTCCACAGTGGAGCAGAAGTATCCTGTTGAGTGTCCATAGTAGTTGCCAGCACGGTCACCAAGTTTCACAGAACCCGCATCCCACAGCACTTCACAGTACCCAACTCCACCACGAAAACCACAATCTAGACACTCTAGTTTCTGATCTTAAAGAGAATGCGTTTAGCTTTTCCCCATTGAGTACAGTGTTAGCTATGGAATTGTCATATATGGCCTTTATTATGTTGACCTGTGTTCCCTCTATTCCCACTTTGCTGAGAATTTTTATCATAAATGAATGCTGGATTTTGTCAAATGCTTTTTCTGCATCAATTGATATGACCATATGATTTTTATTTTTCATTTTGTTTATGCGGTGTATCATGTTGATTCACTTGAAGATATTGAACCAACCTTGCATACCAGCAATAAATCTCACTTGATGGTGATGTATGATCTTTTTAACATATTGCTGAATTCGGTTTGCTGAATTTTGTTGAGCATTTTTGAATCTATGTTCATTAGGGACATCAGTCTATAGTTTTCTTTTTTTGTAAAGTCTTTGGTTTTGGAATTAGGGTAATGGTGGCCTGGTACAATGAGCTTGTGAGCCTTCCCTCCTCTTGAACTTTTCAGAATAGTTTGAGAAGACTAGGTATCAATTCTTTTTTGAATGTTTGGTAAAATTCCCATGTGAAGCCATATGATCCAGGACTTTTGTTTGTTGGGAGCTTGTTGATTACTGATTCAATTTCATTGGTAGTAATCAGTCTGTTCATATTTTCTGCTTTTACTTGATTCAGCATTAGAGGATTACATGCTCGTAGGAAATTACCCATTTCTTTCAGATTGTCCAAATTGTTGGTGTATAGTTGCTTGTAGTATTTTCTTAAAAGTGTTTGTATTTCTGTGGTGTTGGTTGTGACTTCTGATTTTATTTATTTGGGACCTCTTTCTTTTTTTCTTGATGAGTCTGATTAAAGGTTTGTCAATTTTGTTTATCTTTTCAAAGAACCAATTCTTGGTTTCATTGATCTTTTGTACAATTTCTTTTTTAGCCTCAATTTTGTTCATTTTCACTCTGATCTTTATTATTTCCTTCCTTATACTCACTTTAGTCTTTGTTTGCTGTTCTTTTTCCAGTTCCCTTAGACATAGAGTTAAAGTGTTTATTTGAGAATTTTCTTGTTTCTTGAGGTAGGCATGCATTGCTCTGAATTTCCCTCTTAGAACTGCTTTTGCTGTAACCCATAAATTTGGGGTCATTGTGTTTTCGTTTTTGTTTGTCTCAAGGTATCTTTTGATTTCTTCCTTGATCTCAGTATTGACCCAGTCATTATTTAGTAGCATGTTATTTAGCCTAGTTTCATACTATTGTGGTCAGAGAAGACACTTGACATGATTTCAATCTTCTTAAATTTATTGAGATTAGTTTTGTTGCCTAACATGTGATCTGTCTTGGAAAAATGTTCCATCTGCACTTGAAAAGAATGTATATTGTGCTGCCTAGGGGTGAGTGCTCTAAAAATATCAATTAAATCCATCTGGTCTAATGTGTCACATAAGGCCACTGTTTCCGTGTTGATTTTCTACCTGGAAGATCTGTCCATCGGTATCAGTGGGGTGTTAAAGTTTCCTACTATGATATGTTACTGTTGATCTCTGCCTTTATGTCAGTCAATATTTACTTTATATACTTAGGTGCTCCTATGTCAGGTCCATGAATGTTAATTAGGGTTATGTCCTTTTGTTGGATTGATCCCTTTATTATTATGTAATGTCCTTCCTTGTCTCCCATTATAGTCTTTGTTTTAAAGTGTAATTTGTCCGATATAATAAGTATTGCTACCCCAGCTTTTCTAAATTTCCATTTGCATGAAATATCTTTTTTCATCCCTTTACTTTCAGTCTCTGTGTGTCTTTCAATCTGAGTTAGGTCTCTGTAGACAGAATATACATGGGTCTTGTTTTCTTATCCATTCAGCTACCCTATGTCTTTTGATTGGCACATTTAATCCATTTACATTTAAAGTGATTATTGATAGATATATAGTTATTGCCAGTTTATTATTCATAGTTTTGATCTTCGTTCGTTTCTTTTTATCTTTTCTTTTCTGCTTAAAGAAGTCGTTTTAACATTTCTTGTGATACTGGCTTGGTGGTAATGAATTCCTTTAGCTTTTTCTTGTCTGGGAAGCTCTTTATGTCTCCTTTAATTTTGAATGCTAGCTGCGTAGAGGAATCTTGGTTGCAGGCCCTAGCTTTTCATCACTTTGAATATTTCCTGCAGCTCCCTTCTGGCCTGCAAAGTTTCTCTTGAGAAATTAGCTGATGGTCTTATGGGAGCGCTCTTGTAAGTAGTTACTATTCTTTCTCTTGGTGCTTTTAGGATTCTCACTTTGTCTTTAACCTTTGCCAGTTTAATTATGTTGTGTCTTGATGTGGGCCTGTTTGGGTTCATCTTGTTTGGGATTTTCTGGGCTTTCTCATCTTATAATCTGTTTCCTTCGCCAGGTTGGGGAAGTTTTTGGTCATTATTTCTTCAGATAGGTTCTCAATCCCCTTCTCCCTTTCTTCTCCTTCTGAAACTCCTATGATGTTTTGTTATGCTTGATGTTGTCCCACAGGTCCCTTAAACTATCTTTTTTTTTTAATTCTTTGTTTCATTTTGTTGTTCCAATTTGTTGTTTTCTACTACCTTGTTTTCTAAATCGCTGATTTGATCCTCTGCTTCATTTAGTCTGCTGGTGATTCCTTGTAGTACATTCTTTATTTATTATTGTGTTCTTCACTTCTGACTGGTTCTTTTTTATGGCTTCTATGTCCTTTTTTATGCTTGCTATCTCTGTTCAGGTTCTAAGTTCCTTGAGCATCCTTATAAACATTGTTTTGAACTCTATTTGGTAGGTTGTTTGCCTCCATTTTGTTTAGTTCTTTTTCTGGGGTTTTCTCCTTGTCTTTCATTTGGGATGTATTTTTTGTTTGTTTGTTTCCTCATTTTGGCTGCCTCTCTGTTGTTGTTCCTATGTATTGGACAGATCTGCTATGTTTCCAAGTCTTGTTCAGGTGGCCTTATGTCATAGGTGCCCTGTGGGGCCCAGTGGCACAGTCTCCATGGTCAACTGTGCAGGTGCTTTAGGAGTGTCCCTTGTGTGGATAGTGTGTTCCCTACTGTTATAGTTGAACCTTGATTGCTATTGGCACGTCTCAGGCTGACTATTTGTGGGGTTTGGCCTCATCCACTGCTTACAGGCTGCTATATGGGGGGCTGACCCCATGGAGTGGGATTTGCCCAAATGGGTTTTCGTGCCTGGCAAGACCACCTTTGGACTGTGCCTCTTGTTGAACTAATCAGGTAGTGCTCTGTAGTTATCTGAATTTGTCCACCGGGTGTTTTGGTTTCGGGGCCTCTGGTAGGTGCCCTGGTTCAGGCCAAGTTTAGCTGCTTCCTATGCCCAGCCTGGGTGCCTGGTAGCAGCTACAAAGTGATTTATGGTTGGTTGCTGCCTGTGCTGGACCTGAAGGCACATGGGAGAAGCCGCACTGCAAACTGAGATCAGCTGCCACCATTACTGGATCTGGGATAGCTTAGCAGAAAGCCCAGGGTAGGCCCCCGAAAGCATTTTGCCCCTGCCAGCTGCCCACATGGCTCAGCCACTGATCAAGCCTGGTGTAGTACATGAGATGGGTGAGGCAGGGTCTCAGGGAGCACCAGGTTGGGGCTAATGATGTTTACTAGGTTATTTCAGATTCAGGTTTGGCACCCTGCTGATTCTATGGCTATGCAAAAGGCCCAGAGCACACCGAGGCCAGTTGCTGACCTGGAGCCTGCCAACCCACCCAAGAGTTTTCCAAGAAATACTGCAGCGCCAGTCAGCTGTCCACCACTGAAAATGCCTCTGGCAGTGCACGAGTTGGGTTGGTCAGGGTCCCAGGGTGTCACCAGGGTGAAGCAAGTGGAGTTTGCCAGGCCAGTGCAGATTCAGGTTTGGCCTTGTGGGGGAAGGCTCAACATAGGAAAGATGGTGCCCACTCACCTGCTTTGCTGGAGGAGGGCTCAATACAGGGACATTTGAGGCTTTCCTCCATTCTAAAGTCATCCAACTCAGTGTCTTTCTCAGCTGGAGCCCAGGGTGAGTGCCTGTGAGGGCTCTTTAAGAGGACTCCTGTGCTTCCAGCAGCCTTCTTTCTTACCCTGATGGATGGAATCCCTATTGATTTTCACAGACAGATGTTGTGGGGGCTCTTCTTCCTGGCACTGGTGCTCCAGGCTGGGGAGCCCGGTGTGAGGCTGGGATCCCTCACTCTTCAGGGGCCACCTCTGTAGCTCAGCTATCCCTCCCAATTCTCAACCACCACAGTCAGGTGTGACACCAGCCGGTTTCCCATCTCTGCCCCTCCTCCCAGTCTCTACATGGCTTCTTCTTTGTATCTTTGATTATAGGACTTCTGCTCACCTAATCTTCAAGTGGTTCTCATGGGTGATTGTTCTATAATTTAATTGTAATTTTGAAGTGATCATGGGTGGAGGCTAGCACGTTTACCTACCCTGCCATCTTAACTGGGACCTGCTCCTTAAGCAGAATACAGTTGCTTTTTTTTTTAATTGAGTTGAAATTCACATAACATAAAGTTTAACATTTTAAAGTGTACACTTTGAGGAAAAACCTGATGGTTGCTAGATGGGAGGGGGTGAGGTTGGGGGAGAAGTTGAAGGGATTAGAAAGTACAAATTAGTAGTCACAATATAATCAATCACGGGGATTGGGGATATAATCAATAATGTTGTAAAGATTACGCAGCATACTAGATAGGTACTGGACTTACCAGGAGGATCACTTCATGGGTTGTGGGGATGCCTGACCACTGCACTATACACCTGAGGCTGAAGTAGATATATGTATATATAGTCACAGGATGTAAAGTAGAGCATTACAATACCATATAGTCAGTGGTATTGTAATAGCTCTATATATGATGTCAGAGGGATAGTAAATTGAGGGGGGTTATCAATTTATGAGGGGTATAAATGTCTAACTGTAACATTGCTTGTACACCTGAAAATAAATAAGTAAAGTGTACACTTCGGTGGCATTTATTACATTCACAGTGTTGTGCAGCCACTACCTATATTAAGTTTAAAACATTTTCACCAACAGTTGCTTTATTTTAATGCCTAAGTGTCACGGAACTACTTTGGGGTTTTTTACTTTAAAAATAAAAGGATTAAAACTTAGATAATGTTTTCTAACAGCTCTGGAGACAAAATGCCATCACAGTTTTGTCTTTTGAATTTCTCATTTTCTTCCCACAAGAAATTGGGTAAAATGTATCTTTTTAGGCTAGCATTTCCTCTTTGGGAATTTGCTTTTTGGTGGTATCTTTTTTTCCTGGCCTCCTGGTGTAATTCTTATTTTTTATACCATGAAAACAATGAAGCCTCCTGGTCATGGATTTCTTTTTCCAGTGTTAGACATAGACGTAAATGAAGCTAAGTCAGTGGCAGAAAGCTTATCAGTTCTCAACATAGAACGTGAGATTTGAGATTCCACTAATACCAGGACAGCACTTTCCCTGTTTCCCCGAACATAAGACCTAGCCAGACAATCAGCTCTAATGCGTCTTTTGGAGCAAAAATTAATATAAAACCCGGTATATTATATTATATATTATATTATACTATACTATATCATACTATATTATATTTTTATATTACCAGGTCATATAGTAAAATAAGACTGGGTCTTATATTAATTTTTGCTCCAAAAGACGCATTAGAGCTGATTGTCTGGCTAGGTCTTATATTCGGGGAAACACGGTTATAGGAGAGGTACACTAGTGTGTTTCACCTTCCACAGAGCCTTTGCCAAAGGGTCAAAAGGGCAAACTCTGATTTTCTCTATGACATATAGGCAAATAATTATAAAAATATTCTTCAAAAGGATCTTACAATCAGAGACAAGGAAACAATGATTACCATAGATTTACTAAAAGGACTGAGTAAAAACCTTACAATTTTCAAACATCGTGTGGCTTACATAAAAAGATACTTTAGCATTTAGAGGATTGAAAAGGGTCCAATTAAAAACAAGTTAACGAGCTGGTATTACACACCCTTAAGAATAGCAAGAAGTTCCCTCATGATAAGACCTTGGCATTACACAAAGAAAATATTGTGACTGATCATTTCTTTTTTTAAATGTGAACACCAGATTTATAAGTTTCATATGTTTATGATGTCAATATTTTCATATTTTGGAATTCTGCCATAAAGAATGAAATCTGTCATGAGATCAACTGTAGAATTGCAAAGCATAGCAAATTCCATTTGTTAGCAAAATGCTATTTTGCATTCTTGGTCTTCCTGATTTCACATTTATTTAAGCCATTTATACAAATCTTTGTCAAAGTATTTTTTTAGATGTTTACAGCTGACAGTTTGTGAAAACAGGTTTGCTATTATGGGTTAAATAATTACTTTTCTCTAAAGATAGGTGTTGCATGCTCAGATCAGTTGTGTCCACATCTTCAAAGCTCCAGGTACTATTTTTTTTTCCAAAAGATTTGCTTACACAAGACAGTATTTTGTAGATAAATCTTGTTAGCAGAAGCATTGCCCAGAGCTCAGGGGACTTGATCTGTTGCTGTTTTATTATTCCTAAACCAACTTTCCTGTTTCAGGTTTTCAAGGAGCCATAAATCCCTGTGAAGTCACACAGGAGAGAAAACTCCTCACTGCTCATGACCAATGGAGAACAGAATTAGGGAGCCGGGGGGCTTGGGAGTGGGTGGGGGTAGGGATTTCCCTCCCCTCTGTGGGAACTGGATGAGGCTCATGTACGGCAAACTTTGTTTCAGGTCACCCATGAAGACTGGAATTATATAGGTTTCACCAAGAATTCACCCTGAGTATTTGTTTTACATTTCTCTTGAAGTTTTCA
This sequence comes from Rhinolophus hipposideros, assembly GCF_964194185.1. Taxonomy (NCBI): domain Eukaryota; kingdom Metazoa; phylum Chordata; class Mammalia; order Chiroptera; family Rhinolophidae; genus Rhinolophus; species Rhinolophus hipposideros. Next base: position 24,293,662 of record NC_138065.1, read on the forward strand.
TAATTATTTGCTCTGGTTTGCATCCATTATACCTTAGTTGTGGCATGGTAGGAAAAAGAAATGCCATAGTGGGAATCAGGAGGTTTTGGTTTTTCTCTCAGCTTTGTCAGTAATTATGTGTGTGACTCAAAGCTAAGCAGTTAGTCTCTCTTGCTTAGCTTCTCATCCCTATCAAATGGGGATAATAAGAAGCCAGAGTAGAAGGAGCAGAGGTATCAGACCCACTTGTTCTTGAACAGGCCACCCCCTCTGTCAGGAAGATGATTCTCTACATTCAAAACCAGTAACTCCTGCTCACCTCCTGCCTGAATGACTTACGCTCCTTGGAGTTCCTGTACCTCATAGTATCTTAGATATAGTGGGTGCCCCCGAATATTTTTTAAATTATGACTTAGCCCTTAGAATCTTTCTGAGGTTCATTATGTTTTATTTAAGCACCTATCAACCATACACAGACATGCAAAAGCTTGGTTTTTCTTCTACCGCCTTTCCCTGTACATTGTCAGCGGTCTTCTTCTCTCTTCTGTGTCTTTTCATACTTGGACCATTTTTTCTCTTTCTTCCTCTCCCTCACTCTCACCTCTGTCCTCCTATCAGAATCCATGTTTAAGCCCATTTTCATCTTTGCCTTGATACCCTCTCCCATCTTACTTTCTTCAAGAAGGCTGGGAGTTTGACCCATTGACCTCCACTCCTTTCCAGTTGTCTTCATCAGCTTCTATTGCAGGAATTCTCCCCATAGATCTATTAGGAAATAGAACTTAATTTTCATTTTCAACAATTCTCTCAATTTTTTCTGTCTTTGAACCCAGCACACTTACCTTTGTTTTAAGGGCCTTCTTGTTTATTGACTACAGGAAGCAGATAGATGTTGACAAAAATTATAAGCTTTATAGGAGTTACATGCGTAAGAGCTTATGAATTACTAGCGAACTTTATTCAGATGCGAACTGGGTAAGATCTTTCTCAGTGCCTTTTCTTTGTCTATTTCAGTGACCCCCCTTTTTCTATTTCTGAGACTAGCAGTCACCAGGCCTTCTGCCTTCTCTTTTTTTATCAGCCTAATCAAGCATACTGATGATCCTTGGGCCACAAGTGGATAAAAAAGTGCCTTGTCTGATTCTCGTGGTCAGTATTTGGACTGCATAGTTGTTCAAGATGTTTCAAGTTGCACAAACCCGATGTTTCTGGGGTGGCTGGTTGGCTCAGTTCGTTAGAGCGTGGTGCTCTTACAAGGTTGCTGGTTCAATCCCCACATGGGCTACTGTGAGCCGCGCCCTCCACAACTAGATTGAAACAACTGCTTGACTTGGAGTTGATGGGTCCTGGAAAAACACACTTAAAAATAAATAAAAGTTTTTTTAAAAAAATAAACATATTTCTGGCTCTTTTTGAAAAATTAGAAGAGCAGCTGACTATAGGGCAGATGTCAGCCAGAGCTGAGGAGTGACTGCCCTGTCCAGGATACGTGCTCTCTGCAGTCTCTCATCTCTGTTTGTTCCATTTACGTAGGTTCCCTGAGTGGACAGTTTGTCTTCTCCTGAGGACCTTAATGGCAGTAGCAGTGCATAGGTGTGGCTTAAAGGCCTCACACATGCCATGGAGGACTAACTGCGGGCCATATAAGTGAAGGCCGTGGGCTTATGGTACACAGCTGCAAGATAAGCCTGCTACCCCTAGACCTTTCTTCTTTCAGGACCTGGAGCTACCACTGCTGTTTTGGCAGGATAATTAATATTTACTAGATTATTTGTATGTAGGTGGATTTCTATATAAAAAGATCAGTTTTTATTCTCATAGTCCCCATCCTCTTTTTATTAGAATAGTCATATTAGTGCTTTCCCTGGTGAGGAATACACTTGTATAGTTAGAATCATAAACTTATGCAGATAATACCTTAGCAATAATTTAATTCCACATCCTCCTTTTAAAGTTTAGATAATAAAACAGAGAGGGGAATGCCTAATCCAAAGTCTTAGAACTAAAACCAAAGCATGGACAAAAAACCCAGTTCTTCTCACTCCCAGCTACAAGCTCAGCCCTAGACCTCACTATAAATGAAACACCACTGAATTCTGTCCTCTCTAAGGGTAGTCAAGAGTATACTGTCTACACGGAATGGAGAAAATGGACTTGAACAGCATGCATACTGGGATTCAGAATCTAGGTCTGCCATTCTAATATTTGTGCATGCTTAAGTGAGCTATTTAACCTCCATGAACTTACTTTACTTCATCTGGAGAATAGGGACCATAATTCCTACTTCATAGTCTTCTGTGAACATGATTTAGTATGTGTATAAGGAGCCTCCATGGTAGGTTCCTACGTCGTCCTCTGCCACTCTGTCACCAGGTTAGATATTCTCTTCCAAAACTCGAGAGGCTAACAAGGAGTTAATAAATATTTTTAAACTTAGGCCAAAGAATGTCTGCACAGTGCCTAGCTTGGATTATGTTGTATGTCTGTTTCATGTCGATTTTCATGCCACAGTGAGCCTCTTCAGGCATGAAAACAACCAGGGATTATTTGATTCTCTGTTCTTTCTTTTTTGGCTCTCTTGTTGTGTTTTTATCACAGACTCTAGCCCTTCCAAGCGCATTCTTTTAGGATCTATCAATGATTCCCAGCTCTCTCCTGCTGGGCCACCATTCAAGGACATCCTTCTGAATCTGCCCCTCTCAGTCTTTATGGGCCTGCCTGATTCTCAGTTTTGCATTCATTTTCTCATCGTTTGGAAGCTTCTTCTGAGCTTTGTCTTACAATATCACTCCATCCAGATCTCTCCCTCCTGTGAACTTCTCTTGATCTAATAAGTTAGCATTTAATTTTTCTCTGATCATCTTACTTCCATTACTTTTCTCCTCCAAATTAGATCGTGAGCATCTTAAGGGTCAAAAATTAAGTCTTCTGGCTTTATTATTATCACCCACGTTGCTTAGCTGTGTGTCAGGTACTTAGAGAGGTCCTTGATTAATAACTGGATTGTAAGGAACTGGAACAAAAATTAGCAGCCCCTGTTCCCAGCTCCCCCCAGGGTGCTGCACTGCTTTCCTTCTCTGTCAGTTAAACATCTCCCTCAGCTACCACTCTCTTTTCCCTCAGATCGCACTGAGTGGTGAATAGAATTCAGGGGACCCTTGAACTGCCTCCTGGATTACCTTATTACTGTGACTCTCTCCATCCCCACAAGGTGGGTGTATCCTGTCCTTTTAGTTATAAAGAACGTGGGAACTTGGACCTCCCGTCTTCTAAGAGTGCTACAGCAAGTTTACAACTGTGCAAATCTCTCCTCAGATTGAAAAGAAAAATTAAAAAACATAACCAAGCCTTAGGGACTCAGGTTTTCCTCTGCTGCCATCCTGTCAAAATGCCCACTTGATTCTTAAGGAAATGTCATCATTGAATTATTTCTAATTTTTTGAGAGGACCTGCAACTCTCAGTGTAGAATTGCTTTCTGGTACCTTTTCCTACAACTATAAAACCTAGATATGAGAGCAGGATTTTACTGGTTATAATCTGAATCTCTATCCTTTGAAGTTATTCCTGGATGTTTTTTATTTTATAAACTTATTTACACATAAAAAATTATTTGTAAACAATTTTAAATAAATTATTCACAGATTCATTATTATTTTGCATTGAATAACTGCTGTGACTGAGACCTGAGTAGGCACCATGGAAGATGGAGATGACGATGAGACATGGATGGCATTTATGCTCACACGAGTCTAGGGATAAGCAAAGCCCCAAGTCCAAAGCCAGGAAGGAGGGATGATGTAGACTTGGAACTGAACCGACCTTCCTCAAGGTTTCAGACAGAAATACCAGTATGAGTATTTGGAGGTGAAAGCAGGTCAATGAGCCATTGTCCCCTTGTTCCAGGGGCACAAAATACATAGTGAAGAGAATGACATGAGGCTTCAGGATGTCTGACAGAACAGTTGATGAAGGCAGGAGCAGCAAATGTACTTCAAAGAGCCCAGAACAAATAGCCCTTAGGTCAGTTTTTAAATCAATAACAGATCGGGCAGTACAAGAGGAAGCCTGTTTTCCGGCCGAACAGTGGACAGTGTGAAAAGCCTAGGCTCCCACAGTCTCTGGGGAGTAATTAGAACTTGTTCAGTAATCAGCCAATTTGGATTTCTGAGAATGATTCTGAACACAAAATGATAAAAGTTGGGTAAACTAAATCATTGCTTCATAATCGAATAGCATAATTCAATTAGAGAAGCTGACAGAAATGCCAGAGGGATTTTTGGTTTTTTGGGTGGTTTTTGTTTTTTGGGTTTTTTTGTTTTTTGGAAAAGTGATTTAAAGGCAATGCTATTAAAATAAACATTGCTCATGGCTAAAAATACATGCAGAAGCATCTTATCTCACTGGGGACTGAAAATGATAGAATGTCGAAGTAGGAGTGTAGTCCCCATTAGATCAGTACGGTGATTTTGGAACTCTGAAGTAATTGTTTAATTTCTTTTGTCTATGTAGCCAGTGCAGATTTTGAGGATTATTTGTTTCAGTTGTTGGCAAAACACTGTAAATATCTAAATTCTGGTTGCTGTATTTTTATTATAAAATACAGGAAACATATTTCCATTAAAAGAAATAGAGGTTTAGAACATTTGTGACAACATGGATGGATCTTGAGAGTATAACGCTAAGTGAAATAAGTCAGACAGAAAAAGCAGAGAGCCCTATGATTTCACTGATATGTGGTATATAAACCAAAAACAACAAAAGAACAAGACAAACAAATGAGAAACAAAAACTCATAGACACAGACAATAGTTTAGTGGTTACCAGAGGGTAAGGGGGTTGGGGGAGGGAGATGAGGGTAAGGGGGATCAAATATATGGTGATGGAAGGAGAACTGACTCTGGGTGGTGAACACACAATGGGATTTATAGATGATGTAATACAGAATTGTACACCTGAAATTATGTAATTTCATTAACAATTGTCACCCCAATAAATTTAAAAAAAAAAAGAAAAAGAAATAGAGGTTTAGGATAAAATGTGAATAAACAATAGTTTTGGGTTAAATTCAAATACAACCTGTTGTTTATCCTGCACTGGAAAAAATGAGATAATTCTATATTCATACATACATAGCAATCCTAATAAGTGATGAGAGGGAAAGACTCTTCTAGATTGCTTTTTTGTTTGTTTTGTTTGTTGTTTAATCCACAGTGAAAAAACAACAAAGGCTTGACCAACATCTTACCAGGTTTTACTTTTTCCCGTAATATCACTTTTGATCTTTAAGGTTCCTTCCAGGTTTAACAGTCTTGGATTCACTGATTTCTAAAGTCATGTGCCAGGAAATTCCATACAAGCAGGGCTCCCTGGAACTATCCCTGTTGGCCCTAGACTCTAGGGCCTAGAGCATAGATGTTCTCAAGGGTGAACCCAGTACAAGATGACGTAGTGTGTGACTAAGCTGCAGAGCATTACTTGATTAGCAGTACCTCAGAACTTCCCCTAACTCTGGTAAGACAGCCTTGGTGACCACTAACTCTGGCATTTGTATTTCTTAGTAACAAATACAGGGGCTGAGGTGATCACATTGACAGGTATAAAAATGTTGAATCACTATATTGTACACCTGAAACTAATATAAGCAATATAAGATTGTATACCAACTATACTTATATACTTAAATAAAAAAGAAAAAATACAAGAAACAAAAACAAATATGGAGAACTAATTATTACTTAACGAGCAAGAAAATCCTACTGTGCTCTCCTACAATAACATGGTAACTGGCTCTAATAAGACAAAACAACTGTAAAATAGCTTATAAAAATTTAGTTCCTACTCTACTTCTCACTGAGTTGGATGGTATTACTTCCTTAAACTAGAGATTTTCTGGTTACCATGATATTCACTGAACGATCCAAATCATGTTTAAATGGAAGTTCATATGATAAAACAATAATTAAGTTAAATTTAGTTAAATGTTTCAGTTATTTTCACTTCTTATAACTTGTACTCATTACAAGTGAAGACTAAAGCACTTAATTTAGTTTTTGAATTTCAGTAATAAAGAATAATAAAGAATCTTAATTTTGTTTTATGTGGAAGGAACTGGGATCTTTAAGTTTCTTGGCTAATTTAGATGCCCCCACAATCCCGCATTTTTTTCTGAATTAGCTTTCTGATCATAGTGTGTCCAGATCAGCACACACTATTCTAAATATATGGTAAGAACAATTCCTCTTACTTTATTCAATTTCACTGTTTATATAATAAAGAGCTTTGTTTTTATTTCTGCTAGACCCTGTTGCAATTAGAACTTAATCTTCCAAATTTGTAGAACTTTTCATTAAATATGGAATGATATTCTGATATTTTTTCCCCTTCCAGTCAATAAAAGCTTTCTTTTCTTTGTAGAAGTTAGGAATAGAGAAAGTAACTAACTTTTCCTTGTGAAATTTTATAAATACGTAATTCACAAATGAGTAGTCACATGGCTAATGGAATTGTCGGTACACAATTTCTTGGTTTTTTTTCTCTTGCTTTGTAAGAAATAAATTTTATTTTTTAGAGTAGTTTTGGGTTTACAGCAAAATTCAGAAGGCACAGAGATTTCCCATGTACCTTCTGTCCCCATATATGCATAACCTCCCCCATTACCAACATCCCCTACTAGAGTGGTGCATGTGTTAAAATTGATGAACCTACATTGACACATCATTATTACTCAAAGTCTATCATTCACTCTTGGTGTTGTACATTCTATGGGTTTTTGACAAATGTATAATGACATGTATCCATTTTATCATAGCATTCAGAATGGTTTCACTGCCTTGAACATGTCTGTGCTCTGCTTGTTCATCCCTCCTTACCCTCTAACTTCTGGCAGCCACTGATCTTTTTCACTGTCTCCATAGTTTTGCCTTTTCCAGATGTCATAGTTGCAATCATACAGTATGTAGCTATTTCAGATTGGCTTCTTTCACTTAGTAATATACATTTAGTTTCCTTCATGTCTTTTCATGGTTTGATAGCTCATTTCTTTTGAGTGCTGAATAATATTCCATTGTCTGGGTAAACCAGACAGTTTAGTTATCCATTCACCTACTGAAGGACGTCTTGGATGCCTCCAAGTTTTAACAATTATGAATAAAGCTGCTATAAACATCTGTGTGCAGGTTTTGTGTGAATATAAGTTTTCAATTCCTTGGTTAAATATCAAGGAGCACAACTGCTGGATTGTATGATAAGAGTTTGCTTAGTTTTGTGATAACCTGCCAGACTGTTTTCCAAAGTGTCATTTTGCATTCTCATCAGCAATGGATGAGAGTTCCTCTTGCTCTACATCTTCATCAGCATTTGGTGTTGTCAATGTTCTTATGGGTATGTAGTGGTATCACACTGTTGTTTTCATTACCTTTTCCTAATGACATATGAGGTGGAGCATCTTTACGTATGCTTATTTGCCATCTGTATATCTTCTTTGATGAGGTGTCTATTAAGAGCTTTGGCCCATTTCTTCTTAATTAGTTTGTTTATCTTCTTATTGTTGAGTTTCAAAAGTTCTTTGTATATTAGGGATAACAGTCCTTTATCAGATGTGTCTTTTGCAAATATTTTCTCCCAGTCTGTGGGTTCTCTTTTCATTCTCTTGGCAATGTCTTTTGAAGAATAGATTTTTTTTAATGAAGTCCAGCTTATCAATTATTTATTTTATGGATCGTGCCTTTGGTGTTATATCTAAAAAGTCATCACCAAACCCAAGTTCATCTAGATTTTCTATGTTATCTGCTAGGAAATTCATAGTTTCGCATTTTACATTTCTGTCTGTGATCCATTTTTAATTAGTTTTTGTGAAGGGTATAAGGTCTGTGTCTAGATTTTTTTTTTTCATGTATACATTTAGTTGTTCCAACAGCATTTGTTTAAAAGACTATCTTTGCTCCATTGTGTTGCCTTTGCTCTTTTGTGAAATATAAATTAACATTTTGTGGCTCTATTTCTGGCTTTCTGTTCTGATCTTTTGATTTATTTGTCTGTTCTTTCACCAATAGCAAACTACCTGGATTACTGTTGCTTTATAGTAAGTCTTGATGGTGGGTAGGGTCAGCCCTCCAACTTGATTATTCTTCTTTAATATTGTTTTGGTTATTCTGTGTCTCTCACCTCTCCACACACAAGGCTTGACAAGTAAGTTTGCAAACTTGCCACAATGCACTTACATTGGCAGCACTGTACAAACAGCTCGGTAAAGTTTCATAACCTTGGTATATCAGTGTCTGACAGCTGTGTTTGTGTCGACATGTGGCAGTGTCTTGCTGAATGTCGTTCATTATTGCTGTTGCGTGTTTTAGTGTGCCGTCACGAGAGTGTCTGAGCTTGAATTAGAGCAACGTTAAACAAACATTAAATTTCTTGTTAAAGTTGGCAAGAGTGGAAGTGAAATCAGAGACATGTTAGTCCAAGTTTACAGGGATAGTGTCATGAAGAAAATGACAATGTAGAAATTGATTAAACATTTTTCTTAGGGGAGAAAATGTGTTACTGATGAAGAGAAGTCAGGGCAGCCAGTAATGAGCAGAACTGATAAAAACATTGCAAAAAGTTGTCAAATTGCATGTCAAAATTGTCGGCTCACTGAGAGAAGCATAGCAGATCAAGTTACTGAAAATCTTGCCATGAGAAAGGTATGTGCAAAAATGGTCCCGAAAGAGCTCACCAATGAACAAAAGGAAAAGAGAGTCGAAATTTGCCAAGACCTTTTGAAGACGCAAGATGATGTTTTGGGCCCTGTTATCACTGGTGATGAAACATGGGTATACCAATAAGACCCTGAAATAAAGCATCGAAGTGCACAATGGAAGTCAGCCAATTCTCCACGACCAAAAAAATTCCATCAGTGCAAATCAAGTGTCAAAACGATGTTGCTAACCTTTTTTGATATCAGAGGGAGTATTCATTACGAATTTGTACCAACTGGACAAACGGTTAACCAAGTTTACTATTTGGAAGTGCTGAAAAGGCTGCGTGAAAAAGTTAGACGAAAACGACCTGAACTTTTTGCCAACAATTCATGGCTCTTGCATCACAGCAATGTACCAGCATTCTGTGAGGCACTGTCTGGAGGGAGTTTTTGGCCAGTAAACAAATAACTATTGGAACACCCTTCCTACTCACCTGAGCTGACCCCGAGTGAATTCTTTCTTTCCTCGAAGATAACGGAAATATGAAAGAAAGACGTTTTGATGACATTTAGGACATCAAGGGTAGTACGATGACAGTTCTGATGGCTATTCCAGAAAAAGAGTTCCAAAATTGCTTTCAAGGGTGGACAAGGCACTGGTGTTGGTGCATAGCTTCCCAAGGGGAGTACTTCAAAGGTGATCACAGTGATATTCAGCAATGAGGTATGTAGCACTTTTTCTACGATGAGTTCATGAACTTAATTGTCAGACTTTAAAATCAACTTGTCAATATTGACACAATAATTTGCTGGGATTTTAACTGGGATTGCATTGAATCTATAGATCAAATTGGGAAGAACTGACATTTGATGATACTGAGTCTCCCTATCCATGAACGTGGAATATTTCTCTATTTATTTAGTTCTTTAATTTTGTTCATCAGTTTTGTAGTTTTCCTCATGCAGATCTTATACATATTCTGTTAGATTTATACCTAAATATTTTATTGTTTGGGGTGCTAATGTAAATGGTAATGTGTTTTTAATTTTAAATTCCAGTTGTTCAATAGGAAAGTAATTGACTTTAGTGTATTAACTGTATATCCTATAACTTTGCTATAATCACTTCTTAGTGCTAGGGATTTTTTGGTTAATTCATTCAGATTTTCTACATAAACAATCATGCCATTTGCAAGCAAAGACAGTTTTATTTTTTCCTTCCCATTCAGTACATCTTTTATTTCCTTATCTTATTACAATAGCTAGGATTTCTAGTACAGTGTTGAAAAGGAGTGATGAAAGGAGACATTCCTGCCTTGTTCTTGCTCTTAGTGGGAAAACTTCTAGTTTCTCACCATCAAGCATAATGTTAGCTTCAGTTTTTTTTGTAGAATTCCTTTACCAAATTGAGGAGGTTTCCCTGTCTTCCCTGTTTACTGAGAGTTTTTAATCATGAATAGATGTTAGATTTTATCAAATGTTTTTTCTCCATCTGTAATATGATCATGTGATTTTTCTTCTTTAGCCTATTGATGTGATATACTACATTAATTGATTTTTTAATGTTGAACCAGCCTTGCATACATGGAATAAATCCCACTTGATTGTGATATATATTTATTTTTAAAAATTGTTGGATTTGTCTATGAATTTGCCTATTCTAGGTATTTAATATTACTGGAATTATATAACATTTGTCATTTTGTGGTCTGGCTTATTTCATTTAGCATAATGTTTTCAGGAGTTATAGATACTGTATCACGTATCAGAATTTCATTCCTTTTTAAGACATGAGCCTTTTAGAGGCAAGAGCCACTCAAGTGATTGCAGGATTTCAGTCTCGGGCAAAAATGGGATGAAAAATCAGGAGCCTAGATGGAATTACTTGTGGTGGGGCTCAAACTAAAGTTCACTAGACAAACAGGAATTCAGGGGCTTTCCACATACACACCAGATCCAAGCCTAAGGAGAAATACTAATTCCAGTTGACAGGCCAAGCCCAGGAAAGGGTAGTGTACCTGCCAATATTGGTTAGATTGACTTGGGACATGGGCAGGGCCCAGTCTGTTAAGAGAAAAATATCTTCAGACAAGAAATGACTATAGGATGGTGATAAACAGATGTTATCAGCAAATAGAAATAATTGTTAATGTTTATTAGCCAGACCACATTTTTATTTAATCCTCAAAACAAAAACAAACTAGGAAAAAAACACTCTTTGAGATCAGAACTCTAGTTGAAAGTATTAAATATTCAGATTTAATATGCTTAAACAAAAAAAGAAAAGTTTTCAAGACTGGCAATACAATGATGAATGATTAAAACAGATCCTTTCCTGCTCCTTCTGCCATCCTGATCTCACTGTGTGCAGCAATAACATTTTCCCTTTTGAGGATATTAGGAAATATAGTTATATATTTTAGCTCTGGAAACTGCATTCAGTTCTAGGTACCACACTTTCAAAGGGCCACTGACAAATTGTAGCATGTGCAGATGGAAGTGCCCTAGATAGTGAGGGAATATGAAACCGAGTTATATGAGACACAGTTGGAGGAAGTAGGGAGATTTAGCCTAAAGAAGAAAAAAATAACCAAAAAGTATTACAGAGACCACAGTTTTCAGATTCTGGAAAAGATACTCCATAGGCTAGGAAGTCATCATGCTCTGCCCACTGGAGCCTCCTAGGACAAGGGCCATTGTGAGGGAGACACAGGAAGAACATCGAAAGGAACTTGACAAACGCCATGCCAAAAGGGATGGACATCGTTGGAGACAAATACCAAGCCTCACATCTCTGGAGCTATCCTAATGGAGGATGTCGGTCAGTGCTCACATCATGGTTCCTCCAGGGCTTCCCCAGATGGCCATAGCATCTCTTTCCCTTGTACTCTTACCTCTGAGGTGCTTCCATGGTTTCCCCTTGTAGTTCAGTTCCATTTATATATATGTCTGTCTCCCATGAGCAATTCTCAACCCTTTCAACCTAATGTATGCTTTTTGTGACACACATTTTATAACACACCCTTTCCTATCCTGAAATGAAATCCATAGTTAATACAAATTACCTATACAGCACAAAATTCCAAAAATGCAATATAATGCCCTCATTGTAAGGAAAAGAAAGTAGTTTGTAATCAAATGACATAGTTTACAATATCTCCAAGCATGACCACACCAGGAGACAGTCAAGGAGATAGATTTGCAAGGATAGGATAGCTACAATGCAGACTGATGCAGGTGCCTGGTACTGGTAACCCAAAAACTGGGTGGGTTTGCTATCTGTGATGTAATCTTCCTCTTTTTTTTTCCAATTTATAACTTAAAAAATTTTTTAAATATGTATAACAAATTTTGCCATTTAGCCATTTTTAAGTGTACTGTTCTGTGGCATTAAATATGTTCATATTGTTGTTCAACTGTCATCTACAGAACTTTTTCAATCCCCCAACTCATGATGTAATTTTTTTAAATGTTGAACAGCTCTTGGTAAAGGTCCAAACAAAACCAAGTACAGCCTTCTCTCAATTTTCATGGTACTATTTGGGAAAGTTCAGTGGATATATGAAACATTCCAAAACAATATTTTGTCTTTTTTTAAAAACAATTAGGTCTAAGCTCACATAATTATAAATGGATTACCAGCCATGTGGATGCCCGGTGGGACGCAGGGTAGCACTTTGTTGTATTAAACAGTCCCAAACATTGCATGACGTCTGCATCCATGGCCCTGTCCACTGAGTGCAAATAGCCCCCTCAGTCACTACAATAACCGGAAATCATCCTATTACTTCCCTGACACGTTGCCACCATTTGAAACCAGACAACATAGTATGCAAACTCTGTGAAGGCAAGACCCAGTTTTGCTCTCTTTATACTTCCTTAGTATCTGATACAAAAGGCACTAGGTGTTTATTAAAGCAGAGAATACAGTAGAGAATATGCCCAGAGAGCCCTCCAGCATCTGTAACTCAGCTTTTCCAAACCTGATCTAAGGCACATCTTCAGTATTTACAATAGTCTAAGAAGTTAGCAACTATGGATTCATGTTCCTCACTGCGCATATCCAGTAGGTTATCGGACCATATCTCTTCTGCCTTTCCCAGCTCTGGTGTCCTCTATTTCCCCTGCTCCAGACTCCCTTTATGCTTTCATCCAGGCTATTGTAATAGCTTTGTTTCCTGGCTTCCATGCTTCCCCCTTCACACACACAGTGTGCGAACGTTCCACAGACATGCCAAGCCTTCCATGCTTTAGTACTATCGCTCCTTTTGCCTAGAGTAATTAGTACCTGTTTCTCCTGGAAAAACTCCTCCTCGTGCATCAAGACACAGCTTAAATGTCTCCTCCTCAGCTCCCAGACCTGAGACAAAATTTCCCAGTCTGTGTCTCGGTTCATGTCTGTGGCATTTCTTGCGTTAAATTTTATTTGTATCCACATGCCTGTGGTCTTTGCCAGTCTGAGTTCCTTGAGTAGAAGCTAATTGCTCAGGCTTTGGAGTCAGTGGCTAGAGTTTGAATCCCACATGATTTTACGGTCCTGTGATCTTAGGCAAAATTCTTAATCTCTTCAAACCCCGGTTTTCTTATCTGTAAATGGAGATAATATAATACTTATAAGCTGTTTAAAAACATAATTTGAAATGTTAATCATCATTGTTGGCTTTGAATCTGTCCTACACCTCATAGTGAGCACAAAAGAGAAGATGCTGACCAGCAATTTTGAATGAAGTCCTGCTGGTATTATGAAATTCTGAGATTTTATTATTTAGTCACAAAAATGCACGTATATTTGGTAGTGACAGCCAATTTTGTCATGAATAAATTTATCCATGGAAAATATTCTTAAAAGAAAAAAGGGATATATTTTCCCTTCTAACTTTTCTAGGTGCATTGAAAAACATTCATTCTGAAACAGTGATGTAAAACCCTTGGAATTAAAAAATCTATGCCCACTGTGGAAAATTATGTGCCTAGAAACTCCTATGTTTGGAATTTTGATTTGTATCTTTCAAAGTGTGAAGTATGGAAAATGTCACCTTGCTTTCACTAATCTGGGATGATGACAAACGGAGCACCACCAGTGCTGTGGAACCAAACTCAGAAACTATCCTGCAATTGTCTCACTTTCAGATATAGATATAGATATATAGATAGATACACTCGTATACTCGTAGATAGATTCTGATTCAGCTTAGGGCTCATTGGTTTCCTTGCTTTAAAAAGTCTTCTTGTATATGTCTTAAGTGCTGTTTGCAATATAAAATTAAATCTTGAATTTTAAAACCTTCCATAGCTAATACTTTGCTAAATGTTTGAAGCCTGACATTAAATCTCCATGCACTGGAGCTCTCTGATTTCACTGTTTGCAGCTAGTAAATGTCACTCTAAACATTGTGGCTTTCACTCACACTTAAGAGCTTTCATCTGCAGTGGGTGTAGCATGTCAGGGCATTCTTTGTGTGCCACTCCAGTGAGGGGGGAAGAAGACTAAGCCTGGCCTTTAAACAGTGAAAAAAAACTGCTTGGAAGGCAAAGACGACCCTGTTTTTATATGGTGTTTGTGAACACGCATCCTGAATTCTACCAGATACTCTTAAAAAGCAACTATATTAGCTCTGTCAGAACAGGGTCCCCGCTGAGTTCATTTATGGTTGCCAGCCAAAAGCTCCCCCTCTTTTGTGACTGGAGGAGGGTAAAGAGAAGAGGTAGTAGATGCTGTCCTTCAGTTTCACTTTTGCCTGCAAGAGGAATCTTGGTATCTTCTGGCTCCCCAAACTGTTTTCAACCTGGGTGTTTTATTTCTTAGTGCCTGAAGGCTACGGGCACGCAGGTCGGCTCCCACTTTTTATCATCTCGATATGAGACAAAAAATCAGTTTAGGGCTATTTTCATGGCAAGTGATATACTCCTGTTCTTTTATCTGTCTCCCCTGTTCTTTGTTTGAACATACTTTTATTTCTAGTCCCTGCAGCCTTTCATCCTAGGATTTTTATGTTCTTTCTTCCCCTGCCTCCTTCCCATCCCTCAACCCCCTGAATCCCTGTTGGGCCTTCATCCTCCTCTTGGTCCCCAGTCCCTTTTGGGTACATCGTGCTGCATGCTCAGCCGCTGGCCTTTCTCCTCCCCTGCCTGTTACCTACACTGCTGGTGCCACCTCCTCTACTTCTCCACATCCTCCAGGTCCCTCCTCACGTACCTCGAGGGCTCAGTCAGTATTGGCCACTATATAGCACACATGCTAAACTCGTCCCTAGCCACTGTTGTAGACAAATAGATCATCAGCTACGTTCTTAGGCATACGTGCGTTTTTAAGGTGGTTAATGCCTACACCCACCAGTGCTTCCAGTTTCTGGCAGCCATACCGATACGTGAATTGAAGCCTAGAAATATAGAACATTCTACAAGAAGCACTGAAGTGGAATTTTCTGTCAGACATAGATGCAAGTCTTTTACTCTCTTGCTTTTTAGCTATGTGGTCTTGGACAAATTCATTTATTCATTTAACAAATATTTATATACTGTCTAAAATATGCCTTGTATTTGGCTTTTGGGGAGCCACTTACAATCCCTCTGTCTTTCTTATGTTCACAGCCAACTGAGAAATAAGACCTAGAAATCTAATTATTAGCTTTATCAACTGATAAACGTCAGATTGGAAGCTTCTGTATGCAGCCCCCGTGAGCTTACTAATACTTCTCCCCTAAATCAGCCTGTAGGCCTGCCTCTCTCTACTCTGCACACAATTCAAGGTTCAGACAGTAGATGCATGTTGAAGACAGACAAACTGAAAAAAAGGATGAAAAGCTCATGGGGCCTGGCCAGGCTGAGCACCGTCAGTCTGTTTCTCCTGTGCTCACTGGATGGGCAGGCGGCTTTTCCTCCGTGGGGAAGGGCAGAGGGAGAGGCTGAGAATAGACTCTACACTTCCTTCCTGGGACCTGGAAATTCCCTTCCCTGCAGGAATACTGGAGGGTTGAGTATCTCCCCTTAACTCTAAGGATTATATTTAACCAGCAATTACCATAGTAAAAATAAATAAATATTGCTGGTGTGAACAAAATCATCTGAAAATGGAATTAACAATGTAGAAGGGCCCTAAATTGGAGTCGGGAGGCCAACAGGGAAGTCAGACTCATGCACACCCGCAATCCAGATGAGATAGGAACTTTTGGACTTTCCTGCTTACCATAGAAGCACATCGTGGAACTTTGCCTCTCTGTTTATTTTGTTACAACTTATGGTTTTTTGCCTTAATAAGCTCTGGCTTTCGTTATCGTCCGTAGAGCACATTTCAGTTTTTCCCCTGAATCTGTGTCCCCCAGATTTGAATTCTTTAAGACCCCCAAATAAACCTTTGTTTCACTTGGCAGCTTCAGTTCTTCCTTGTTCGACACAGTTTACTTCCTCACCTGTAAAATATGGATAGTTATACCTATCTTTCATTGTGGCTGTGGAGACTAAAATGAAACGAGATACTATTTACAAAGATTCTGAGAACCTGTTAGCTGTCCTTCTTTGATGGGGACCAGCCTGAAATAGGATTGGTCATTCAGTAGCCTGATAAATCTCTGTTGCCCTCTCTTTCTCTTCTCTTTCTAAACCCCAGTTTGGTCATTTTACCCCTCCTCACTCACTTGAAAAAAAAAAAAAAAAAGTGGGAACACTGGTTCTAAAGCCTTTGATTTCCAGTAAGCATGGGTTGAACTAACCCACACTGACCAAATCTTGTCTAATTCTAGCTTGTGTTACAGAACTCATTAGTCTGTGCAAAGGAAGTATTTGGAACAATTAAGCCTACTTTAGAACTACAAAACCAGTTGTACCTGAAGGGTCAACGAAGTACAATATATGGCTACAAACAGCAGTTATTACATGAGAAATAGATGTCTTAATTCCTCACGTTTATTGCTGTTGTATTAACTTGAATGATACTCATGAGTTTCTCTATCACCATAGAAAATAATTCAGATAAGCCTTGAAACCATATGATGAAGAAAAGCAGTATAGATAATAGTGTGCTTTAGGAAAGAGCTTTTATTCAAGGTATTTGGACTGTTAGTTTGTTTTAGCATTTTTTTCTTTTTCGTTATTTTTTTTTACCTTTTTTTTTTAACCTTCTGTGACTTTTTTT
Source organism: Rhinolophus hipposideros (assembly GCF_964194185.1). Classification (NCBI taxonomy): domain Eukaryota; kingdom Metazoa; phylum Chordata; class Mammalia; order Chiroptera; family Rhinolophidae; genus Rhinolophus; species Rhinolophus hipposideros. Next base: position 24,310,453 of record NC_138065.1, read on the forward strand.
TAAAAGACACCAGGAAGCCATTGACAATAAGTGATAACATGATCAGATTTGTATTTTAGGGAAAAGTCACACTATAACAGCACTATGGGGAGTAAAACTGAGGAAGAGGAGGGGAGACTAGAAAAACAGGTAGGAGGCTTTGGGGTAACCCATGAGAGGGAGATGGTCACACCAGGTAGTGTAGATCAAGAGCAGGACCCAGATTTAAGAGGCTTTAGGAGTAGAATTGGCAGGATTTGGCTGTGAGAAGGGGGAAAGAAAGAAATATATCAGATAAGGGGACTGTTTCCTAAAGTTAAAATAATATGATTTCAAATGGCAGTGCTGCCAGAGACCCTGTTCGCCAGGAGAATTAGTAGGTTAGCATGGGGAATCCAGCCAGTCTGGGAAAGAGAATTGGAGCCAAAAGAGAGATGGACTTGGGCCAGTAAGAAGGGCTGGACCAGTCCCCAAGAAGGGAGCTTGAGAGAGAACCCCAGCAGGTTAAAGCTGCAGGTCTGGTACAACACAGAGATTTGCCTTCCAATGACTGGAATGAGAGAAAGAGAAAGTGAGAGGAGGAAAAAGGGCAGAAAAAGAAGTCATTCGATGTGTTGGGGACACTTGGTTTCAAGAATGCCAGGGTGTCGTAGACTCTCCTGCTTCATTCAGTGAAGCACATGGAGCCTTAGTTCAGTTTTTCAAAAAAACAAAAACATCTAGCAAAAGTACTTCATTGGATATTAGCTAGATGTTTTTTATATTGTGGATTATATATTTTCTTTGGGTTTTATAAATTACATTCTTCTTTTACCTTAAATTGCCTGGATGGAGGAGACTTAATACTTGAGATAGGCTCTGTCCTTGTAGTCCATTTTTATAGGATGTTACAAGAACTTTTAGATTTTAAAACAAGGACCTATGAACAGGAAACAAGAAAAGATCAATGAGTACTCCTGCAAGGTAGAAGAGGAAGGGCAAAGAAAGGAGGATGACTTTACGGCTTTAGAACAGTCTATGGTGTTCTTCTGTCACCCTTTTATGTCTATGAGGTATGACAAGTTCGCGAACTCATCTTAGAAAGTGCTACCTACCTCATTGCTGAATATCACTATGGTTACCTTCGAAGTACTCCCCTTGGAAAGCTATGCACCGACGCCAGCACCTAGTCCACCCTTCAAAGCAATTTTGGAACTTTTTTTCTGGAATGGCCATCAGAGCTGTCGTCATTACCCTTGATGTCCTGAATGTCATCAAAATGTCTTCTTTTCAATATTATCTCTCTCTTCAGGTATAGAAGTCACTGGGGGCCAGATCAGATGAGTTGGAAGGGTGTTCCAATACAGTTATTTAATTACGGGCTAAAACCTCCCTCACAGACAGTGCAGTGTGAGCTGATGCATTGTCGTGATGCAAGAGCCATGAATTGTTGGGGAAAACTTCAGGTTGTTTTTGTCTAACTTTTTCACGCAGCCTTTTCAGCACTTCCAATTAGTAAACTTTGTTAATTGTTTGTCCAGTTGGTACAAATTCATAATGAATAATCCCTCTGATATCAAAAAAGGTTAGCAACAGCATTGCAACAAGTTGGCGAACTTAATTGTCAGGCTTGGTATATATTGTCTGAAGGTTTTTATTGATTGGACATAGTTCCCTTCAATACACGAGTGGCATAGTACCCAGGGCATAGTACCCTGTGCCCTTCATAGCGGAGAATTATTGGGCTTATCAATGGTAAACATACATTTTTTTAAGTTTTATAAGTGATTACATAAAACAATGAAAACCTATTTTTTCTATTGGTTTAAAGACTAAAGCTTTTCCCTCTATTTCATAGTTTTTAAAGACTCTCAGTATTGAAGCAGAGTTTTTAACTAATGACATGTTACAGAAGGTTATTGTTTATATTTGTAGAGGCAATGTACAAAACCGTTGTTTTAGCTGAGGTATTTTGTGATGTTAAACTGACTAGAGACCCAACAGTGAATCAGCAGTTTCTGCTGGCTCCCCAAAGACTTTTATTGTGCACCCATTTTGTGCCAAGCGCATGATAGGGACGGAATGCAATGCCACGTTTCTAGATTGTAGGCCCACTGATGGCTTATTCACCTTCCCTGGCCCTGTACCAAGAAATAATGCCTCAAAGGTGTTAACTCATTTAATCCTCACAACAATCCTGTAAGTTAGTTACCTGCCATATTATTCCCACTTTGCAGATAAGAAAACTGGAGCATAAGGAAGAAAAGCAACTTGGCCAAAGTCTGATGGCTGCTAAGCGGCAGAGACAGGTTTCTTACCCAAGTAGCTTGAGACGGCAGCATCCATACTCTGCTCATTACACTGTACTACCGTTCTCAGGACATAAATATTGAATTCATGAATACATTTCCTAATAAACTCATACAGATGAGACAACCCAGAGTGATGGACTAGTGGTAGTTATTAGAATTACAAAATGGATTTTAACATACTTCATAATAACAACAAATTTAAAGTTTGTGTCTGTCACATGTGTGAATGCCTTATTCCTGTTCCCCTCCAGAATTCCCCATTGCCACCATTTCCCCCAGCCAAAGGGAGCCTGGTTTTGGTTTCAGACACAGCTCTCTGTTTCAAAGACTCAAACCACTGTGGTCTGGCAGGAGGCTGAATGGAGCGACACAGCCAGTGGGAGTGTAAGTCATGAACAACAATAGACGAGTGGCATTAAAGGCTGCTCAGCACTTACTCTCCCAGGAAACGCTCTGTCAGACTCAGGAAGTGTGATTTAATCCTGGTTAAGATAATTCCATTTTATGCCCTAGAATAGTCTGTTCCTCTAACAGAATTTTATTTTCGATCTTGCCCTAGGAAGGCCTACCAATAAATAATGTAATGTACATTATTTGTCCAGTTAGCTGAACTACACAAAATAGGGATTTATTCTTCTGCCATTCCACCTCCTTTTCCCTTAAAAGACTCTTAAAAAAGGATCTGAGAACCTGCTGCCCCAACAGAAAATGCCTGGCTAGTGGCCCAGCAGTGCCCTCAGCAGGGGTTAGAGGAGGCGGGAAGACTAATTCAATCAAAAGAGTTACTGTTGATCTTGAAAGAACATCAGCCTACGGATGAAAAGGATTCTGCTTCCCCTTCAGCTCTAAGACCCATCTTTTCATATTTGTTGTGAGACAGCCCTAGGCAAAGAGACAGAAAAATAGCAAATATGCATGAGGGACTTGCTGAGTTCTGAGTGCTTTGCAGACTTTACCTCACTTAATCTTCACTGTAACACTACCACGTTTCCCCGAAAATAAGACCTAACCAGAAGATAAGCCCTAGCATGATTTTTCAGGATGACATCCCCTGAACATAAGCCCTCATGCGTCTTTTGGAACAAAAATTAATATAAGACCCGGTCTTATTTTCGGGGAAAGCATGGTATTGCAGGAAGCACTACTTAAATCCCTGTTTTACAGATGAGGAAACTGAGTTACAGAGAGGTGAAATAATTGGCTAAAGGTCACACAGGTAGGAAGTGGAGTCAGGATTTTCTCCCAGATAGCCTGGCCCCGGAGTCCATGCTCTCATTACTCCCCTTTCCTCTGACTATCAATTACCCTATCTTATTTAGACAGGAACTGTTATTTCAAGTAATAGAGGGCTTCATATTTGAATTAAAAAACCTGGAGGTTTGGCTGAGAATCTGTTATTTAATAATATTTGACTCTTGGTCAGGCAAGATGTTTCCCAGATTATCTGCTGGATCGAAACCTGTTACCCCCACCATTAAGATATTCTGGCAGAGGAGACACTCTGGTGCTACTGACAGACTGGGCCCCACTGCTAAGGCTCTTCTTGTCCAGCCCTCCCCCGCACTTCCCCCAAAGACCCAGTTTGTAATGCCAGGCAGCAAACCACTCCCCACATCCTCAGAGATGCTTCTTGAGCATGGGTGGGATGGGAAACCTTGGCAGCTAAGATAACTGTGAATGGCAGAGAATGTGCTGCCTGGCCGCCCGCCACCTCCCTTTTAATGTCCCTTTCTGTCCTCCCACCCCTCAGGTGCCTTCTCTCTATCCTGTCCTTATTCTCAGAATGCTGTCAACTAATCTTTTCTAAAACATTAACAAATAATAAAGGAGCTCATTTCTAATCCTTAATTAAGATAAGGCTCTTCCCAGGGATACTTGCTTTCTAAGAGATGACTAAATCTAGCCGACTGAGGAATGGGCATCCTGGCTGAGTTCCTCAATTTCAGGCAGTTCTCCCTGCTACTGGGAACCTCAGGCTCACTGAAAAGCACCTTCACACTAGTTCGTTGGTCTGCTTGTCCCCAAAGTGGTTTTGAGCAGGATGAGAGGAGTGGCCTTTGATGGGTCACCAGTACCCACTTCTCCTTCTCCCTGCTGCTTTCTCCCTTAGCACACAGACCCCTTTTGCAGGAATGAATCCAGGTGTGGTGCCATGTCTGAAGATAGCCAGCCCCTTTCCTATACTATAGAGCAGAGCTTTACAAGCTCTAGTTTGCACCAGAATCACTGAGGAGCTTGTTTAAAATGCGTATTCCTGGGCCCTGGACCCAGAGATTCTGATTTAGGATCTACATTTTTTTTTTTTTAAGTTTTGCCTTTTCCAGAATGTCATAGAGTTGGAATCCTAATAGTATGTAGCCTTTTTTTTTTTAATTTTATTGGGGAATATTGGGGAACAGTGTGTTTCTCAAGGGTCCATCAGCTCCAAGTTGTTGTCCTTCAATCTAGTTGTGGAGGGTGTAGCTCAGCTCCAAGTCCAGTCTCCGTTTTCAATCTTTAGTTGCAGGGGGCGCAGCCCACCATCCCATGGTGGGAATTGAACCGGCAACCTTGTTGTTGGGAGATCGCGCTCTAACCAACTGAGCCATCTGGCTACCCTTCTGGAAGCTCAGCAGCAGCTCGTTGTCTTCAATCTAGTCGTGGAGGGTGCAGCTCACTGGCCCATGTGGGAATCAAACCAGCAGCCCTATTGTTCAGAGCTCGCACTGTAACCAACTGAGCCATCAGGCCTCCCCAAGAGTACATTTTTGACAAGTACTCCCGAGTAAATGTGATGTAGAAGCCTGAGAAACACTAGCATAGAGTCACTTTGCTAGTTGCTGGTATAAAGGAGATCCTCTGAATGGAACTGGGATAAACTCATTGCTTCTCTCAGGTCCTATCAATGTTCCTGTCTTTTGAATTGTAATAGGAGGGAGTCATTAGTGCAGCCAAACATCTTTAACAAAACTCAGATAAGCTTGAAGGCAATAAAATCCTCAAAAAAATCACCCTGATTTTGACGAGCAGTATCTTCTGCTTCTCTGAGTCTGATGGAGTCAGGTGCACTAAAGCTAGGATTCTGATAAATGTGTGGTGAACAACTTTTAAACAGCTAGATGCACAAAGGGAAGCACGTGTTCTTTGGAGAACCTTGACAGCTCAGTCAAGGTGGAAGCCAAGCTTGGCTCCAGAGTTCCATGTTCTTTAACCACAACAATATACAAGTACTTAATGCATCTCAGTTTGTTGAATTCTATCTTCTTGCCTCTGTTTCTTTGTCTTTCTTTGAGAATATGGGTCTGTCTCTTACTCTTCTTATAAAGTATGTCCTTTTATGTATCCTTTTGACTCAGAATTAAGGAATCAGATAATCCTCTATAAAAATTCTTAAGCTTTTTTTTATACTGCAGAATTATCTGTGCATAAATTAAGGAAAGCTGCCAATTAGTTGTCAGTTCAGCAATCAGAAACTATACATAGGTCCATGTAAAAAAATTACAGAAGGATCACGTGGAAAAGACCAGTTAATCTACTTAAGAGGGCCTTGGCAGTCAGAGTTATGTAACTGTTTTGAATTCAAGCCAGTTTTTCCTGTTTAGAAAGGATATTCTCATTTTTTTAATGTTAACCATTTCCCCCATTTTATCTGCTGAAAAGTTTTTCTAATCCATTGTAGTCCAATGGCATGTTATATAGCCTGCTACTGATTTCTCTATTAAAGCTATAAAATATTAATAACAATTGCCAGAATTTCACCTCAATTAAACTCTCCATGTTATATCTACCCAGGAGCCTGCGTTGTCTTCAGCCAACTCCCAACTAATGCTGAATCTGGTCACAAGTACAGACCAAGTCACAGTGCCAGACCAGGAATGGACAGCAGAGCCCCAGACTCATCTTCTAAAAACTGGGTTTGAGTCTCAACTGTGTGAGCTTACATAGGTCACTTAATTTCTCTGTGCCTTCATGCGCTTGTCTAAAAAATAAGGATAACAGTGTCCAGCTAGAGGACTATTTATTATAAGGTTTAAGTGAGGTACTTATGCAAAATGCCACATTTGGGTTCTGTGCCTGGCAAGTAGTAGCTGCCCTGTAAATGTCAAGGTCTCTCCCTTCCTCCTCCAGCTAAGGGAAAAAGGTTTAACCACATGACTCTCAGAGGCTGCATCTAGCTCTGCAATCTGTGCCTCTGAGAGAGCCGCCGAGTACAGGGTGTGGGGAAAACAAAAGGGAAAAATACCGGATTACTAGGATTCAGACACCTCCGTGAAAACATTTCAGAGGGTTGAAAATACAATGAAAACAATAAAAGACCAAAAAGGCAGGAAATCGTCACCTTGACCGTTAGGTCCAGAGAACAGGAAAACTAAAAGATTCAATTTCGTCAGCTGAATGTAGAAGCAGCCAGGAAGGTTAGGAAAAACAATGTGTGGTTAGCCTGACCATGATCTTTACTGATGATGCAAAGCAGCCATGGCTTACCCATTCAGACAAAAGAAAATTTAAGTTTTATTTTTTTTGTGATGGAATATCGGGGCAAAGAAATGAAATACCAACTCTGCTTGGCACCGACAACCTCTGAGCTCTTTTGCCTGCTCTGCACTTATCGGAGGAGTAACCAAACCATGTGGAGTCTGGGGTCTGTAGGATCTTACTAACATGCACTGAAACTACAATTGGGAGGGGACATTGGAGCCTGATGTCTGTGTATCTCCGCCCCTACTTACCATCATTGTGGCTCAGGCCCAAATCAGAATGGTCACAAGAAAGTGGGAAGTCTGGTTTCCCACACAAGGGCAAAATAGCCAGCTCTTGTTTTGAAATGAACAAGATCAGGCTTATTTGTCACTGTATGGCCATTGACATTGAAGGCCATTTGGCCAATGGCTAAGTACGCTACAGAGGCTCAGCAGATACAGAGCAGGGAAGCTAGAGAATCCTCCAGTCATCCACCATTTGTGGACATCCAGAAAACACTGCTCCTGGAAGTCAGACTCCTTCTATCCTTTTTTTACATAAGTGTCACTTGGTGTGGATCATGCAAGGCAAAAAAGATGACTAGACAATAAAGACACCAAAACAGTGGGTTGGTTTATTCTTATAAGTTACCCTCTGAGAGGTTAAATCATGCCAGGTTAATGCCATGCCTGTGACAGAGTAAGGGACAAGACTGGTGCCCCCCAGTACTCTTAAGAGTTTGAAAAATGCCTCAAGTGTACTACTTCACTTTTGGAAGGATTATAATATTAATAGTAGCTACCATTTACTGAATTTTTACCATGGGCCAATGACTATGTTAAATGCTTTACATATATTATTTAATCCGACAGTAACGCTGTTAAGGAGATACTGATTTCCATGTTATATTTGTTTCTGGTTGGATTACCATTCCCCACTCCTGACGTTGTCTCCCTTATCACTGCAAGAAGGAGAATACGTTAGCACCGGTTGTGCACCTGCCCCAGGACCGTCAGGACCAGTCTCCTCTTGCACTACATCTGTGTTGACATCATTCACAAGAAGTTCAAACTCCCGTGACAAAGTTTCACCTGGACAGAACAGCTCTGTTAAATTGTCAAGTTCCCACTTCCCCCTAACCTCACAGACCGTCTCATTGGCTCTCGGTTACCTAGTCCACAGAATAGACACCATCCTCTTTCCTGCCTCTGCTCTAACCGATGGCCGGTTTACCTAAAACCCCTGCATGTCATCAGGTATGTGCTCATGAGTCACCTCCTCCCAGCTCTTCTTTGACCTCCTTGTCTTCCTGATCCCTTATTCTGCTTTAGATTCTGTGTCCATGTTGTTCTATATCTGTTATGTTCAGGAATGTAAACTTTGTGAGCACAGGGACTTCCGACTTTTGTTCACTAATACATCCTTACTACCCAGAACAGTACCTGGCGTATTATCTTTGCTCAATAAGTATTTCCTGAATCAATGAACCAGTTCATGACAGAGGAAACTGAGACATGGACTGGTTAGGTGATTTGTCCCTGGTGACCTTGCTGTCAAGCAGCCAGCCCAACTCTGTGTGATTGCAAAGCCCTGGCCTATGAACCATGTTGTTTCCCCTTTTGATGGATTATTTGAATGCAACATGAGCAAGAATCTTCTGGCTGAACTGGAGTACTCAGTGTTTGGGTGTCCATACATGGAACTTATCAAATGAACAAGACCTACAGGATCAAAGTGAACTGCTTCTTGTTTGATTACATCAGGAACAGTTTTGGGGGGGAGGGGTTGTTTTGTTTTATTTTGTTTTAGTTATCACCAAGCAAAATACAAGTAAGTGGCATTTGAGGAGCCAGCAGTAAATTCAGTATTTGTACAATATGTGTGCATTAGCCTATATAAAAACAATTTATAACTTGCCTTTTTCATATGGCTTAAAGGAAGATGAAAGCTATGTCTGGGTAAAGAGCAGTAGGGAAGTGGCTCGATGACTATGGCATGTTCATGCAGTGAAACACCTATGTAGAAACATGGAATGGAAGTAGTGATACAATTGGAAAAGTAGACCTCAAAAAGCTGTCTACACATTGATGACAACTCTGGAAATTCTCTGTGTGTTAGCAATAAAATTGTATGAGACTTTGAGGGTCATAAACAGTTGGTGATTGCAATGTTTAAGATTTGTTTGGTTATTTCATATTGGGCTTGATATTTAGCTATTTCTGTTTAATTCTTACTACTCAAATGATTAAATAGACATTAAAAAAAGAAGAGATACAGTGTACCATATGTGAGCCAAGCACATACGTCAGCACATCTGCGGCTCATCCTTTTCCTTCCTGCTGTCCACCTCCCCTAATGGCTGGCATCCAGCGCTGCCTTCCTCACACTTCCTGTCCTGACTCTAACCTCTGCTGTTACGGACCACCTGCCCTCCACCTGTACTTTCTTCCTTACCCTTGGTTACCCTCAGATGCTTCTCCATTCAGTTTTCTGAGGCTTTCGTCCCACTACTGTCGTCCTCCTCTATTGAATGAGGCCTTTTGTGTACCCTTTCCATTCACTGCAGCCCTCACCGGGCTCTTTTTCCTGCATAGTCCTCATCCATATTTCACTTCGTCTGCTTCCTGGACTCATTGTCCAGTACTGTTATCCCTGCCTGAGGAAATCCTATGACTGTTCCTTCTCTAACTCCGCATTTGCTGTTCTTAAAGTCTTTGTTCTTCCCATACCAGTTAGGGTTCTTGGTAACAAACCATAAAAATCCACTCTGGCTGACTGAAACGGAGAAAGAATTTAGTGAAAAGCTATTGACAGCTCTCAGAATTACCGGGAAAGCTAACGAAGTAGGGTTAGAAGACAGGGAAGGACAGGTGGGAGCTGAGCAGCTAGAAACATGGCCAAAATTCCATGGCCACAGAACAGGTTGGGGGGACACTGCTGCCACCACTACTGGACATTGAACACTGCAGCTGGCACCACTAGTACGGGATGCTGCCAGTGGCACCTTTGCCACTGAAGATTCTCCTTTTGCCTTGCTTCTCTGCATCATAGCTCCTGGTCAGATCTAGACAGAATATTCTGGCCAAGTCACTGGCCTAGTCACTAACCGCAAAGGGGACCTAGAAAGGAATATCTCACTTGTGCTGTGAGAGATAGGCTCTGCCTGCTGCCACAACTCACACAGTGGGAAATCACTCAGATAGATTCCAGGCAGGAACAAAAAAACAAAAGACCACATGGCCCATCCCCAATTCATGACAGTTGTTTTATTAAACTTTCTACAACTTCTTTAAGTCCTCGAAGCTGTTTCTTTTAACCTCTCACTCAGCAAGAACTCTGGAACACAGTTCAGTGCAAAATTAAAACCTTAGAGGTCAAAGATTTATATACAAAGATGTTCATAATAGCATGATTTAGAATAGCAAAAAAAAAAAAAAAGGAGTCAGCCTACATTTCCAAACAATAAGGAATAGTTAGATGAATTATGAGATACCTATGGGATTAAACATATGCAGTCATTAAAAATCATGAATTTTAAAAACTTTTTACAACACAAAAATATAACTAAAAAGAACTTTATAATATTTATGTATAAGTTCTCACAATTATGTACATGCATATATGAACATGTCTTCTGGTAAAATATAAATGTATATATATAAAGACATACATTGGAAGAGAATACACCAAAAGTTAACAGATTGATGGAAGGATTACTTTTTTCTTAATGCTTTTCTGGAGTTCTCACATTGAGCTGAAAAGTTAGTGATAATAGTTAAAAGAAAATCCACTGAGGGCAAAGTTTTGTCCTTTGTCATGTTCTCAGAAAGTACATTTTTTTCCAAATCAACCTTAAACTAAATACTCTGAATTCTTACTTTTTTCTCCTGATGTTGAAAGAACTCACCCTTTTCTATATAATCAATTCCTCCCTAACCACCCGTTTGTTCCACTGATCTTTATGTTCACATTATATAAACCTTTTCCCAGTCCTGTTTAGCTCATCCAGCTCCTACCTGAGCTCCTCTCCCCAACGTGTTCACTCATTCCTTGCCCTGTATTTTAGCTCAAAGATTCACTGAAATAGCCATCTTTGAGGTTTCCATTACTCCTCACCAAATCTGAAGATTTCTTCTCCACCTCTGTCTTTGCAGCTTTGTTGACTGCAAGAGACATTACTGATTATTTCATCATCTTTTACACACTTTGGAGCATAGCTAAGTCAGAGTGCCTTGTGGCTTTCTTGCACTCTTACGCACCTTACTTGATGTGGCTCCTTATTAAGCCTACAACCGTGCTCTTCTTCTTCCAGTGACTCCTGTTTCTGCACAGCAGGGTTGGCTCTCTTCCTCATATCCCCGGTAACCTGTCCACACAGTGGGGCCAGTGTACTATGAACAGAAGTTCTGATCTTGACAGAACAAGTGACCTCCACAGAGGCGACCTGCCCAGACCAGCTCTGCTTTGACAGTGGACTCCAGTTGTCTTCCATGGTCTTCCTTCATGGGCCCTAGCAGCTCAGGGGAGGGCGCCCAACCTTCCCTGGGGCCCTCTTACTACAGTTCATGAACTCTCTCCAGCCTCCACCTCTATCTCCACTAGCAAGAACCTATCCAGTACTCCAGTCTTCAGGCCAGTGCCTCAGAGTTGGACTCTGCTTCTCTGTCCAGTCTCTTCAGGTTGCAGCCCTAATTGGACTCTCCATCTGGTTTTCAGTCTCACCTTCACATGCTCTCTCTTGGATTATCCTCCACTTCATGGTCTCTGACCTTCAAACCAACCGAGATCTTGGCCCATATTCTGTATATAGGGTTCCTACTAGTTTAGGAGCTGAATTCAGATGACCTAAGTGAAATGTTTTTTCATAAATGCCGATGTTATACTTTAGCCAACAGGACTTGACCTGTGGTGACCCAATTCTATAGAACAATAACCGTCTTGTAACCATTCTTGATCCTTGATCTGGCTCGTCTACCCTCATGACTTCATATTTATGGTAGCCCTGACCTGTTTTGTTTTGTTGTTTTCTAGACCCATAATTTATATTATCTGTAGTACATCTCATGAACTGTCTGCTCTCAGAAAAGTTTATTGATTGATTTTTAATCCACCCAATAGGCATGTATTGAACACCTACCAGTTGGCACTCCAGGCGGTCAGTCAGAGACTAGTGAGAGAGTTAGACAAAATAAAGGGCTGTACCAGTTCAGGATGCTTCTGTTGCTAGTGACAGAAACCCCGATTGAAACTGGTTTAAGCAAGAATGTAATGTATTCCGGACAAGTCCAGCATTACATCTGGTTTCCGTCAGGCACAGCTGGGTCCATGTGTCTTAAATGCTGCCTTTGGGATCTGGCCTGTCTTCATCTCTCAGCTCCGCCCTGTTGTTTTCTGTGATGGCTTCATTCTCAAGCTCTCCACATGGCAGCAAGATAGATGTTAATAGTACCAGGCCCATGTCCTCCTAGATTCCGATACAGCAGAGAAAGCTGCCACACTCTCAGCAGCCCCAACAAATGTCCCACTTCGTCTGTGGTTTCTGAATGGATTGTGTTCTTCCCTGAACAAATGACTTTTGCCCTGGAATTCGATGCTTTGATGGGTCACACTGGAGTCATATGTCCTCTACTTATAGTTGGTTATGGAGTCAACTCTATGCCAGCACTTAAGCTCAGAGTGACGGATACAGTGGTTCCCCTGTGGAAAAAGCAAATTGATGTGGGACAGTAAAAAATTTTTTAAAATACTGTCAGTTATAGCCATGATGTTTATGATGAGTGTATGATAGAGTTACAAACAGGGTTAAGTCTGGCAAAGGGAGCATTTGACTCTGTGTACAACAGGGGAAAAAGGATTCTCTTACCTCTTGCTCCTTTCACTACTTCCTTTCCTTCCTTTTCCTTTTCAGCATAATTTAGTGAATGACTATTTTGTTCCAGGTACAGAGTATAGATTGTCCTAGAAGTTTACTCTGCCCATAAGGAGCTTACAAAGTAGTGAAGAAGAAAGATAGTAAGGGCAATACACCCACATTTATTGAGAATTTTTATTTTAAGAAATAGAAATATGCCCAGAAATAATTCCTTGCTTATATGGTCACTTAATCTATGACAAAGGAGTCAAGGATATACAATGGGATAAAGACAGTCTCTTCAGTAAGTGGTGTTGGGAAAACTGGACAGATATATGCAAAAAAAAAAGAAATTGGACCACTTTTTTATACCATATACAAAAATAAAATGGATTAAAGACTTAAATGTAAAACCTGAAACCATAAAACTCCTAGAAGAAAACGTAAGCAATAAACTCTGACATCACTCTCAGCAATTTTTTTTTTCTGGATATGTGTCCTCGGGTGAAGATAACAAAACAATTATTTTTTGAACAGTGAAGGAAACCATCAACAAAACAAAAAACCAGCCTACTGAATGGGAGAAGATATTTGGCAGTGATGCATCCAATAAGGTGTTCATATCCAAAATATATAAGAACTCATACAACACCAAAAAAAAATCCAAATAAAAAATGCGCAGAGGACCTAAATAAGCATTTCTCCAAAGAGGAAATATAGATGGTCAGCAAACATATGAAAAGATGCCCAACATCATTAACCACCAGGGACATGCAATTTAAAACGACAATGAGATATCACCTCATACCTGTCAGAATGGCTATTATCAATAAGTCAACAAATAACAACTGCTGGTGAGGATGTGGAGAAAAGGAAACCCTCATGCACTGTTGGTGGGAATGTAAATTAAGGCAGCCACTATGGAAAAAATTACGGAGTTTCCTCAAAAAATTAGAAATAGAGCTGCCGTACATTCCAGGAATTGCTCTTGGTATTTATCCAAAGGAAACAAAAACAGTAATTCAAAAAGATATATGCACCCTATTTCATTGCAGCATTACTAGTGATAGCCAATCTATGGAAGTAGTCTAGATGTCCATCAGTAGATGAATGGATAAAGAGGTTGTGGTACATATATACAATAGAATATTATTCGGCAATGAAAAAGAATACATCTTGGCATTTGCAGCCACATGAATGGACTTTGAGGGCATTATGCTGAGTGAAATAAGTCAGAGAAAGACTAATACCATATAATTTCACTTATATGTGGAATCTAAAAAAAAAACAACAAATGAATAAATAAAACAAAACAGACATATAGATAACAGAGAACAAGTTGATGGTTGCTACCGGAAGAGGGGGTGGGGGGATGGGAATAAAAATCAACAAGAACAAGTTGGTACCTGAGAAGACAATCACAGCTGATTTTAAATGTCTTCTATATATTTGTGTGACATTTAAGATCCACAAAGCAGTCAGAGAAGAGCAACACACACCCGTCTAGTGAAAGCTGGCTGAGCACGAGGCACTGTACTGACACCTTCTGTAGCACAGGGCAGGCTGCCCAAGCCCACAGGAGTTAAGTGATTTGCTCCAGTCACAGAGTTGGGGAGTAGGAGAGCCAACAACATGGGGAATAATTCAAGACTTAGAACAAAAAACAAAAATCCCCTCTAAGATGTGACTGTTTTTAGTGCCAGATGCCTTATTTATTCTGTATTTTAATTTGACCTTCAACTTTTTTTTTTAAGGTATTGTGTAACGGACCAGGAACATGTGTTCCTATCTGTATATCTGCCCTTCTCCTTGGGATACTAGGAATAAAGAAAGTGATCATTGTCTACGTGGAAAGCATCTGCCGAGTAGAACATTTATCCCTGTCCGGAAAGATTCTCTTTCACCTCTCCGATTACTTCATTGTTCAGTGGCCGACTCTTAAGGAGAAATATCCCAAATCTGTGTATCTTGGGCGAATTGTTTAATGAATGACAATTTACTTCTTTAGAATTCTGCAGTTAACAATATTTATTGTAAGTGGGGAGAAAAACCACGTTTCTTGTAAAGGCTTCTCAAAGTCCTGATAATTGTTGTTAGTCAAGAATAAAACGTGTAAATAACCCAGTGAAATAACTTATAAAACAAACATTAATAAACCATGAAGTATTTATGCCTCTGTGCGCCAAATTTGTGTATAAAAGTATCTATCACTGCCTGCAAGTTATCTTCTGACTTGTTTTAGTTATATTTTTCTAGAACTAAATACAGGATCTGTATGATTAGTAAAATTTCCTGGTTTTTTTTTTTTTCCAGTATTCTGCAATGTAAAAAGAAAAAGAAAGGTGTTTCTTAGTTTTTGTTCTAATACCACAGACTTTATTTCCTATATGGAAGCAGCAAAGTCCCTAGTGAGTCCTTTCAGCATAAAGGAAACAGTTATATTAAATTGGCTTCATGACAATTTACACTCCACATGCTTCCAAAACCTTGAGCATAAACCAGTGTCTTTTTTAATTCTTCAGTTTTGCTTTGTAAGTAGTTGGCCTTAGTCTAGACTATCTTTTTAAATCTCTTGTTTAATTGTTAAATTAAAAGGTGACCATTGCCATACTAATAACATGATTCTCTTTATCAGGTATCAAACTGAAAACAAGTTTGAGACATTTAGGCTTGGTAGAGCATATATTTACTAAACGTTTTACTAAGTACTTGCTGTATGCCAGGTATTTTTCTAAGCACTTTTCAAATATTTACTCATTTAATCCTAATAACAACTCGTTGAATTAGGGACTATTTTTATCCCCATTTTACAGATGCCTTGTCCAGGATTACATGACTAGTAAGTGGCAAAGCCAGGATTCAAGCTCAGGCAGCCTAGCATGAGAGGAAAGTCAGTTTTGTGGGCATGTGGCCTGTGCAGTCCCATGGGGACCCACACTTAGGAGAACCCTACACTTTGTTTAATATTCTGCTGTCACGCTCTTGAATTTCTTAACATATCTTGAACCAGGGACCTCACACATCACTTAGCTGGTCCTGCTTGAGCACCTGTGCTCCTAATGATGCCGTGTCAACTACAACAGAAGGACAACACCTAGTGCAGGACCTGGCCCAGGTAGCTCCTCAGTAAACAGGAAGCCCATGCCCCTCCCTTGAAGCTCTGCTCCTTTAACAAGGCAACAAACAATGAAAAGACCTCTTGCAGTATTTGAATTTTTAATTTTCTCTTTTTAAATCTTTTTTATAAGTATGATATAAATCTAATAAGGAAATGGGAAGAGGTTAATGAAGAGATTGATTTTTAATGAAAAGAGCCATGGTCACGCAAGATGATGTAAAATTAAAATGCTGAGGCTGATCTAGCCTTTCTTGTTCTTTTAGAAATCTTCTTTGAATAAAGGAAGCACATCTGTCAGCAGGACATTTTCTTAGGTTTTTGGTTGGAGGAACACATGGCAGAAAACTCTCAGAATAGTGAAAGCACTTTGCTGTCTGTATTCAGCAGCCATGAATGTGTTCATTTGGCTGTTTGGGCAGCCAAATGGTAGTTATCATGCTTTGGCTTCACTTCTCAAATCTCAGGCACTGGCTCTGTTTCCATGGACAAAAGGCCTGGAACGTCAGACAGCGTATTTGTGTGGTTCAACCATGAGCTGAGGTAAAATAAGCCTCTACTTTTCGATAGAGAAAGTGATGTTTTTAGGGACAGCAGCACATGCATTTTATTCATCTTTGAAATTTTCTCTGGTCTGTACTTTGTTTCTAAGTGGCACTAGATAAATAGTGGATGAGTGAAATTGGACTGCATTGAGTACAATTAATGCCTGTCTGTGCTCCAGGGCAGCCTTCCCAGGGCCCCCGAGGTAATCCTGCTGCAGAGGCTCCTGTCGGGCCAGAGCTCACAATGCTTAGGCAATAGAGAATTGTAGAAAAGATGCCATGATTTTTTCCAGAAATATATGTCCCAGATGTTTTACAGAGCCTTAACTCAGACAGTGGTTAGTTAGCCTGGAAAGTGAGAGAAAGAATCTGTGTGTTACATCATTAAAAATTTTAAAATAAATACCTCTGGGTTCAGGCTGCTGTGAATACATTCAGAGCCAGGCTGAGGCACATGTTACCACACCTTCTTGCTCAGTTTTAGATTATTTGGTAAATAAGCGCACACTCTGCTGTATGTTGTTATGGCTAATTTGAGTCCTCCATGTCACGTTAGTAAAAGGAATTGGTTTGAAATTATAGCAGGGGTTACAGTTTCCCTGGTGTGCATGTCTGTGGCATTGAGAAAGATAGTACTGCAGTCTCAACTCAAACTGAAGATCAGTAGCTACTTGTCCTTCCCACTTTCTCTGGAAACGCTCTGGAATGCAGCTTTTACTGGAAGAGTCTGTACATGAAAAATTAATTGCATCAGTTTTTAAATTAGAGGCAGGGAAACCACACATCCTGCCCACACCTACTTCCCTGAAAGATTTTTATCTACAGGCCCCTACAGGGCCTCGGTGGTTTGCCAGGTCAGAAAGTCTTCACTGCTTCAAATAGGACATCCAAAAATCATCACAGGAAGCTTTAGCCTGGAATGAAAAGTGCTATGGAATCATGTCAACAAGAGGAATGCTGTACAATTTTAAAACTGAATAGCAAGAGGTCCTTGCTAGAGATGACCCAAGCCTCCCCTCATAAAAGCAACTTGAAGCACATTTTTATTTGGCCTTCCAAAGAGAGATTAAAATTGGGAAATGTACTACCCCATATTTGCAGTTCTTTAGGTTAAATCAGGGCTTTATTTCTTCTGAAAAGCTCCACCTCACCAAAAGGAGTTTGATAGCAACATAATAAGCATATTTTATCCACAATAATAACATCATTGTGAGTGTAAAATAAGATCGTCCTTCTCCATTCAGCTCAGTTTTGGGGGCCTTGTGGAGTTTCTTCCCCAGATTTCAGCTCTGACACACAATGAGCAGACTCCCAGATTTCCTTGTCTGTACTGAACTTTCTTCTGTCAGGGCCCATCTCTCTAGCACTCTAAAAACAAATTGTCTAGGGAGATTCAAGATGGTGGATTAGATAAATACTGTGCCTGCTGCCTCCCAGGATCACACCAAAATTGCAAATAAATTATAGAACGATTAACCTTAAGAATCATCTGGACACGAGCTGAACAGAACTCCTGTAAATAAGGATATAAAGAAGAGACCACATCAAGACTGGTGGGAGGGGTGGAGACGCAAAATGGGCTGACCCAAACCCACAGAGAGGTTGAACATTGGGAGGGTCAACTCCGTGGCCGAGGACCCCCTCCCCCTTCCGTGAAGAGGAAGGGGACTCCCCAGCCCCACACCGGGTTCCCCAGCTCAGGGGTCCTGGGCTGGGAAGAGGAGTTCCCACTGCCTCTGGCAGTGAAAATCAGCTAGAACTATGTATGTCTGCCCTTCCTGGTGGCTGGAATTACAAGGTGGCTGGAATTACAAGGTGGCTAGAATTCCAAATGCTCTCATGTAGAACTGGCACATTTGCTGGTGGGCATTCACCTGGTCTCTGGTGGAGTAGGTAGCAGCTCGGGAGATCCAGGGATGTGTGGGAAAGGACTGAACTGAATGCCTTTGTCCCAGTAATGTGGGGGACCCTGTGTGGAGCCTGCACACGTGTGGTTTACAGGGGGATCAGGCACCATCTTTTCAGGGTTTTATGCCCTCCCCCAAATGGCCAAGCCTGACACCACATTGGTCTGGTAGAATCCACGCATGCGCACTGCCTTGATGACGCCTGGGTTCCCGCCCTCCACACAGCTGGTGCTATGTCGCCCGGAAATTCCTATCTGCCAGGCTGCTGGCCCCACCCATCGGGCTTCGGATTAAAGCAGGCAGAGAGCCTGTGGCAGCCCAGGAAGCATTTGCTGGAGGGTATTAAGCCATGACCTGCGCCGGCCCGCAGCACAGACTGGAGGTGGTGGCAGACCTTAGACAAGCAGTGGCTGGCTGTAGTGTTCTTGGGGGATTTTTGTAGGGTGATCCTGGGCCCAGCACTGGTGTGGAAGCTGAGACTGTGCTGAATTTGTAAGCCTGTGGCAGCCCAGGAAGCATTTGCTGGAGGGTATTAAGCCATGACCTGCGCCGGCCCGCAGCACAGACTGGAGGTGGTGGCAGACCTTAGACAAGCAGTGGCTGGCTGTAGTGTTCTTGGGGGATTTTTGTAGGGTGATCCTGGGCCCAGCACTGGTGTGGAAGCTGAGACTGTGCTGAATTTGTAGAAACTACCAACGACACCCCTTAGCTCCCTAGAATCCCACACCACCCACCTAGAGCTGCATTGCCAGGGGCACTCTGGGCACCTAGGCGGCCACCCTGCCCCCTCAAGCCACGGAGGAGGTTTTTTACAGCAACAGACAATCCACAATGGCCTGGGGAGATTTTGGTGGTGGATAGTGACCCAAAAACTGCACTGAAGCCACTCGGGAACAGCTCTCAGGAATCAGTGGTGTGCTGCAGTGTTCTTGAGGCACTGGGCAAGGTGGTCACAGGCTGGGCTCTGGAGTAAGAACTGAATCGGCATTAACTGTAAAAACCACCAGTCACATCTCGTGACTCCCTTGAACTCCACCCCACCCAGCTAGTGCTGCATTGCCAAAGGCACTCTCAACACTGGGTCAACCGGTCTGGCATGCACACCTAAGGAGCCTCTCTCAACAGCTGGGCCTTACGGGCAGCTGGTGGGTGGCAATAGGCCTAGAGGACCCTGGGCCTTTTGCTAAGCTGCCTCAGGCACACTATTGGTGGAAGCCAGCCTCAGTTCACAACAGAGCCATCCATGGTGTGGTTGGCTGCTGTGTGTGCTGGACTCAGGGCCACATGCCTCTAGGTCCAGCACACACAGCAGCCAACCACATATGGCTTGGAGGGACCTACCAGGTAGCCACAGGCCAGTAACAGGCAAGGTTAAAATTGCCCTGCACAGGAGCCCCTCTACAAAAGATACCAGAAACAACACACCCAGAGGCTGCTTCAGACCACACCGGAGCACTACCTGGTTAGCAGCACACCTAAAGGGGGGGTCTCAACAGGCACAAGAGCCTGCAGAGGCAAAGCCTCCTCTGAGGTGTCAGCCCCCAGACAGCAGCTCATACACTGTGGGTGAAGCTGGTCCTCACAGGTGGTCAGTCTGGGAGTCGTTCCCACCCACTGATGCACCAAAAGCAATCAAGGTTCAACTACAGCAGGAGAACACACACAACACACAAGGGACACTCCTGGAACAATGCACAGCAGATTAGGGAGATTGCACAATTCGAGTACACATGACACATACTACATAAGGCCACCCAGCAAAGACTAAGACATAGGAGAGCTACCTGATACATAGAAGCAAACACAGAACGGCAGCCTGAATGAGAAACAAAAAAACATGTCCCAAATAAAACAATAGGAGAAACCTCCAGAAACAGAACTAAATGAAATGGAGACAACCTACCAGAGACAGAGTTTAAAATACTGATTATAAGAATGCTTAAGGAACTTAGTGAGAATTTTAACAAAGAGATAGCAAGCATAAAGAAGGACATAGAAACCATGAAAAAGAGCCAGTCAGAAATAATGAATACAATAACTGAAATGAAAAAGATACACTAGAAGGAGCCACCAGCAGATTAGATGAAGCAGAGGATCAAATCAGTGATTTAGAATACAAAGTAGCAGAAAACACCCACTCAGAACAACAACAACAAAGAGGAATAAAAAACAAGATAGTATAAGGGACCTGTGGGACAACAGCAAGTGTAACATTAGCATCACAGGAGTACCAGAAGGAGAAGAGAGGGAGCAAGGGACTGAGAACATAATTGAAGAAATAATGATGGAAAATTTCCGTAACCTGGTGAAGGAAATTGACATACAAACTCAGGAAGTGCAGAGAGTCCCAAACAAGATGAACCCATATAGGCACACACCAAGACACATAGTTAAAATGGCAAAGTTTAGAGTCGCCCGTGACGTGCCATCTCTGCCCTCCACCTCTTTTCGCTCCTACCTGTCTGCCGCCGCCGCCATGGCCCAAGCTGATATTGCACTGATTGGACTGGCTGTCATGGGCCAGAACTTAATTTTGAACATGAATGATCACGACTTTGTGGTCTGTGCTTTTAATAGGACAGTCTCCAAAGTTGATGATTTCTTGGCCAACGAGGCAAAGGGAACCAAAGTGGTTGGTGCTCACTCCTTGGAGGAGATGGTCTCCAAGCTGAGGAAATCTCGGCGGATCATACTGCTTGTGAAGGCTGGTCAAGCTGTTGACGATTTCATCCAAAAATTGGTCCCATTATTGGAGATTGGTGACATCATCATCGATGGAGGAAATTCTGAATACGGGGACACTACAAGACAATGTCGAGACCTCAAGGCCAAGGGAATCTGGTTTGTGGGGAGCGGAGTTAGCGGTGGAGAGGAAGGGGCCCAGTATGGCCCATCACTTATGCCAGGAGGGAACAAAGAAGCCTGGCCCCACATCAAGACAATCTTCCAGGGCATCGCGGCCAAAGTAGGAACTGGAGAACCCTGCTGTGACTGGGTGGGAGAGGAGGGAGCAGGACACTTCGTGAAGATGGTGCATAATGGGATAGAGTATGGTGACATGCAGCTCATCTGCGAGGCCTACCATCTGATGAAAGACGTTCTGGGCATGGAGCATGATGAGATGGCAAAGGCATTTGAGGAATGGAATAAGACAGAGCTAGACTCATTCTTGATTGAAATCACAGCCAATATCCTCAAGTTCCAAGACAGTGACGGCACACACCTGCTGCCAGAGATCAGGGACAGCGCGGGGCAGAAGGGCATGGGGAAGTGGACGGCCATCTCAGCTCTGGAGTACGGCATGCCCGTCACCCTCATCGGAGAAGCGGTCTTTGCCCTCTGCTTATCATCTCTGAAGGACGAGAGGATTCAAGCTAGCAAAAAGCTGAAGTTGTCCTCAAAAGGTCCAGTTTAAAGGTGATAAGTCATTCCTGGAGGACATTCTAAAGGCCCTCTATGCTTCCAAGATCATCTCTTACGCTCAAGGCTTTATGCTGCTGAGAAAGGCAGCTACTGAATTTGGCTGGACCCTCAACTATGGTGGCATTGCCTTGATGTGGAGGGGGGGGCTGCATCATCCGAAGCGTATTCCTAGGAAAGATCAAAGATGCATTTGATCGAACCCAGAACTTCAGAACCTACTACTAGATGACTTGTTTAAGTCAGCAGTCGAAAACTGCCCGGAGTCCTGGCGGCGGGCAGTCAGTACTGGTGTCCAGGCGGGCATCCCCATGCCCTGCTTCACCACTGCTCTTTCCTTCTATGATGGGTACAGACACGAGATGCTGCCAGCCAACCTGATCCAGGCTCAGCGGGATTACTTTGGGGCCCACACCTATGAACTCTTGGCCAAACCAGGGAAGTTTATCCACACTAACTGGACCGGCCATGGCAGCAGTGTGTCTTCCTCTTCATACAATGCCTAGTCGCGCTCACCGTGTTAACCCACCCCAATTCCATAGACGGGACATTCCATTTGCCACACAACACTGCTTACATGGCCCTTTGCCCTACTTTCTGCTCTGATCTTTTAAAACAAAGTGTCGGAAGAGACTCCCGAAAAGTCACCTTACCTGTGAAGTAGTTCTGTGAGACCCACCGTGGGCTCTGTCCTTGCCTTTAAGGACTGGCCAGGAATTAATGTGCAACAGTGCAAATCAGTTCCTGACGCAGTGACTTTCCACATGTCCCATGTCCCGTGGATTAGGGAGGCATCTAAGTTTCCCCTGATGGAGGCAGCAGCTCTTAACCACGTAGGAGGGAAGGGCTTTCTTTGGAAATTGATCAGACTGGAACCTTTGTATCATGCAGCTGAATTCCTTTTTTCCTTTACTTAATAAAAACTACATTATATTTTTTTTAAAAAATGGCAAAGTTTAAAGACGAAAAGAAAATCCGAAAAGCAAAAAGAGAAAGACAACTAGTTACTCACAAGGGAGCTCCCATAAAACTGTCAGCTGATTTTTCTACAGAAACTTTGCAAGCCAGAAGGGAGTGGCATTCCTATTCAAAGTGATGAAAAACAAGGGCCTACAACCAAGACGACTCTACCCAGCAACACTATCATTTAAAATTGAAGTAAAGATAAAGAGCTTTCTAGATAAGAAAAAGTTAAAAGAATTCATTACCACCATGCCAGTATTGCAAGAACTGTTAAAAGGACCTCTTTAAGTAGAGAAGAAAGGATAAAAACAAACAAAGTAACAAAGACCAAAAAATACGAGTAATAAAATGGCAATAACTATGTACCTATCAATAATCACTTTAAATGTAAATGGAGTAAATGCTCCAATCTGAGTGGATAAGCAAACAAGACCCATGCATATGCTGTCTACAAGAGACCCACATCAGACAGAAAGACATACACAGACTAAAAGTAAAGGGATGGAAAAAGATATTTCACACAAATGGAAATGAGAAAAAAATCTGGAGTAACAATACTTATATTGGACAAAATAGACTTCAAAATGAAGACTATAATAAAAGACAGAAAAGGACATTACATAATAATAAAGGGATCAATCCAACAAGAGGACATAACCCTAATGAACATCTATGCACCCAACATAGGAGCACCTAAATATAAAACAAATATTGACCAATATAAAGGCAGAAATCAACAATAACACAATCATAGTAGGAGACTTTAACACCCCACTCACACCAATGGACAGATCCTCCAGACAGAAATTCAGTACAGAAACAGTGATCTTAAATGACGCTTTAGACCCAATGGTTTAATTGATATTTTTAGAGCATTTCTCCCCAAAGCAGCAGAATATACATTCTTTTCAAGTGCACATGGAACATTTTTCCAAAATAGACCACATATTAGGCAACAGTCTCAGTAAATTTAAAAAGATTGAAATCATATCAAGTGTCTTCTCTGACCACGGTGCTATGAAACTAAAAACCAATTACAAGGAAAAAACTGAAAAACACAAATACATGGAGACTGAATAACATACTACTAAATAATGAATGGGTCAACAATGAGATCAAAGATGAAATGAAAAGATACCTTGAGACAAACAAAAGTGAAAACACAACAACCCAAAATCTATAGGATGCAGCAAAAGCACTTCCAAGAGGGAAATTCATAGCAATGCAGGCCTACCTAAAGAAACAAGAAAAATCTCACGTCAACAGTCTATCTTTACACCTAAGAAAACTGTAAAAAAGAACAGCAAATTGAGCTCAAAGTGAGTGCAAGGAGGAAATAATAAAAGTCGGAGTGGAAATAAAATAGAGAATAAAACAACAATACAAAAGATCAGTGAAACCAATAGCTGGTTTTTTGAAAAAAGAAACAAAATTGGCAAACCTTTAACCAGACTCATCAAGGAAAAAAGAGAGTATCCAAATAAATAAAATCAGCAGTGAAAGAAGAGAAGTGACCAGAGACACCACAGAAATACAAAATAGTTTAAGAAAACACTGTGAGTAACTGTATGTCAACAAAGTAGACAAACTGGAAGAAATGGATAAATTCCCAGAAACATACAATCTTCCAAGGCTGAATCCAGAAGAAACAGAAAATCTGAACAGACAAAATACTACCGAAAAAATTGAATCAGTAATCAACAAGCTCCCAGTAAACAAAAGTCCTGGACCAGATGGATTCACGGGTGAATTTTACCAAACACTCAAAACAGAATTAACACCTGTTCTCAAACTATTTCAAAAAAATCCAGGAGAAGGGAAAGCTCCCAAGCTCATTTTACGAGGCCACTATTACCCTGATTCCAAAAAACAGATAAAGACATTACCAAAAAAGAAAAGTATAGGCTGATATCCTTAATGGACATAGATGCAAAATTCCTTAACTGAATTCAGCAATACATTAAGAAGATTATTCCAGTGGGATTCATTTGTGCAAGATTGGTTCAATATCCACAAATCAATTAATGTGATACATCACATAAACAAAATGAAAAATAAAAATTATATGGTCATATCAATAGATGCAGAAAAAGCATGTGACAAAAGCCAGCATCCATGTATGATAAAAACTCTCAGCAAAGTGGGAATAGAAGGAATATATATCAACATAATAAATGCTCTATATGACAAACCCACAGCTAACATCATACTCAATGGGGAAAAGCTAAAAGCATTCTGCTTAAGATCAGGAATAAGACAAGGATATCCACTTTTATTCATTATAGTACTAAAAGTCCTAGCCACAGCAATCAGACATACATACATACATACATACATACATACATACATACATACATAAATGGCATCCAAATTGGAAAGGAAGTAAAACTGGCATGATTTGTAGATGACATGATATAGAGAACCCCAAAGGTTCCATAAAAAAACTATTAGAACTGATAATTGAATTTAGAAAAGTAGGATACAAAATTAATCTTCAGAAATTGGTTTCATTTTTTACACCAGTAACAAAGTATCAGAAAGAGAAATTAAGGAAACAATTCCATTTACAATTGCATCAAAAAAATATAAAATACTTAGGAATAAATTTAACCAAAGAAGTAAAAGACCTGTACTCAGAAAATTATGACACGGAAGAGAGAAATTAAAGAAGATACAAATAAATGGAAAGGTATACCATGCTCCATGGATAGGAAGAATTAATATAGTTAAAATGTTTATACTACCCAAAACAATATATAGATTCCACACAATCCCTATCAAAATACCAATGACATTTTTCACAGAACTAACTAGAACAAATAATTTTAAAATTTATATGGAAGCATAAAAGACCCTAAATAGCCATGGTAATCCTGAGAAATAAGAACAAAGTGAGAGGTATCATGTTACCTGATATCAAATCATACTTCAATGCTATAGTAATCAATACAACATGTTATTCTCATAAAAACAGACACATAGAACAATGGAACAGAATAGAGAACCCAGAAATAAGTCCATACCTATATGGCCATTTATGACAAAGGAAGCAAGAATTTACATTGAGGTAAAGATAGTCTACTTAATAAATGGTTTTAGGAAAATTGGACAGCTATATGCAAAAAATGAAATTAGACCAACTTCTTACACCATATACAACAATAAACTCAAAATGGATTAAAGACTTAAATGTGAGACCCGAAACTATTAAACTCCTAGAAGAAAATATAGGAAGCAAACTTGCAGACATTATCCTTAGTAATATTTTTACTGATACATCCCCTTAGGCAAGGGAAGTGAAAAAAAATGAGTGGGACTATATCAAACTAAAATGTTTTTTTCACGGCAAAGGAAACCATCAGTAAAACAAAAAGACATCCTACAGAATAGGAGAAGATGTTTGCCAATGATACATCTGATAAAGGGTTAACATCCAAAATTTATTTAAGGAAAAAAAAAAAGCATACAACTCAACACCAAAAAAGCAAACATCCGAATTAAAAAATGGGCAGAGGATATGAAGAGATATTTCTCTAAAGCGGATATACAGATGGCCAATAGACAAATGCAAACATCATGTGATCCTCAGTCACTCAGAGAAATGCAAATAAAAACCACAGAGAGATACCACCTCACTCCTGCCAGAATGGCTATCATCAATAAATCAACAAACAACAAGTGTTGGCAAGGATGTGGAGAAAAGGGAACCCTTGTATACTGTTAATGAGATTGCAAATTGGTGCAGCCATTATGGAAAACAATATGAGGGTCCTCGAAAATTAAAAATAGAACGACGTTGTAACCCAGCAATTCCACTCCTGGGTATTTATCCAAAAAATCCAAAACAGTAATTCAAAAAGATATATACACCCCTATGTTTATTGCCACGCTATTCACAATAGCCAAGATATGGAAACAACAGAAATGCCCATCAATAGACGATTGGTTAAAGAAATTGTGGTACATTTATACAATGGAGTATTACTCTGCCATAAAAAAGAATGAAATCTTACTATTTGCAATAACATAGATGGACTTAGAGAATATTATGCTAAGTGAAATAAGTCAGAGTGAGAAAAACAAATACCGTATGATCTCGCTTATATGTGGAATCTAAAAAAACAGAACAAATGAGCAAACAAAACAGAAATTACACTCAGAAATATAGAGAAAAAATGATGGTTGCTAATGGGGGGGGGGGAATGGGGAAAGAAGGTGAAGGGATTCGAAAGTACAAATTAATAGTCACAAAATAGTCATGGGAAAATATAATCAATAATGTATAGATTAGGTAGTGTCCCGGATGGGTACTGAACTTACCGTGGGGAATACTTCATAGATTAGTAGATGCGTGATCACCTGAAGCTGATGTAGAATAATATGAAATGTCAACTATAATTAAATATATATACAGAGGGTGCCAAAAAATGTATACACTTTAAGAAAGGAAAAAACTATTAAAATGGTAATATAATGAATGACAATGGCATTCATTTGATTAATGCCATCTTTTGAGCAAATGTCATACTACACATTGCTGCTGCAATTCAACTCAACTTCCAAAAGTAACAGCATCTCTTAAAATGTGTACAGTTTTGGATATATATATATATATATATATATATATATATATATATATATATATATCACAGTTTGTGACATATAGCATAGGGAATATAGTCAATGGTACAGTGACAGCTATATAGTATGTCAGAGGGGTAGTAGACTGGGAGAGGGGTTATCATGTTGTGAAATGGTATAAATGTCTAATCCTTATGTTGTTTTATACACCTGAAACTAATAATAAAAAATAATAATAAAATTAAAAACAAATTGTCTACACTTGTGTTCTTATTGCCAACTCACTTCAAACATGGATTTGACATTGCTGTTCCTTTTCCCTCCATGGTAATTAACTGATGCCATCCTCTATCATATCTATCAAACAACAAACTTGGGAATACTTTTTGCTTTTTACTCTCTTTCTTTAATCCACATATAATGGATATGAACAGCTATGTTGAGTTTAAAATAAAAAGTGCTACATAAGAAATGGGCAGACTGCTGAGATAAGAATAAGGTGCTGAGTTCTCTAGGTAGGGATCAGAAAAACCTCTCTAAGAAAGCGACATTTTAGCTGAGATCTGAAGGTTATTGCCTTAAATATCTGTCCTTCTTGTTCCAGTTTTCCTCTCACCTTACATTTACCTCTCCCACAAAATCTTCCCCGTTTCCCATAGCCTGGTTTCAGCCACTTCTTCCCTAAACACCTCTGTGACATAGCCACCCATACCTAAGGTTAGTGATGAAATACATACCATCATATTGCAATACTTTGTACATAGAAACACCTGTGGGATTTCTGGTCAAGATGGCAGGGTAACTAAATGCTGTGCTTGCCTCCTCACGACCCCATCAAAATTACAACTACAGAACAACGACCATTGATAATATCCTGAAGTCTAGATGAACAGAAGTCCTGCAACTAAGGTCATACAGAAGAAGCCACGTGGAGACTGGTAGGAAGGGTGGAGACTTGAAACTGGATAGTCCCACACCCATGTGTGGCAATAAAAATTGGAAGTGATATCTCAGCTTTGAAGGTACCCACTGAGGAGTAAGTGGTCCCATCCCAACACCAGTCCAGGATTCCAGTGTCCAAAACTTCTGGCTGTGAAAACCAGCAGAGATTGTGGCTAAGTGAAATGGAAGGTGGCTGGAGTCCCATGCACTCCTTTAAAAGGGCCTGCACATGGATTTACTTGCCGACGGACTAACTTGTTCTGAGCTCTAGCACTGGGGCAGCAGCTCCAGGGACAGACACCAGGGACATATGGGAAGGAACTGAGTTGTCTGCCTTCAGGGCGAGGGCTGGAGGAGCCAGGTTTCTTCCAGACAGAAGTGCTAGAGGTGCCATTGTTCCTTTGTTGAGCCCTCCCCCATCCCGGGTGCAGACAAAGGCAGCCACCCTATCTGAGTCTCCATCAACCTGGCTAACACTGCACGTTTGTCCTGCCCTGGTGATTCCCTGAGCCTCTGTCCCGCCCAACTTGTGAGCCCACCCAAGCCGCTTCCAGTGGCTTTTCCATACAAATGGCCTGTCTTGGCTCATACTGCAGACTTTCCTCAAATCCCTCTACGGTTCACAAACACCAAACAAGAAGCATGTGACTTTGGAGTGCCCCGAGACTCTTGCTAAGCAGCCCCAAGCCTGGCACTAGGATTAGCCAGCCTCGGTTCACAGCTTAGCTTCTCCCAGGCACTTCCAAGTCCAGCACAAGTGACAACCATCTTCAAATCACACCAAGTGGCCCTGAGCTGGTCACAGTCAACAGCTGACCTTGGCCTGCAACAGAGCCCCTCCCAAGTGGCCAGTCTCAAAACCAATCAGCCTGAGGGCCAATTCTTCCCACTGGTGTGCAAAAAGCAACCAAGGCTCAATTGCAACAGGAGGACACACAACCCACAAAAGGGACATACCTGGAGCACCCAGTTCAGGTGACCAGAGAGACTGGGCCACTGGACCCCACAGGACACCTACTACATAAGGCCACTCTACCAAGACTAGGAGACATAGCAGCTTTACCTTACACATAGAAACAAACACAGGGAGGCAGCCAAAAAGAGGAGACAAAGAAACCTGTCCCAAATGAAAGAACAGAACAAAGCTCCAGAAAAAGAACTAAACAAAATGGAGACAAGCAATCTGCCAGATGCAGGGTTCAAAACTGCTTATAAGAAGGCTCAATGATCTCAGTGAGAACTTCAACAAAGAGATAGGAAACATAAAAATGGAGATAGAAAACATAAAAAAGAACCAGTCAGAAATGAAGAATTCAATAACTGAAATGAAGAATACATTAGAGGGAATCAACAGCAGATTAGA
This sequence comes from Rhinolophus hipposideros, assembly GCF_964194185.1. Lineage (NCBI taxonomy): Eukaryota > Metazoa > Chordata > Mammalia > Chiroptera > Rhinolophidae > Rhinolophus > Rhinolophus hipposideros. The sequence goes on from NC_138065.1 coordinate 24,339,850, forward strand.
TGAAGCAGTGGATCAGATCAGCAATTTGGAAGATAAGGTAGCAGAAAAGACCCAAACAGAATAGGAAAAAGAAAAATAGGAATCAAAAAAAAAAAAAAAGCAAAAAGTGAGGGCAGTTTAAGGCACCTCTGGGACAACATCAAGTGTAACAACATTCACATCATAGGGGTACCAGAAGGAGAAGAGACAGATTAAGGAATTGAAAACGTATTTGAAGAAATAATGACAGGAATCTGATGAAGGAAATAGATATACAAGCCCAGGAAGCACAGAGAGTCCCAAACAAGATGAAATGAAAGAGGCAAACACCAAGAAACATCATAATTAAAATGCCAAAAGTTAAAGACAAAGAATCTTAAAAGCAGCAAGAGAAAAAACAGTTAGTTAAATACAAGGGATCTCCCATAAGACTGTCAGCTGATTTCTCAACATGCAAGCCAGAGAGGATTGGCACAAAATATTTAAAGTGATGAAAAGTGAGGACCTATAACCAAGATTACTGTAGCCAGCAAAGCTTAGAATCGAAGAACAGATAAAGAGCTTCTCAGACAAGAAAAAGCTAAAAGAATTCATCATCGCTAAACTATAGTCTTAAAAGAAATGTTAAAAGGATTTCTTTAAGAAGAATAAGAAAAAAATTAAAACTATGAATAATGAAATGGCAATAACTACATATCTATCAACAATTAAATGTAAATGGATTAAATGCTCCAATCAAAAGATGTAGGGTGGATGAATGGATAAGAAAACAAAACCCTTAAATACGCTGCCTACAAGAGACTCACTTCAGATTGAAAGACACACACAGACTGGAAAAAGTTATTTCATGAAAATGGAAATTGTAAAACAAAAAACAAAAAAACTGGTGTGGCAATACTTATACCAGACAAAATAGACTTTAAAACAAAGGCTATAACAAGAGACAAAGAAAGACCCAGTAATCCCACTTCTTCGTATTTATCCAAAGAAACACTAAACACTGCTTCAAAGGGACATGTGCATCCGTATGTTCATTGCAGCGTTGTTTACAAAGGCCAAGACGTGGAGCCAGCCTGCGTGTCCATCAGTGGATGAATGGATAAGGAAGAGGCAGTACATATATACAATGGCATATTTATTACTCAGTGATAAAAAAAGAATGAAGTCTTGCCATTTGCAACCTGGATGGACCTAGAAGGTATACTGAGTGGATTTAAGTCAGACAGAGAAAGACAAATACCATATGAGCTCATTTATATATGGAGTCTAAAGAACAGGATAAATGAACAATCAAAACAGAAACAAACTCATAGATACAGAGAGCATTTTGATGGTTGCCAGATAGGGGATATTGGGGGATGTGTGAAGGGGGGACGGGATTAAGAGGTACAAATTTGTAGTTACAAAATAGTCATGCGGATGTAGAGTATAACATGGGGAATATAGTCAGTAGTATTATAATTATGTATGGTGTCAAAAGGTTACTAGATTTATTGGATCACTTTATGAGTTGTATAAATGTCTAATCATTTTGTTGTACACCTGAAACAAATATAATATTGTATGTCAACTGTAATTGAAAAATAAAAAAAATATTCAAACAACAAAAATAAAAAGAAAAGAAACACCTATGGAAGGAAGAAATGATTTTGCTAATTATTTCTTTGTATTTGCCTTATACTATTTTTGTTTCCTTGTTTCACCCTTGGTCAGAACTACCAAAGTTCTAGACAAAATGTACGCATTAAGTAAACATGACTTCTCATACCTTCTGACTTTTCTAGTCCTACTTAGTTAGAACAATGGTTCTCATTTAGAACAATGGTTCTCAAACTTTTTAGTCTCAAGAACTTATTACACTCTTAAAAATTATGGAAGACCCCCAACGAACTTTTGTTTATGTGGGCTATGTTTGCCAATTAAATATAATAGAAATTTAAATAAAAATAGAGACTAAAACAGAAATGTTTTAAACACAAGAATACAGAAGGACACATTCCATGAGCCATAAAAACAATGATATCACATATCAGGTAAAATTTAGAAAATATAAAATCATGAGAGAATGAGCAGGAAAAAGGCAAGTTACATCTTAGTGTTATTATGAAAATAGTTTTGACCTCATGGAGCCCTGGAAAGGCCTTGAGAGCCCCAAGGAGTCCCTGGGCCACATTTTGAGAACTGCTGCTCTACATAATGGCACATCAATGACTTCATCTCATCCAGCAGCCTTTAGTCAGTCAATGGTCTGTGTATTAGTTTTCTTTTGCTGTGTAACAAATTGCCACAAACTTAGTGCCTTAAAACAATACTTATTGTCTCATAGTTCTGTAGGTAAACTCATGCAGGCAGGGCTTTGCTTGTCCTCCACTCAGTCGCACAGGCTGTAATCAAAGTGACTGCCAGGGCTATTTTCTGATCTGGAACTCTGGATCCTCTTCCAAGCTCATCCAGGTTGTCATAAGCAGAATTCAGTTCCTTACTATTGTGGGACTTGTAGTGACCTGTTTCTTAAAGGTCAACAGGAGAATCTCTACTAGTGCTGTTGTCTCTTTCAAGGACTCACACAATTGGGTCAGACACACCTAGGATAAAATCCCTTTTAATTAACTCATATTTAACTGATTAGGGATTATAATTACGTCTGCAAAATTCCTTTGCCATATTAGTCACGCCAAGAATATCAGGGGCGTGACATCCCATGATACTCAGAGGTCCCATCCATACCTCAGGATAGGGGATTATAAGGGTGTGTACATTACGAGGTGGGATTTGGGGGGCCGTCTTAGAATTCTGCCAACCGCAATCTGCCAGGGGTTTTTGTTTTGTGTTGAGAAACAATTTTTTTAACCTTTCACTTAGACCACCAAACTGCTGCCTTGGTATCCAAGTTCTCTCTCTCTCTCTTTTTTTAATATGGGAAATGTATGTCTTCCACACTCCATCCTTTTTCTAGCAAGTTATTTGGTACCTCGGTTTGTTTACTTGTCAAATAGACATAAGAATGGTGTCTGCTTATAGAGTGGTGAGCGTCAAAGTAGATGATACGTGTACTGCCATTAGCTCAGAGCCTGACACACAGTAAGCATTCAGTAACCTTATGTCTACAAGTAATCAAGAGGACATCCTTGGTGTGGAAGTGGCCTGAAGGACAGCTTTCCTTAAACTAAGTGCAGCAACTACTTCTACCCTGTAGGATAGCTGTAATCACAAAAAGTGGAAAATAAAAAGTGTAGTCAAAGGTTTAAAGAAATTGGAATCCTCACACATTGCTGATGGAAACATAGAATGGTTCAGTAGCTGTGAAAAACAGTTTGGCAGTTCTTTAAGAAAATTAAACATAAAGCTACCATATAACCCAGCAATTCCATTCCTAGGTATATACGCCAGAGAATTAAAAACATATGTTCTCACAAAAATGTGTACACAAATGTTCATACCGGTATTATTCATAATAGTCAAAAAGTGGAAACAACGCAGATGTCCACCAAATGATGAATGGATTAACAAAATGTGATTTATCCATACAATGGAATATTATTCAGTCACAAAAAGAAATGAAGTACTAATACATGACATGCTGTGACCTGGGTGAAGGAATCTTGAAAACATGCTCAGTGAAAGAAGCCGGTCTTAAAAGACCATATATTGTCTGATTCCATTTATTCGAAATTTTCAAAATTGGGAAATCCATAGAGAGAAAATAGATTCATTGTTGCTAGGGGCTGTAAGGGAGATAGGGGATGACTCATAATGGGTATGGGATTTATTTTGGGGGTGATGAAAATGTTCTGGAATTAGATAGTGATGATGGTTGTGAATATTCTAAAAACTACTGAATTACTCATATACACTTTAAATGGGTGAATCTTATGTGAATTATTTCACAATGGAAATAAAAACTGAATTACTCATATACACTTTAAATGGGTGAATCCTATGTGAATTATTTCACAATGAAAATAAAAACTGTCATAGTAAAGGACTCTATCCATGTATATCCATATATATGAGTATTTGTGGGTGTATATATAGCTGACAGAAGACAAAACAATAAACTAAGCACAGCAGTCCGGAAGCTGCTACAAGGAGTGTGTTCACTGTGATTCCATCTGCCCACAGCCAGAGACTAACAAAGATGGAAGGTGCTGGAGACAGCATGGCTTTGGGGGATGAGCTGAATAAGACCTGGATGCCAAGAGTCTAGTGAGGGGGCCTGGAACAGAAGATGGCAGCATGAAATAACTGCCTCCCACAGCCCTCACCCAAGATGCCTCATTAAAGGGCCTCACTCCAGCAAAGAGCCAAGATGACTGAGCTGAATTGTATTTTCCAGAGATGACCATCTGTGTACTCTTCTGCAGTATGACCCGGCCACTTCCCCATCAAGAGGAGGAGTCAGGGTGCTCCCCCTGGAAACTGCCCCAAGCGTCCTGCCCTACCACTAGAATGCAGCAAGAGGGGGAAATGGTGTTCTGACTTGGTCTCTTGAAATGCTTACCTTTGGGATGCCCCCTCAGAATCCAGCCATGCTGAGAGAAGCCCAAACCACCCAGAGAGCCCACGTGTAGGTGTTCCAGTTCACAGCTGCCTCTGAGGACAGACTTTGAATCATCTCAGGCCAGGTGCTTGATGTGGGAGTGGAGAAGCCTCCACACAATGGAGCTGTCATGGGCGTCACCCCCAGCCTTGCTGGTCCTCTCAGCTGGCAGACAACATGGAGCAGAAAAAAGCCCTCCCTTCTCTGCCCTGAATTTCTGATCCACAGAGTCCATGAGCAGAATTAAATAGTTGCTATTTTCCACACTAAGTTTGGGGGGAATTTGTTACAAAGCAGCAGGTAACTAGAACAATAACCTTTCTAAGGAGCTGGTGCCTCCAAACTTTGGTTACTTTGGCTTAGGAGAGGAAATGATTTCTGGCCCCCAAGGCAAAAGGAGGAAACTGTATTCCTACATTGTGGATAGGAAAAGGCTTTTTTTCTCTTGCTCCTTGGCTAGCATGTAGCAGTGAAACAGAAACCAGTGGATTCTGTTAAATCTTTTAACCATATGCAGATGAATAAGCAAATGGTTGGACTTGATTCCTAATCTCTTTTCCTTTCCTGTATAACTGAGGGAGTATTTTTCCCACTCTAATAAACTTTAGCATTAAACAGAAGTCATGTGTCACATACATGACGATTAGGAGCAAGAATGTAGAAAAGGAGATAGCTGCTGAGCTGGAAGGCTTAATTAATAGTCACGCCATTCAACTGAAAATAAGAACAATGTTTCTGGCAGGGAAATGTGAAATCTTTTTTCTGTCTAACTTGGAATCCTTACCCCACCCGAGTCTATTTAGGATAACGATTTAAAATTCAATGACTATAAAGAGAACTTTTTAAAGTTTTCAGTTGAGCTCTAGTGATTGAAGTACAATAATCCTTCCATGACGTCCATCAGGGCCACACACACACCCCCAACCCCCATCCCTGGGTCCTCATGTGAATTGCCAAAGTCCAGAGTATGCAAACTGAGACCAGTGCTGGAATCAAACCCAGCAGCAGCAGCTGCAGGGAGGCAGGGGTCTGGACCCACAGTCATAAAAAAAAAAAAAAAAAAAAAAAAGGAAAAGAAGTTTCATTCTTCAAAGAAAAGGGAAGGGAAACAAGACTTTTATGTAAATACCATATACAGAGTTGGCAGAAATTCAGCAAGGAATAAAAACTATCTAAAATGTTCCCTTATTCAGTTCTAGCCTGGCAGACAAATTAAAAGAGGCTCTGTTTTCAAGCTGATTGGCTCTGCATTTTCTGGATCTCTAAACTGTGCGAGGTCTCTAGAAAGGCCCAAGATTTGGTCTCCACTCTCCACTCAAACAAGCTGAGTCTAAAGAGCTAGGTGGAGAAAGAGCTTAAAGTGTTTAACAAAATCTTTTAGAAAACAAAGTATTTGTGGATAAAATGATAAAAGATCTGAGATTTGATTCAGAAATCATTGCCAAGGGAAGGAAGGGGAATTTATAGGTGACACTAGATGTCCTGTACATGATTGCTATGAAAGCTGTGGGGGGCGGGGAGTGAGGGAGTGGGGACAGGGGGTACACAGGGCATCATTATACCAAAATCTCATCATATTATTTCCTCTACTTTTGCATATGTTTGAGCTTTTCCATAATTAAAAGTTTTAAAAATATAGATCATGTAAGAATTCTTCATTTGCTCAAAAGCCAAAGAATGTGTTGATTATAGATAAAATGAAATAAACTAGCTTTTAAAATGAGCACAAGGAAGGAAATTTTAAAGTTACTTTTATTTCATGCTTAACTCATGAAAAACAATTCAGTCTGCAAACCTAATTCCTGAACCTGAATAGGTATTTCTGACCTAAGATATTAAGTCCGAACCTTTCAAAACCCTGCTATCAAGTACAAAATGTCACCTTCTTCTTTATCCATGTCCCGGCTGTGCTCCTCATTGTTCAGTAAATATTTGAGGTGTTCCAACATCAACCTGACAAGACCTTCACAGGAGGTTTAAGGGCACTGACTCCCATGGAGTCCTCCCCTTCTCCAAGGACACATCCTCTGCCCCTTTTCAAAAGATTGCAGTAGCACAAGTCACCTCTGTGGACCATGAATATAAAAGTGGGTGCTGACCGCAAACTCTTTGTGCTGCTGAAGAAACTGCAGTGTGGAGCAGAGTTTTATTCCACGCTTTTCCCTTTCATGCTGCCACCCAACAAAATCTGCAGACTCTGTAGATCCCTGCGGCTTTGAAGAGACACAGACAGTCCTGTCTTCCACCAGTTCAGTGGCTTTTCTGCTCCATGCTACATTATTGGTGCCAACTCAGAATGTGGCAGAGAGCAGTGTTGGCAAAGCCTCATCCAGAAAAATTACCATGGGAAGTTGATTCAACAGAAAAATATTTGATACAAGAGTATGACACTTAAGCCTAAGATTTCATTTTTTGTTCTGAACTTCTGACTCCAGCTGCTAGTCCAACCACGGAATATCAAGAAGTCACCTTAACTAGATTTTAACCCTCTTAAACAAGTGTTTTTTGTTGATTTCCTTTAAACTGTAAAACCAGGAAATGACTTTTAATATATTAAGACCCACTCCTTTCCTCGAAGGTCATCCTGAAGCACAGAAATAACTAAACGTACTTTCAATTATTATTCATAATGAAGCATCCAGCAAATTATAGGTAATTTGAGAAAGCAAATTTCTGAACAAAGCTATAAAAATATTCTTACAGTATTTTTAGAAGGCATAATTTGATGTACTTAATACCAAGTCGTCAATTTAGTTATGTTTTGGATACTAACCACAAATATCTAGTTAATAATAATGATAGCAGCTACCAGTACTGAGTGCTCAGTATGTGCCAGACACGATTCTTCATTGCTTACATGAATTTGCTCACTTGAGCCTCAATAACCCGATGAAGTAGGAAGTAGTCTTATTGCTTCCTTACAGATGAGGAAACTGAGGTACGGAGAGGTTAGTAAGCTTAGAACAGAGATTATACACAAAAGAGTAAATCCAAGTACTACTTATAATAGAAAAGAATGGAAACAACCTAAATAGAAAAGTGTTTAATAGAGTATGATGTGTCCACATAACGGACTGTCATCCTGTCATTAAAAGTAGTGTTGTTGGGGAGAACTTAACGGCATAGAAACATGCTGAAAATGTTATATTAAATCATTTTAATGATGGAAATAAGTGTTATAAGCATAATTTGAAAATATATGTAAATACATGCAAAGTTTTAAAAGGGCTAAAATCACATAAAATGTTTAAAATGGATATCTCTGAGTTAAGGAATCATGTATAAAAGTTCTCTAATTTTTTAAATTTTATTTTGGTGATGTTCTACATAATGAAAGAAAATAAGTTTTTAAAAAACTGTGAGCCATTAGTTAAGGGAACTTAAAAAAGGGAAACATTATTCATTAGTGTCATCTAAGAAATACCATATTGGCAAGTGTATCACATAATAATAGAAATAATTACTGAATTAACATGTCCAAAACTTATTCTTCTATTTGCAGCTTTCACAACATCTCACTCGATCCTGCAAAGGCACTGAGAGGTAAACAGACTTAGCTCCCATTTTTCAGATGATGAAAATAACTCAGAGAGGCTGTGATTATTCTAAGGCTCTGCAGATGGCACAGCGTGAAGTCAGGTGAAGTCTTGGATGCGCAGACACAGTGCAAGACCTGAACACAGGCGCAGTGTGTGGACAGAGTCAGGACTGTGTTACGCTGCTCATGCTGGGACTTGTTAACATCAGATGGATCAAGTACGGCCGCAGCCTAAGGAAGCCTCTCACCAGTTTACCTGAAGGTCAGGGAAATAGGGATCAGGAGATCTGAGTTCTAGTCTTGGTTCTGCCATTAATTAGGTCTGTGGGCAAATCCTTTGACCTCTCTGGGCTCCTATTTGTTCATCAAGATACAACACAAACGTAATTCTGCTTCCTAAGCCCAGTGCTGGTCCTGGAGACCAGGGGTCTGCGCTATCACATCCAAAATCCCCCATGTATGATTCCAAAGACTCTGAATGTTAATTTCTACTGAAGATGAGGGGGAGGAGGATGACATCACATATCACCAGCAAAACATCCGTACAGTTTCCTTTAAACACTTCTCTTTTCCCCCAAATTTTCTCCTACTACCAAATGCCCAAATTCTTTTTCTGTTTTCTTTTCCCTTAAGAAACAAAACAAAAACCAAAAACTTTTTGCCCCTTCCTTTCTTAAGTGACACTCTTCAAGATTTCTCCCTATTCCAAGTCTGTTTTCATTCGGCAGATATTTATGACATGCCTATTATTACACAGGACTATTCTTGGTGCTGAAGGATACAGGAGTGTACTTTATATTCCCTCCCTTTCTTATAGAGAGTAATCTACGGTAACTGGATTCTTAAATTTGCGTCCAGCCAAAAGCAGCCTATGGGGGAATAGGGAGGATCACTAATCATATTTTAGGAACACTAATCATATTTTTAGTGTTATAAATAATATGAGAGGTGAGTACTGCTTGCTTTCAAAGGACTTCCCAGCTCTATTTTTAAAAATAATTCTATGATTCTATGAAATTAAATTTGTAATAGTGTCTCCTTCAAAGGCATTGATAATTGTAACAAGCATTTATTGGGTACTAACTGTCCCTTAGCACTAATTACCTTACATTGAACCCTCACAGCCCAGTGAACTATAGGTACTTATTATTATGTCTCTTTTCTCAACGAAGAAACTGAGGTTTAGAGACATTTCATAACTCATCTGAAGTCAAACAGCCACCAGGTAGCAGCTCCACGATTCAGACTCAGGTGTGCCTACCTCAAGAGTGCTTTTAGTCTCTGTGCTCTCTGTACCATCTCCCCTTCCTGGTCTTCTTCTACCCAAAGCATGGTATCACTGAGAGTGTTAACATGGTATTAGAATCTATTTTCCTCTGTCATTTTTGCCATGTCTTTGTCCTAGTCTGTTTGAGCTGCTATGACATATATATTGTGTTTCCCCGAAAATAAGACCTAGCTGGGCCATCAGTCTCCAATAATGTGACTTTTGGAGCAAAAATTAATATAAGATCTGGTATTGTATTATTTATATTATATTATATTATACTATATTATATTAATCATGTTATGTTATGTTATGTTATGTTGTTATGTTAAAGACCCGGTCTTATAGTAATAAGACCGGGTCTTATAGTAATTATTTCTCCAAAAGAAACATTAGAGCTGATGGTCTGGCTAGGTCTTATTTGCAGGGAAACATGGTACCACAAACTGGGTGGCTTATAAACAACAGAAATTTATTTTTCACACTTCTGGAGCCTGAGAAAGCCAAGGTCAAAGCGCTAACAGATTCGGTGTTTGGTGATGACCCCCTTCCTGGTTCACAGATGGCTGTCTTCTGCCTGTAATTGCACATGGCAGAAGAGGCAAGAGAGCTCTCTAGGGCCTCTTTATAAGATCGATAACCTCATTCGGGAGGACTCCACCCTCATGATCTAATCAGTTACCAAAGGCCTTTCTCTGATGGAAAATACTCCATTCATGATGCTGGTTACAGAATTATCTAGTCTGCCTCTCAGCATGCTTTAAAGTCATGGGCTCAATAAAGCCACTCCCGACCCCTAATATGGAGTCTCTTTTCTCTTCCTCTTTAGTTATACATGTTTCCATGTACTCTATGTTGCAAATTATTACTATAACCTCCTGTCTGTTACAGTTTCTTTTTAAACAAAGTCTTCTTAGAAGACTGCCTTACTGTGTAGATCAGTGCAAACCCCTGGAGGGATTCATAAAGAACTAGGACAGGTTTTTATTTCTGTCCTAAAAACAACGGGGTAAGTGGCAGCCTGTCTTTGTGAGCTGCCAACATGTTCTTCCTATCGACATTGGCAAAAGTGATCTGGTTTGAGCAACAGAAATCATTGAATTACAAGCATTAGTGATTTTTGTGGAGGTTCTAACTTGATTGTCAGTTGAGACAATTTTGATTCAGTGTCAGGGATTTTAAGAATTTGTTGCTTCTTCTATTGTCTAACAGCATTTTAGAGGTGAATGTCCACATAATTAAAGTATCTAAGGGCCACCACATGAGTCTTGGCTTACATAGAATGCCGAATGTATAGATTTAAGGCAAAACATGTTAAAAGGCATTTTTCAGTTATGAGAAGAAAACAAGTCAGTTACACAATGGAAGCATTTCCTAACTTTTTCCTCTACTATTCCAGAGAGCAGTACTGTTGTCTAACACTCAGTTTTATTCAACCAAGCCTGTTAAGATTTTTTTTCCATACGTTTACTGGATTGTAAATGGCAGTTAATCTATACTACACACAAATTATGCATTAGGTATATTTGGAATACTAAGGGTCTGCCTTACCACTATTAGTTATATATCCCGTAATCATACATCCAATATTTTTTTGAATTTTTTCCCCAAAAAACTAAGCCAGGGATATTTAAAGTGGGGTCCATGGAAATGTTCTCAAACTTGGTGATTTATTTATGCATTGTCTGCAAAGATAGGCCATAGTTTTCGTTAGCTTCTCTGCAACCTTTCTTCTGCCCCCAAAAAGGATATGAAACTTACACTTAAGATCCTGAGGCTTTTAAAAGATATATTTATTTATTTTGAAATCTTCGTTTCAATCTGAGGCTTGAAATTTAATGGACAAATGAACAATTTATTTTCCTCCTGTGCCTATTCAATCATCTCATTCCTCCAAAAATGAATGGCGTGTGTGTGTGTGTGTGTGTGTGTGTGTGTGTGTGTGTGTGTAAAGCCTTCTCTGGGGAGTGCGGCAGCAGAATGCAAGAAAAAGAGGGGAAAAAGAGTCGTGGATTTTTAAATTTTTGTTAGAAAATGATTTTTTGTTCTTTTTACAGGAATCTGCCCTGCATTTTCTCTCCTGCTCTCTCCTGCTCTCTTGGCTGTTGTTATTGTGATTTAGTAGGCTTCTCTGTGAATTCTTCTGTGCATGATTGTAAGTTACTACGTTCTATTTAGCTAGAAGAGCCGGCAGAGCAAATTTGTGTCCTGTTGTAAATTAAGTGATGTGATAACACATGCGTAGTGGTTAGACTGACATGCCGAATAAATCCGATGTAATTCTTTGAATATAAGTTTGAGATATAAAATAAGCCATTGTAGGGTCGAAACAAAAGACAGAACCATAAGAGTAGCAGTTTGCCAAAGTACAAATAAACAAATTCTGCTTGCAGTCAGCAAAAGGAAAATAATTTCAATTGGAAATTTTATTTTCTTCTAAAAAGAAGTTAATAACTCAGATATGAAAACATGGAATTTAGCGGTAGAAAATTTGTATGTGGACATTCTCACTTTTTTTTTTGAACAGGTGAAGACACAGGACCAAAGACGCAGAGCTGGCTGTTCACAAATGCTCTAAGGAAAACTTGGGTATTGTAACTCCCAAGCCTACTTTCCACCTCATTTAGTTTTTCTAAAAAAACTAAAGTGAAAACAATTGACTTGACTTACCATACAGTACTATTAAAGAATACACAGTCAAAACACATTTATGATAACTGGAACTCAGATAATGGCATGACAACTACCCTGAGAGCTGAAAAGATACTATCACTAAATAACTCATAACAAGAACATAACATAGAGATGAGGTTGACCTTTGTCATTCTGGTTCTTAGGCCAGAAACCAGTTTTTAAAATTGACTTCATTAAAATCATTTTCTTCTTTTAAAGAAATTATACTTACTCTGTGGAGGAAATAAAATTAGGAAAGTAAAGGACACTAATTTTTTTTAGTGTATGAATTTCTGTGAATTTGAATTTTCTCCCTGATTACTTGTATAATTTAAGTTAAAAAATAAATAAATAAGAATCCTACACCCTGAGGTGTTCACTTGTTGTGCTATGGCTCCAATGTGTTCATCTACAGATCTAAAGCTAGCAGTTGTCTGTTTTCAATGCTTAGCCTATCAGTGGAATTCAAAAGAAAAGGAAAAAGACCTCGGCCTATTTGTGGAGCAAGTCAGTTATGGTTCCTTTTTTCTGTGCCTTCAAAAAAGAATGAAGACCAAAAAGTTGAATGAAATAGAGTTTATAACTGGAAGAAACTTTGGCATCATTTGGGCCAAACTGCAACTTACTAGACATGAGAAGTGACCTCTAAAGACTCCCAGAGTTAGTACAGCTTGTAAATAAGACCTCGAGGTCTAAATCTAGGCCTTCGATCTCCCACTGACCTTCACATTACCACTTTATTCATTCTTATAATAGGACAATCCTGGGCAGAAGTCATCTGACTTTACTTCCCATTGGTTTTCTGCAGTTCACACTGGGTTATCCAATAAGGAAGTCATCCTTCATTGTGTCTATGTATGTCATCTTCATAGGGTGCAAGTGTCTGAGTCAGAACCTGGCCTACAATATTTCAAGCACTCTGCTGGATACGACAGACATTAGCACATTTACTCTTCAGGACAACCCTGCAAGGAGAGCTGCCACTCTCCTTCTCTTCTATGTGAGGAAACAACTCAAAGCGGTGAGAAAACTTGCCTGAAGTAGGTAGGTGGTAGGTGGTGGGGCTAAGATTTCAACCTACACTTGTGTGATTCCAGAACTCATTGGAAACACTATTGGGTAGAATTATGCTTTATTCTTCTTTGTTTTCCTGACAGGTGCCAGCATATTGCTATACAAATACTGGGTACTCAAAAAATGCTTTTTAAAAGAATGAACAAATGATAGATTTAAGAACAAAACATAAGAACTTCTAACAATGTTGTTGTCAACATTTCAGATATGAGGTGTGATCAAACAATACGGTGAGTGTTTAATTTAAAAAATGTATTACAGTAAAAGACACATTGCCCTTAATCCCCCATAAAATACTCCTCCTCGCTTCGAACACACTTATCCCATCCTTCTTGCCACTTTCTGAAGCAGTTCTGGAAGTCCTCTTTCGTGAGTCTCTTTAGTTGGACTGTTATGGCGGCCTCAATGTCCTGAATCCATTCAAAACATTTACCTTTCAGGGTCATTTTGACTTTGGGGAAGAGCCAGGAGTTGCACGGTGCCAGATCCAGTGAATAAGGTGGATGAGGACACACTGTAATGTTTTTGTTTGACACAAATTGCCGTATTCCAGAAGCGATGTGTGACACGGAGCCTTTCTGTTGTGATCACAAAATACAGTGAATGCTGCTGCAGTGTGCCATCCAACCCAAAGGCAGGGATCTTCAATATGGGAAGCAGTGCGTCGAACCTTAGTAACAGTGTGTGACAAGTTTCAACTTGATCTGTGAGATCTGTTGGGTGTGAGCTATGGTTGAGAGAAGGTGTGTTTTAAAGTGTGCCATAAATCGTCCATCATGACAATGCTCCGTGTTACACATTGCTTCTGGTATGCGGTGATTTCTGTCAAATAAAAACATTGCAATGTGTAGTCATCCACCTTATCCACCAGATTTGGCACGAAGCAACTTCTGGCTCTTCCCCAAAGTCAAAATGATTCAGGATATCGAGGCAGCCATGACAGCGCAACTCATGAAAGAGGACTTCCAGAACTGCTTCAGAAAGTGGCAAGAACAATGGGCTAAATATGTTCGAAGTGAGGGGGAGTATACTGAGGAGGATTAATGGCAATGTGTCTTTTACTGTAATAAATTTCTTTTATTTAACCATTCACCGTATTGTTTTGATCACATCTTGTATGTTGTGGAGGGAAAAGCAACCCACACAACCTAAAATTTGGCAACGCTCTAATTGATCAAATGTCTCTGTCTCTGTCTTCTGACAGGCGGTAGAACAGTGGTTGTACCCTGGGGCCCTGGACCCAGTCTGCCACATACCCTCACTTTGGGCAAGTTCCTGAGCTTCTTTGTGCCTCAGTTGTTTCATTTGTAAGGTGGGGCTTATAGTTTTGACTTCTTTATAGGGTTGTTTTGAAGATCAAATTAGTTAGTAGATGTAAAGAGCATTGTAATACACAGTAAACACTCAATGAGGAGCTTTATTAACTTAAATGTGTTTCTTCATAGCCCTTGTAAAATGCTCACCACCCTTTTGCAGTACAGCATTTCAATAAGGGCTGTGTACCCTGGATCTAGGGATATCTTTGTGTTCTTCTCCTGGAGGTTCCTGAGTGCAGACTGTGTTGACATTGCGTTATTCATATCTCCTGCTGCCTGTGCTGCAGTCAAGGCTTTTCAGCTCGGCCTTGGACACCCCTGGGGTTTGCTGCACTTCAGTGCATCTCAAAGTGTGATAACAGGAACTGAAATAGCAGAAACTGAAAGCAAAATAGATAATTCAGCTAAGAAATACTTGGCTGTTTTTCCCTTTGCTGCGTATTAAAAAAGAAGGTAAATTAGAAACCTATAAAACCTATGAAGTCCAGCAGGTTGCATTTCAGGTTTGTTCTTCTTTAATTTTCTAAATATCAGTGTAGAGTTTTCATTCCTTCAGAGCAGACATCTACCAAGTGTTTACTGTACTGTGACCCGATTCCCCAAGTAAATCTTGTGTCCATCCACGCTGAATTTTCTAGAACAATCCTAATTTTAAAGGTCGTTGGTGGTTTTTCAGGGAAATAAATTAACAGGGCAGGGTAGAAAAGCTTATGTCAGATCCTCTGGTCAGTTTTGTTTCGTATTTACTTTCAGCTGTGTTTCTGCTTACCCCAAGCTTAGGAGCCGCCTTATGAAAAAAGTCTCCAGAGTCCTGCAGGGCTGCTCAAGCCAGGGTCAGGATCACCAGCTGGTATGCTCTGTCTGCCTTTGGAAGAATAGATTTAAATATTAAATTTTTCATCTATAATTCTGCTCGTTCCTCTTTGGGATTGGCAATACTGCAAACTATTACTACGTTATATATTCTTGTAATGTTTGCTATTTTCGTATTTACAATGAGATGCTTCACTGTGAAAAACAGAAAAGAAAATAAAGTTTTTTAAGCTATTGATTTATTGCCACAAGTAAAATGGACATTCTCTTTTTAAGCAACCTAATAATAAGGAGTGTCACGCTCCAGGAAGCCAGAAATTATACACTCTGTGAGGACAGGAACTGTCTGCTGTTTTCCTCTTTGCATTCCCACAGAATCACTCGGTGAAGATCTGCACGGGACAGAAGTATTCTTTGAAACATCTTTACTTTCCCAAATAGGAAGACAGAACATCGTAGCTCACTTTTTTTTTTTATTGCTAAAGTTTTATTCTACCAAGCACATGATAAAAATAATGAAAGTTGCTTTCCCTCTTTTTCATCTTTACACAATTCCATCAAACCTCTATACCTCACCTATGGAAATGTATTTGCCTGTGGCTGCTGCTTTGCGTACCAGCCTTCATTGGTCATTTTGGGACATTGTTTCAAGAAGTGCCTCGGACTGACTGGTGAGTGGCACGGCCACTGCTGGCAGCAGCATCTTCACCATTTTGCTGCCTTTCCTTTTAAGGGTCTGACTGACAGCGTGGGCCTCTTCTACACACTGAGGGTCCTCTGCATCTTCGTGTTTGTTCTCTTTCTGGCCGGCTTTACTTACCAACCTCTTGCTTCCAGTGCCAAAGATAAAGAGAGTGGAACCAAAGGTAGCAATATATTCTCCTTTTTTTCCAGGAGAATGTTCAGTCCTCAAACGAAAAAAAAAATTATTTTGCCATCTTCAAAGTGACCCCTTATACAGTGTGGGCAGTTGGAATACCACTTGCACTTTTGGGATACTTTGTGCCTTAAGTTCACTTGGTGAGTATGCTTTTTGTTTGCTGGTAACAGATACTATTATTTCATACAGGAAAACTTAGAAAAGCAAGATAGATCAGGTTGAAGTTGGCTTTAAATGTTATGCTGGTTGTAATTCAGGACTCTTGAAGTTCAAGGCCCCTTAAGACAAGGTCAGCACATCCATCAGATCATTAAACAGAGGATATATTTCATGGTGTGCTTTCGTATTTTAAAAATCATCAAACCTGGTAGCAAATCTAGTAGCCTTACTTTGAAGTGTATCGGGCCACTTCCCTGGATCTACCACCATCTTATTGTGGGTTGGGGTGATGAGTATGTCTTTTTGTAGCTAAAAACATCCTAATTTCCTTGGTCTGAAAGGGTAGGGACTTGGCTATGGGTAGAACCATCTGCCACCTCAATTGGCTCCAGGCAAAATCCTCTAACCAGCTCAATTGGCTCAGGTAGAATAGTCTCCCAGTTCAATCCGACCTGCCCAACAGCCTGAGGGGAAATAGAGAGAAAGACAATGAACTCAAATAGGGTTTTTGGGTGCCAGGCCTATGTTTCTCATTGTCCCAGAATGCTGTCAGAAGTTCACTTTGGTTCTGAAGCTGCCACCAAACTTGGTGAAGAACAAAATTCAACAGTAAATTTGAAGATCTAATTGGCTTTATTAAGCGATTCATGAATCAGGCAGCATCCCATCCAGCAACTAGGAGGGCGCTTCCTGGAGCTCACTTTAAACATGCCAAAAATTATATATTACACAAATATACATATATACATATGGATTTACACAGATAAGGATTACTTACTTGATGAAAGGATCACCAGATCCCTATATATAGCAAATCTCCTCAGCAGGTTTAAAGTATAATTTAATTTACTTCATTTTTCCTATGAAATGGTGTGGGGACAGAGTCCCAGAGAACAGTTTCCAGGCTCTCGACCTCATATGGAAAGGTGCTGACTCGGGTAGTAGATGGCCATCAGCTGTGACTAGTTGGCCATCAGCTGTAACCAGTTAGCCATTGGCCACTAATATAACTACCATGGCTACGCTGGCAGGGGAATTGGTTAGTTGGCAGAGAAGCAGACAGCAGATTGCGGCTCCTACTTCCTGTGTCTCCAACCCAACCGCCAACGAGAATATAGTGGTATGACTCCCCTATATATGGCTCCGTTGGTGTTCCTTTTTGGCCTCACCATATCCTGCATTCTTATGTGGGGAGGGGGACCAGAGTTCCTGCATGACAGATGGTTGAATAGATTAAAAGAACTTTGGTAAAACAAACACCCTGGATTGGAATTCTGCTTCTACCTCTGACCTAATGTATGTTGCTGTTTATTTATTAGTTTTGCCTCTTTGTGTCTCAGTACCCCACTATAAAAAAAGAATACTTGGAAATGGTAAAGCTATCACATTAAAGCAACTGGTACGCTTCCAGGAGCCTAGATATAAATGACAGTAGCTGCTATTCTATTGTTGTTGTTGTTATTGTTCATTAAAGCTTTTCACAACATCCAGTGCATGAATTGAAGTACAATTATAATTACAGTGATAACCATAGACCTGAAAGTGCATCATGGAGGCTCACATTGAATTGGTATGAAAAAGAAAGCTTTTCATCCTTAATCCCAGCCAAGCAATAGAAATGCCTAGAGTCACAGCATTTCATGTTTGGAGCTGTAAGAGTACAGAGGCCCCCTTCACTTCCTTGTTTATGTGACTAGAGAAGGGCAAATCCCACCCTTCTCCAGACTTTCCAGAGTGCCCTTTCAAGGATCAGCTGGAAAAAAAAAAAAAAAAAGGCAGTTAAATTTGGGATCAAGGACTAGTAAGCTTGGATATTAGAATTGTAATAAGCCTAGACAGGGAAACTGTTAGAGGTTCAATTCAACAAAAACATCTAAACTTTCATTTTGATAAATAAACCGAGAACTGCAAGTGGTTCATTTTGATAAATAAACCAAGAACTACCTTACCACAGGGTAAGGTAGAAAATCTCCTCCTGAGGGCCTGCCTCTTCTCTGATTGAGTGGTGAGAGGTGCCTGAGGGACTGACAAGCCCAGGCTGAAAGCCTGGTTAACCCTCCAGCACTGCCAAACAGGGACAGGTTGGATTCATGTTTCCAACCCCCACTGAGCTTCAAGAAACAGTGACAGAAGAAAAAAGTGGAAGCAGGGAGGGAGGTAACAGACAGGTGTGTTTCTTGCTCCAGAATCTGGTCTCCAGCAGGTCTGGTTATATGTACACCAGCCAAATTTTGTCTGTTGGGTGGGCTTCCCTGTGGTCTGGGGGTGCAGTAGCCCTGGCCCTGTGCTAAGACCTTTGCAAGTCAACAGGCTTCCTCCTCATGCCACACCTGCCATGACCTCTTTTTCGATTCTTGTGCTCTGGTAGTGGATAAGGGGCCACAGGCTGCTGGGCACTCCCACCCTGACCCCCCACGTGAGAAAAATCTCCCTGTCCCCTCTTGTCCATGTAGTGAGTGTATAATTCAGAGACCAGAGAGACAGAGTGGCCTTCAGGGGAGGATACCCAGAAAACTAGCCCCTTCCTATTGGTCACAGGCAAACAAAGTGTTCAGATACTCCAGAACAGGAAAGTACAAGATGAACACAGCGTCAAAGTAGGACAGCATTTTCCTTTAAATGCACACGCACAGTTAGTGTACATGGAGATTATATATTAAGCGTTTGTTGAGATGTATGACACTGCAATTATCCTTCTTTGAATCCTTTACAATTCCTGCTGCAGTGCTATCTCCATAGTAGATGCTCAATTGATATTTGTTGAATAAATGACTACACAGCTGTTGAAATAAAGAGCCCTGAAATGGTGAGGGTGGGCTTTATGGACGAGGTAGTAAGTTACCTAGATCACTGTGGGGCGCTGGCTGGAATTTTGTTTATAATAAACCTTTTAAGTTCTTTTCAGACCTACACAACCTGTAGCAGTCAGTAATATTAAGGAGCAGTAAAAATTTCCTTCCACTTCTTTCTTATAAGATATGTTTTGGGCAGGGAAGACACTTAGCTTTTGGGTGATCTTTTTGCTGCTGCAGGTAAGGAAGTTAATTTTACTAGTTGATCCTTGAGTATAATGTCCCTTTTCAGTCCTGTGATTCTACTCTGCTTACAAGCTCCATCATAAGAACGAAGACATGAAAGCCACAATGATGAACACAACAGGGGTCAGGTGATGTCAGTCTAAGGGCCACTCACCACAAGAATAACTTCTGTTGAAGATGAATATGTGAGGCAGGCACCTTCATGACTATCTTCACTGTGCCTAATACTTGGTAAATCGTTTATCACAACTCAGCTGGCTATGTCCTTTCCAATCCAAACATGATAGATTATGGCATAAACATTATAGTTTATTCCCCATTGCTTCTGCAAATAATTCTTTATATCTCTGTTGAAAGTTTGATGTTTTCATCATATTTTGAAAATAATGTGTCTTCTTTACCAGAGTAGGAGTAGCCTATGAGTGAAAACAGAGAAATGGGAAATATGCCATTTCTTCATGGGTGGGTTGCTGTTCTCAACACATCTTGGTGTAAAGAAGTGTTAGCTGCTTGTGATGGTTAATTTTATGTGTCAATTTGGCTTGGTCACAGTGTCAAAATATGTGGTCAGACATTATTCTGGATGTTTCTGTGAGTGTGTTTTTGGCTGAGATTAACATTGAAATTGTTTGACTTTGATTAAAGCAGATTGTCCTCCATGATGTGGGTGGGCCTCATCCAATCAGTTGAAGACCTAAGTAGAACAATAATCTGACCTTGGGATTCCCCAAACACAAGGCAATCCTATGAGCAGGTGGCCTTTGGTCTTGTACTGCAACATCAGCTCTTCCTGGGTCTCCAGCCTGCTGTCCCACCCAGCATATTTTAGACTTGCTACACTCCGTAATCACATTAGCCAACTCCTTGTAATCAATTTTTCTCTATCTATATTGATATCTTGTGTATGTGTGTGTGTGTGTGTGTATGTATATATATACATATATATATACATATATATATATATATATATATATGGTTTCTGTTTTTATGAAGAACCCTGACTAACACAATGCCATAACAAATAATCCTGCACATATCAGTGGCTGAACACAATAGAATTGATGTCTTGCTCATGGATGGGTTTTCTTGTCAGGGAGCAGATGCTGGGTTTTCTTGTCAGGGAGCAGTTTTGAACCATGTGGTAATTCAGAGACCCAGAATTCTTTTAACCTATGATCCATTATCCTCCAGGCCCTCGGAGTTCTCTATGTCCAGCCAGCAGAAAGGAAAGTGTAGTTAGAGAAGGTCCATCTGCTTCTTAACCACCCCGACACACATCATTTTCACTCACTTTCTATTGCTGGGAACTAGTCACATGACTCTACTGAAAGGGATGGTTAATTTTGATATCCACTGACAAATACTGTGTGTTTTCAGAGTTAAATGCAAATGTATCATTTTGTAGATATGAGGTGTGATTAAAATATACAGTGAATACTGCTGCCGAGTGCCATCCAATGGAAAGGCAGGGATTATCAATATGGAAAGCAGTGTGTCGAACCCTAGTGACAATGTGTGACAAGTTTCAACTTGTTCTATGCAGTCAGTTGGGTGTGAGAGATGATTGAGAGAAGGTATGTTTTAAAGTGTGCTGTAAATCATCCTCCGTCATGACAATGCTCTGCGTCACACATCACTTCTGGTATATGGTAATTTCTGTCAAATAAAAACATTACGGTATGTCCTCATCCACCTTATTCACTGGATCTGACAACGAGTGACTTCTGGCTCTTCCCCAAAGTCAAAATGATTCAGGACATCAAGAAGGCAGACACAACAGAGCAGCTAAAGACACTCACGAAAGAGGACTTCCAGAACTACTTCAGAACATGGCAAGAATGATGGGATACATACTAAAAAAAATGACGGCGTGAGGTGAGCCTCTGTAGTGCTCCCCTGGAATTTACAACAAATCGGACAACAATAACTCCACAAAAGACTCCCTGCACAGCAGACAAGCAAGACGAAGAGGCCCTCTACTGAATTCACCTCCAGGTGGGTGAATTGCGCGAGCCGGGAAGGAGGGAGAGAAGTGCGGAGAGGGAGCCGCTTGGATGCAGAACGCAGACCTAGCTCAGTGCTCAGAGCTCGCTGCTCCCGGATCTACCGCAGCTGCGGGAGAGGGAAGGACTCGGACTGCTAGGGCTCCGCTTACGGCCCACAGGGCTGAGGGGGCAGCATATAGCACAGATGAACCCAACGCAATAAAGTAGCAGTGTCGGATCAAAGGACAGAATATTTGCTGCTCTGAGAACTGTGGACCGCAGACACAGATTCGCAGCTCAACTAGTTCCGGCAAAGGGGAGGGAGCTGTGGAAGCAGGACTGGCTGTGGTGGTGGTCGCCACCATTGCTCTTGGCCACCTCTCACAACTCACCCAGCCCCTGGCCCCACCTATCTGGGCGGATCCCTGCAGGAGTAAACAGAACTGCTGAAACATTCGGGCTCTGAATCTGGTGCAGAAAGAGCTTTGGAACTTCAAAAGCTATTCGCATACCTATCAACCTGTTGCAGAAGCCACTCCTGTAGATGTCTAGGAAGAGAAATAGTAAATCAGTGATTGCCGTGAATAACCAAGGCAACAAGATAGCTCAGAAAGAAAGTGAAAAGTCTCCAGAAAAGGAACTTAGAGATATGGAAATATGTGATTTAAATGACAGAGAATTCAAGATTGCAATTCTGAAAAAACTGAACGAGATGCAAAAAAACACAGAAGGCAGTTTAATGAACTCAGAAACACAATCAAAGAACACCATAAGCATTTTACAAAAGAGATTAAATTTTGAAAAAGAACCAAATAGAATTTCTGGAGATTAAGAACTCAATGGAAGAAATTAACAATAAAATATCCAGCTTAGGTAGTAGAGTTGACCAGGTGGAGGAAAGAATCAGTGACATCGAAGATAGGAACCTGGAATTTACACAGAGGGAAGAAGAAAGAGACTTGAGACTTAAAAGAAATGAAAGAACTCTACAAGAACTTTCTGACTCCGTCAGAAGGAGCAATATAAGAATAATGGGCATACCAGAAAGAGAAGAAAGAGAGAAGGGAACAGAGAATATATTCAAACAAATCGTCGATGAGAACTTCCCAAACTTGTGGAAAGAACTGGATCCTCAAATCCAAGAAGCAAATAGAACACCTAATTACCTCAATCCCAACAGGCCTTCTCCAAGACACATTGTATTGAAGCTGTCTAAAATCAATGACAAAGAAAGAATCCTCAAGGCAGCCAGGGAAAAGAAGACGGTAACTTACAAAGGAAAGCCCATTAGATTATCACCAGATTTTTCAGCAGAAACTCTACAAGCTAGGAGGGAATGGAACCAAATATTCAAACTACTGAAGGAGAGAAATTATGAGCCAAGAATAATATATCCAGCAAAGATCTCCTTTAGATATGAAGGAGGAATAAAGACCTTTCCAGACATCCAGAAGCTGAGGGAATTTTCTAATACACGACCTGCACTACAAGAAATACTAAAGGAGGCTATTCGACTACCATCGACAGGGACAACTTGTGGCAACCAAAACATAAAAAGGGGGAGAGTAAAGGCCTGAACTTGAATATGGGAATAGAGATAGTAAGCGTGCTGAAGAAAATGGAATACTCTAAATATCAAACTTTCTTTTACATAAACTTAAGGGTAACCACTCAAAAAACATCCAGAACTGAAATATATACTGTAATAAAAGAAGAAACAGAGGGAAACATCATAGAATACCACCACACAGAAATAACAGACAACAACAAAAAGGCAAAGAAACAATGGAGACACAGCCTTACCAGAAAACTAAAGATAGAATGACAGGAAATCCTCGCATATCAATAATCACCCTAAATGTAAATGGACTGAACTCACGCATAAAAAGGCACAGAGTAGCAGATTGGATCAAAAAACTAAACCCAACTATATGCTGTCACCAAGAGACACATCTCAGCTACAAGGACAAGCATAGACTCAAAGTGAAAGGGTGGAAATTGGCACTCCAAGCAAATGGTACCCAGAGAAAATCAAGTGTATCCATAATGATATCAGATGAAACAGACTTCAGGGTGAAAAAGATAACACGAGACAAAGATGGATATTTCATAATGGTAAAGGGGACTATACAACAAGAAGACATAACAGTTATCAATATTTATGCCCCCAATCAGGGAGCACCAAAATATACCAAGCAACTACTAAACAGAACTAAAGGGAGAAACTGACCAAAACACAATTATACTAGGGGACTTAAATACATCATTGACAGCTATGGATAGATCATCCAAACAGAACATAAATAACAAAATAGCAGCCCTAAGTGACACATTAGATGAAATGGACATAATTGACATATATAGAGCACTTCATTCTAAAACATCAGACTATACATTCTTTTCTAGTGTACATGGAACATTCTCAAGGATAGACCATATATTGGGACATAAAATCAGCCTCAGCAAATTTACTAAGATTGAAATCATACCAAGCATATTCTCTGATCACAAGGCTTTGAAATTGGCTATCAACTGCGACAAGAAAGCAGGAAAAAACACAAATACATGGAGATTAA
Organism: Rhinolophus hipposideros; assembly: GCF_964194185.1. Taxonomy (NCBI): domain Eukaryota; kingdom Metazoa; phylum Chordata; class Mammalia; order Chiroptera; family Rhinolophidae; genus Rhinolophus; species Rhinolophus hipposideros. Next base: position 24,363,688 of record NC_138065.1, read on the forward strand.
ACAACATACTTTTAAAGAACAACTGGGTCAAAGAAGAAAATAGAGGATAGATCAAAAGATACATAGAAACAAATGACAATGAAAATACATCCTAACAAAATTTTTGGGATGCCGCGAAAGCAGTGTTAAGAGGGAAATTTATATAATTACAGGCCTATCTCAAGAAACAAGAAAAATCCCAAATAAATAACCTCATGTTACACCTTAAAGAACTAGAAAAAGAAGAACAAGCGAAACCCAAGGTCAGCAGGAGAAAGGAGATAACAAAAATCAGAGCAGAACTAAATGAAATAGAGAAAAAAAAGACAATAGAAAAAATTAATGTGACAAAGAGCTGGTTCTTTGAAAAGATTAACAAAATTGTTAAACCGTTGGCTAGACTCACTAAGATAAAAAGAGAGAAGACACTAATTAACAAAATCAGAAATGAAAAAGGGGAAGTTATCACGGACACCACAGAAATACAAAGGATTATCCAAGAATACTATGACGGACTATATGCCACCAAATTCAATAACTTAGAAGAAATTTACAAGTTCTTAGAAACATATAGCCTTCCAAGGCTGAATCATGAAGAACTGGAAAATCTAAACAGGCCGATCACCAGTAATGAAATTGAATCAGTCATCAAAAACCTTCCCAAAATCAAAAGTCCTGGACCAGATGGCTTCACTAGTGAATTCTACCAAACCTTCAAAGAGGATCTAATACCAATCCTGCTCAAACTCTTCAAAAAATTGAACAAGAGACAGTACTCCCTAACTCATTTTATGAGGCCAACATTACCCTGATACCAAAACCTGGTAAGGACAACACAAAAAAAGAAAACTACAGACCAATATCTCTGATGAATACAGATGCTAAAATCCTAAACAAAATTCTAGCAAATCGAATACAACAATGCATTAAAAAGATTATTCATCACGATCAAGTGGGGTTCATCCCCGGGCACAAGGATGGTTCAACATTCGCAAATCCATCAATGTGATACATCACATAAACAAAATAAAGAGCAAAAATCATATGATTGTATCAATTGATGCAGAAAAAGCATTTGATAAAATACAACATCGATTTATGATTAAAACACTTACTAAAATTGGTATAGAAGGAAAATACCTCAACATAATAAAGGCCATATACGACAAGCCCTCAGCTAATCTCATAATTAATGGGGAAAAGCTGAAGCCCTTTGCTCTACGTTCAGGAACACGACAAGGTTGACCCCTATCACCTCTGCTTTTCGACATACTGTTGGAAGTCCTTGCCAGAGCCATCAGGCAAGAGAAAGAAATAAAAGGCATCCAAATTGGGAATGAAGAAGTTAAATTGTCACTCTTTGCAGATGACATGATGCTATATATAGAAAACCCTAAAGACTCCACCAAAAAGCTATTAGAAACAATCAATGAATACAATAAAGTTGCTGGCTACAAAATCAACGTACAAAAGTCCATTGCTTCCCGATATACCAACAATGAAATCTCAGAAAAAGAGATAGAAAAAACAATTCCTTTTGCAATTGCAGCAAAAAGAATAAAATACCTAGGAATAAACTTAACCAAGGATGTGAAGGATTTATATGCTGAAAACTATAAGACATTTTTAAAAGGAATTGAAGAAGACACAAAGAAATGGAAAGACATTCCGTGCTCATGGATTGGAAGAATCAACACAGTTAAAATGGCCATATTACCCAAAGCCATATACAGATTTAATGCAATCCCCATCAAAATCCCAATGGCATTTTTTAAAGAAATAGAACAAAAAATCATCAGATTTGTTTGGAACCACAAAAGACCCCGAATAGCCAAAGCAATATTTAAAAAAAAGAACGATACTGGAGGTATCACACTCCCTGATTTTTGCTTGTACTACAGGGCTACAATAATCAAAACAGCTTGGAATTGGTGGAAAAACAGACACATAGACCAATGGAATAGAATTGAGAACCCAGAAATAAAACCACCTTAATATGGACAGACAATTTTTGACAAAGAAGCTAAAAGCATACAATGTTGGAAAGACAGCCTCTTCAATAAATGGTGCTGGCAGAATTGGATAGCCACGTGCAAAAGAATGAAACTGGACTGCTATCTGTCACCATGTACCAACATTAATTCAAAATGGATCAAAGACCTAAGCATAAGACCTGACACAATAAACTGCATAGAAAAAAACATAGGTACTAAATTTATGGACCTTGGGTTCAAAGAGCATTTTATGAATTTGACTCCAAAGGCAATGGAAGTAAAACTAAAATAAACGAATGGGATTATATGAAACTGAAAAGCTTCTGCACAGCAAAAGAAACTATTGACAAAATAATGAGGCAACCAACTGAATGGGAGAAGATTTTTGCAAACAGTGCCTCTGATAAGGGTCTAATATCCAAAATATACAAGGAACACATGAAACTCAACAACAAAAAAACAAACAACCCAATTGAAAAATGGACAGAGGACCTGAAGATACATTTCTCTAAAGAGGATATACAAATGGCAAATAGACATATGAAAAAATGCTCAACATCGCTAATCATCAGACAAATGCAAATGAAAACCACAATGAGATATCACCTCACCCCAGTCAGAATGGCTTTCATCAACAAGACAAATAGTAACAAGTGTTGGAGAGGCTGTGGATAAAAAGTAACCCTCATACACTGTTGGTGGGAATGCAGACTGGTGCAGCCACTATGGAAGGCAGTGTGGAGGTTCCTCAAGAAATTACAAATAGAATTACCATATGACCCAGCAATCACTCTCCTGGGTATCTACCCAAAAAATCTGAAAACATTTCTCTATAAAGACACGTGTACTCCAATGTTCATTGTAGCTTTGTTTACGGTGGCCAAGACATGGAAACAACCAAAATGTCCTTCGATAGATGAATGGATAAAGAAGTTGTGGTATATATACACAATGGAATACTATTCAGAGTTAAGGAAAGATGATATAGGAGTATTTGTGACAACATGGATGGATCTTGAGAGTATAATGCTAAGTGAAATAAGTCAGACAGAAAAAGCAGAGAACCCTATGATTTCACTGATATGTGGTATATAAACCAAAAACAACAAAGGAACAATACAAACAAATGAGAAAGAAAAACTCATAGACACAGACAATAATTTAGTGGTTACCAGAGGGTAAGCGGGTGGGGGGTGGGTGATGAGGGTAAGGGGGATCAAATAAATGGTGATGGAAGGAGAATTGACTCTGGGTGGTGAACACACAATGGGATTTATAGATGATATAATACAGAATTGTACACCTGAAATCTATGTAAATTTACTAACAATTGTCACCCCAATAAATTCAACTAAAAAAAAAGTAAAAAAAAAAAAAGAATGATGGGATAAGCATGTTCGAAGCAAAAGGGGGGTATTTTGAGGAGAATTAATGTCAATGTGTCTTTTACTGTAATACATTTTTTTAAATTTAAACATTCACCGCATTGTTTGATCACCCCTCATATTTCTAGACTCATGCCTTCAGCATCAGTTTTGAAAGATACTCATTCAACAAGAGTTAGTTGAACACCTTCGATATTCCAGGCAGACACATAAAATTCTTTGGTTTAACTTAAATCCTGTTGTTATCATTATGATACCACAGAATGCAGATTACAGGCCCTGTTAGGCAAGCCTCTCCAACTCTCGTCTTATTTTCTGCTGAAGAATGTCAACAAAAGCATCTGTGTATGTCGTTGTGCTGGACTTTGCATCAGATGATCTAGTCAAGAGTATTGTTTTCCATCCCTTTGATAAAATGCAGGTTTCCCATTGAAAAAGCAAATTCTTCACTTAAAAAAAAAAACAAAAATGTTTAATAGAATGGAACTTCTTTCCAGCTGGTTAAATTTAGAACACTGGAAAATTTTTAATGCAAGACTCTTCTCCAAGTCTGGACTAGAGCATTTTCATTTGTGAGTGAATTGGATGCATTGGTATTTAACACATACCCGTTAAAACATTTGTCTACAGACACACACACTCAGTCAGGAGGCAAGCCCTCACTCATAGTTCTCCTCCTTTGCACAACAGTGGGTGAAGGCTGCTGCTGCTGACATCTCCTCCCTCTGAGTGCTGACAGATTTCAGAGAAGGGCCGTGCCATGATGGTTAGTATTTTCTTTTTTAAATCTCAAACTGAGACATTCCTATTCCCCTTGCAGGGCCACCCTTTCTGTTCTTTGAAATGATTTGGAAGTTCACAGTCTATAACTGGCAAAAATGATGGAGACAGATAGTAAATGCATCCAGCTGCAAAAGGAGGCAATGCATTACATCAAATAGACATTTATCTCCTGAGCATCAGTAGTGCAGGAACTCTGAATCAGGAACAAACATGAACTGTGGTCCTTGCCTTCAAGGAGCATATATAATTAGGTTGACTATCTTAGACAGGCTTTTTGGTGTCAAGGAAGAGAAGGCCACTTGGGCTGGCTGATGTAAAGCGAAGTACTTATTAAAAGCAAAGGAAGGAAAGCAACTGGGTGTCAACAAGAGACTAAAAGCAAGAAGTGGGTGCCAAGAAGAACCAGTGTGGCTGTGAGGACAGAGTCCCAGAGAGCAGTTTCCAGGCTCTCGGCCTCACATGGAAAGGTGCTGGCTCGGTTATTAGATGGCCATCAGCTATAATCAGATGGCCATCCGCTGTGTCTGATTGGCCATCAGCTGTAATCAGTTAGCCATTAGCCACTGATATAACTACCATGGCTACACTGGCAGGGGGGCTGGTTGGCAGAGAAGCGGACAGCAGGTTGTGGCTCCTGCTTCCTGTGTCTCCAACGAAGCAGCCAACGAGAATATAGTGGTATGACTCCCCTATGTGTGGCTCCGTTGGTGTTCCTTTTTTACCTCACCATATCCTGCGTTCTGGTGCGGGGAGCAGGACCAGAGACACTGCATGACAGTTGTTCTCCTGTCTGTTAGAGTTTTTAAGTCTCTCACCTCTGTGTTCTCTCTGAGCCTCTACTTCATGCTGACTCCCAGCTGACCAGCTGTGTGAGCTTGAGACTAGCTAAGACTGCTTGTAGCAGCCCTCCCCTTCTTCTATGAGAACAGAGGTTTAACTGGATATAAGGCTACTCATCTAAAGTCTACCCTTCCAAATCTCCCTTGCTGCTAATGATAGCCACTTATTAGGCGCTGGCCAATGCGATACAGACAAAAGTGATATGCACAACTTCCAGATAATGCCCTTAAACAGAAAAGAGTGAGCTCCTCTTTTCCTTTTCCCTCCTTGCTGCCTAGGTGTGGATAAAGGTAGCAGGAGCTGAAGCCATCGTCTTCAACCTAGAGATAGCTGTGGGCAGAGGATGGCAGAGCCACAAGCCAGGAGGAGCCTGGGTCTCCAGCCATGTGGAGACATCATATTAGCCCAGGAGTGACTAGGTTCAGACTTCCATAGGAAAAGGAATTAGTCTTCTATGTTGTTTATGCTGGGTCTTGTTTATATTGGGTCTTAATTAAAGAAGCCAGAAACTGTAACTTAACTAATATACCTACTTTCTTTGCTTTTCTATATATAAGATGGAAAATGACCACCTATTACCTCTAAATTTAGAAGACCTCAGTTGAAGTGACCAACCAAGCATCAAATACCCAGGAAAGAGGACTGACTACCCCATCTTGGTCTTCTAGTCAGCTAAATTGAGAGGGGTGAGTCAAAGAGTATGAGCCCAGCTTCTGGGGCTCACCCTTTGAGGGAACGAAACGGGAAGGGTCCTCAGCTGAGGGCCATCTACTGTATGGACCCAGGCTTCTGGACTGAGACTAACAAGTCCTAGAGGCATATATCTGTGTGGGGACAGAGCCAGGAATGCAGTTTCCAGGCTCTAGCCCTCACGTGGAAAAGTGCTCACTCAGGTAGTAAATGGTCATCAACTGTGATTGAATGGCCATCAGCTGTGGCTAGTTGGCCGTCAGCTGTAACCAGTGAGACATTGGTCACTAATATAACTGCCGTGCTACGCTAGCAGAAAATGGGGGCTGCCAAGAAGATGGTGGCTGAGCTAGCAAGAGCGAATTGCAGTTAGCACGGAGGATTGCAGCTAGCAAGTGAGGTTGGTTGGCAGAGAGAAGTGGACGGCAGGTTGCGGATAGTGTGGCTCCTGCTTCCTGTGTCTCCAACCCAGCTGCCAGCAAGACTATAATGGTATGACTCCCCTATCTATGGCTCCGTGGGTGTTCCTTTTTGGCCTTACCATGTCCTGTGTTCTTATGCGGGGAGCAGGAAACGAGACCTTGCATGACACCCTGCATGTCAATGTTATTTTAGAAATAATTGATAACACATAAAAGCAAAGCACATGCATTAAGTGGATTAGTGAGTGAGAAGGAGGTCTCAGAAATTTGAAAGGAAACCAACATCTCTCTCACAGTTAATCAGGTCTCCTGTGGATGTGAGGGTGGGCTGGCTAGCTTTGTCCCCCATGCAGATCTCCCAAAGCTGCTCATTCTGCCAAAGAAGATGACATCCCAAATAGAGAAGAAAGACTCTTCAGTCAAGTATATTCAAGGATCTGTGTTCTTCTGTTAGATCCTTGAATCAGACATAATTAATATGAGATGTTTTTAGTAGGTAGAGGAGTTTTAGATGAAAGAAAAAAAAATGTCAGACTGAAGATTAGCACTTTTGGGACATTGTAGGGTCATCCCCAGGAAATGAAATATACTAATTGTGGTGAAGAATGTTGTTCCTGTTGAGGGCAGATGATTCTTCACGTTCATCAACTCTCCCCTGCTTTTCCCGTGCATCCTGCACCCAGCAGTAGAGTGTAATTGTTAGTAGAATGGACTCTGGAGACCCCTGAGTGACCCCCTCTGGGCCACAGTTTCTTCACTTTCATCTGTAGAAGGAATATAATAGTACCCACCTCCCAGAGCTATGTGAAAAGTGCTCAAAACAGTGCCTAGCACAGAGTAAGTGCTATGGATGTTAGCTATCATTATCAATTAGCCTTCTAATAATCATTATTCTTTCAGTAAGCAAATAAATGCTTATGAAGCCCCTGCTTAGCACCGGGAATAAAAGACTCAGCTGAGTTAAGTAACTTGCCTGAAGTGAAGTCTTACAACTGAGAATTATTAATGCTAGGTTTGGACCAAGTGGGTCTGAATCCCCTCTTTCCAAAAAAGGGAGGGCTGTGAGAGAAATTCTTGTCAATTTCACCACACACCCTCCCTTTGTTCTTTCTTTCTTTTTCTTTCTTTTAATATGATCATCACAGATGTGAAAGAATTCATCTCTAGATTTGAGGAGCACGCAGTCTAGCAAAAGAGAACTAGACAATTATAACATAGTACAATAATTTCTATGACAGAGGTTATAAACTAAAAGTCATGGGAGCACAGAGTGGGTACTTAACCAGAGGGCGGGAGTGAGAGGAGGGTAGCAGGAAAGGCTTCCTAAAGGAGATGACTAAAGAACTTAGTGACAGAGCCAGGTAAAGCAGAATCAGACATATGGGAAAAGGCTTTCTGTTTTACTAAATTACTAAAAGCAGGTCATTACTTAGAACATAGAATGTGAAGATGAAATATGCAAGGCTCAGAGAGCTTTTTTTGTCCTGTCTTTTTGTTTCCCAAGCTAGTTATGTGACACATTCTTTGTGAAGAGGGCTTTGTAAACCTGAGATGTTTAGAGTTCACCCTGGAAGCACAGGTAGGTCCCACAATAGACGGACAAGACTGGGTATGCCGCTATCCCTGGCACATGTGTTTTCGGTTAAATCAAAGATATAAGAGCAAACCTCTTGGCTTTTCTGAATTAGTTTATATAGTAAAACCGAAGCAGGGGAAGCCATGACTTTGAAGGCACAGACTTTTGTCTTGCTCACTACTGTCTTTTTGTAGAGTCTAGGACAGAACCGGGCACACAGTGAATGCTCAATATTTGCTAACTCAATAAATTAGTTGGATGAAAAGATGTGTATATTTTAAGAGCACCATTCACCAGCCTTCATTTATCGTTTGTGGATTAATGTTGACTAGAACAGTATTTTTGGCTTACACCTAAAGGAGCTGAGAAGTTATCAAGTTATATATTAACCAATCTTCTGGATGGTTATATAAATGAGAAATGATTCAGCATTCCTCAGGAGGTGATACTGCATTTTAACTCATAAATAATAAGTGGCTTCCTGCTTTGTACTCAGAACTCAACTAGAATCCAGTAAGGAACTGATATGAAACATGACTTCTATCCCATGAATTTAAGATATAATAGAAAGATGGCAATAACACATGAAGAAGATCAGAATACGCCACCCAAAATATTGCTTTGGCATAAGGATTATTTTGAAGTGAAGGCAATTAAGAAACAGTAGGTACAGGAGGAACCTTATGGCCTCTCCTTTTCTGACTAAAATCAGGGCATAAATACCCTTTTATGTAGGTGTTGCCCTCCTCTCTCCCGTACCAGGAAGAAGAGGATTCTTAATCACTGGAGACTCTTATCACTGGAGTTTGCTAAACCCTATATCCATCTGTTTCCCCCCATATATCTATTTTCCCACAATTTACCATCACAAGAAGCCCAAACCCCCTTTCTTTTTCTTGTCACCTCTCCACAATTTATTGCCCTATGTTAAAATGGCATATAAGTTCTGAAACCTAACAACTTCTTTGGGTTTTCACTTCTATTGTGTGAAGTTCCCATGTGCATACATAATAAATCTTTTCTCCTATTAATCTATCTTTTGTCAGTTTAATTTGCAGACACCAGTTACAGAACTAAGATGGTAGAAGAAAAGGTTTTTTTCCTCCTATATACATGTGTGAAAGAAGGTCATCATTACCGAGGCGAATTGTGTGACAATGATTAGTGGTTTAATTCATACATGCAAAAATAAGAACACATGAGTAAATAAAGTGCAAGATAAATAATAATTAAGGGTTAGTTTTCTTTTTTAATTAAAATGTATTAGGGTGACAATGGTTAGTAAAATTACATAGGTTTCAAGTGTACAATACTGTAATACATCATCTATATAGTACATTGTGTGTTTACCACCCAGAGTCAGTTCTCCTTCCATCACCATATATTTGACCCCCTTTATCCTCTTCTACCATCCCTTTCCCCCTTGCCCTCTGGTAACCACTAACCTATTGTCTGTCTATGAGATTTTGTTTATTTATTTGTCTTATTCCTTTGTTGCTTTCAGTTTTATATCCCACATACCTGTGAAGTCATATGGTTCTCGAATGTTTCTGTCTGACTTATTTCGCATAGCATAATGATCTCAAGATCCATCCATGTCGCAAATGGCACTATCTCATCTTTTCTTATGGCAGAGTAGTATTCCATTGTACATATACCATATAGCACATTGTCTTTATCCAATCATCTATCGAAGGACACTTTGGTTATTTCCATGTCCTAGCCACTTTAAATAAAGCTGCAGTGAGCATTGGAACACGTATATCTTTACAAATAAATATTTTCAGATTTTTTGGAGGGTATATACACAGGAGAGGGATTGCTGGGTCACATGGTAATTCTATTCTTAATTTTTTGAGGAACCTTCACACTGCCTTCCAAAGCGACTGCATCAATCTACATTCCCACAAACAGTGTATGAGGGTTCCTTTTTCAACACAGCCTCTCCAACACTTATTATTTGTCTTGTTGATGATAGTCATTCTAACACGGGTTAGGTGATATCTCACTGTGGTTTTGGTTTGCATTTCTCTGAAGATTAGTGATGTTGAGCATCTTTTTATATGTCTATTGGCCATCTGTATGTCCTCTTTAGAGAAATGTCTATTCAGGTCCTCTGTCCATTTTTTAATTGGATTGTTTGTTTTTTTATTGTTGAGTTGTATGAGTTCCTTATATATTTTGGATATTAGCCCCTTATCAGAGAGTTGTTTGCAAATATCTTCTTTCATTTGGTTAGTTGCCTCTTTGTTTTGTCAATGGTTTCTTTTGCTGTGCAGAAGTTTTTAAGTTTGATATAGTCCCACTCATTTATTTTAGCTTTTACTTCCTTTGCCTTTGAGGTCAAATTCATAAAATCTTCTTTGAACCCAAGGTCCAAAAGGTTAGTACCTATGTTTTCTTCTATGCAGTTTATTGTGTCAGGTCTTATGTTTAGGTCTTTAATCCATTTTGAGTTAATTTTGGTACATGTTGACAAGATAGCAGTCTAGTTTCATTCTTTTGCACATGGCTTTCCAATTTTCCCAGTACCACTTATTGAAGAGGCTTTCTTTTCTCCATTGTGTTAAAATTATCTCCTTTGTTGAAAATTATCTGTCCATATTTATGTGGGTTTATTTCGGGGATTTCAATTCTACTCCATTGGTCTGTGTGTCTGTTTTTCTGTCAATACAATGCTGTTTTGATTATTGTAACCCTGTAGTACAAGCTGAAGTCAGGGAGTGTGATACATCAAGCATTATTCTTTTTGTCTTAGGATTGCTTTGGCTACTCAGGGTCTTTTGTGGTTCAATACAAATCTGATATTTTATTGTTCTATTTCTTTTAAAACTGCCATTGCAATTTTGATGGGGATTGCATTAAATCTCTATATTGCTTTGGGTAATATGGCCATTTTAACTATGTTGATTCTTCCAATCCATGAACATACAATGTCTTTCCATTTCTTTGTGTCTTCTTCAATTTCTTTTAAAAATGTCTTATAGTTTTCAGTGTATTGGTCCTTCACATCCTTTGTTCAGTTTATTCCTAGGTATTTTATTCTTTCTATTGCAATTACAAAAGGAATTCTTTTCTTTGCCTCTTTTTCTGAGATTTCATTGTTCGTATATGGGAATGCAATGGATTTTTGTACATTGACTTTGTAGCCAGCAACTTTACTGTATTTGTTTATTGTTTCTAATAGCTTTTTGGTGGAATCTTTAGGGTTTTCTATGTATAACATCATGTCATCTGGTAAAGGGGCAATTTAATTTCTTCATTCTCAATTCAGACACCTTTTATTTATTTCTCTTGCCTGATTGCTCTGACTAGGACTTCCAATACTATTTTGAAGAGAGGCGGTGACAGGGGACAACCCTGTCTTGTTCCTGAATGTAGAACAAAAGACTTCAGTTTTTCACCATTAATTATGAGATTAGCTGAGGTTTTGTCATATATGGCCTTTATTATGTAAGGGTATTTTCCTTCTATACCCATTTAATTAAGTGTTTTAATAATAAATGGATGTTGTATCTTGTCAAATGCTTTTTCTGCATCAATTGATATAATCATATGATTTTTGTCCTTTATTTTGTTTATGTGATATATCACATTGATCAGTTTGCATATGTTGAACCATCCTTGTGTCCCTGGGATGAACAAACCCTACTTGATCACGCTGTATAATCTTTTTAATGCATTGTTGTAGTCAATTTGCTGGAATTTTGTTTAGGATTTTAGTATCTGTATTCATCACATATGTTGGTGTGTAATTTTCTTTTTTTGTGTTATCCTTGTGTTTTGGTATCAGGGTAATGTTGGCCTCATAAAATGAGTTAGAGAGTATTGTCTGTTCTTCAAGTTTTGGAAGAGTTTGAGTAGGGTTGGTATTAGATCCTCTTTGAAGGTTTGGTAGAGTTCACTAGTGAAGCCATCTGGTCCTGGATTTTCGCTGTTGGGAAGGTTTTGGATGACTGATTCAATTTTGTTACTGTTCATCAGTCTATTTAGATTTTCTAGTTCTTTGTGATTCAGCCGAGGAAAGCTAAATGCTTCTATGAACTTGTTCATTTCTTCTATATTATTGAATTTGGTGGCATATAGTCCTTCATAGTATATTTGGATGGTCCTTTGTATTTCTGTGGTCCCATGGTAACTTCTCCTCTTTCATTTCTGATTTTATTTGTGTCTTTTCTCTTTTTATCTTAGTCTAACCAAAGGTTGTCAATTTTATTTATTTTTTCAAAGAACCAGCTCTTTGTCGCACTAATTTTTTCTATTATCTTTTTGTTCTCTATTTCATTTAGTTCTGCTCTGATTTTTATTATTTTCTTCCTTCTGCTGACTTTGGGTTTCATTTGTTCTTCTTTTTCTAGTTCTTTAAGGTGTGATGTGAGGTTGTTTATCTGGGATTTTTCTTCTTTCTTGAGATAGGCCTGTAATTATATAAATTTCCCTCTTATGACTTCTTTTGCTGCATTGCAATAATTTTGATAGGATGTATTTTCATTCTTATTTGTTTCTATATATCTTTTGATCTCTCCTCTTATTTCTTCTTTGACCCTTCTTTGTCATTCTTTAAAAGCATGTTGTTTAACATCCACGTATTTGTGGATTTTCCTGCTTTCTTTTTGCAGTTGATATCCCATTTCAAAGCCTTGTAATCAGAGAATATGTTTGGTATGATTTCAATCTTCTTAAATTTGTTGAGGCTAGGTTTATGTCCCAATATATGGTCTATCCTTGAGAATATTCTATGTACACAAGAAAAGAATGTATAGTCAGATGTTCTAGGATGAAGTGCTCTATAAATGTCAATTGTGTCCATTTTGTCTAATGTGTCATTTAGGGCTATTTCCTTATTTTCTGTTTGGATGATCTATCCATAACTGTCAATGATGTATTCAGGTCCCCTACTATAATTATGTTTTGGTCAATTTCTCCCTTTAGTTCGGTTAGTAGTTGCTTGGTATATTTCAGTTTTCCCTGATTGGGGGCATAGGAGGTCTGACAATTAAGGTCGCAAACTCATCCTAGAAATTGTGCCGAATACCTCATTGCTGAATATCTCTATGGGCACCTTCAAAGTACTCCCCTTGGGAAACTATGCACCAACGCCAGCACCTAGTCCACCCTTCAAAGCAATATTGGAACTTTTCCTGGAATAGCTATCATAGCTGTTGTCGTATTATCCTTGATGTACTGAATGTCATCAAAATGTCTTCCTTTCAATAGTTCCTTTATCTTTGGTTATAGAAAGAAGTCATTGGGGGCCAGATCGGGTGAGTAGGGAGGGTGTTCCAATACAGTTATTTGTTGACTGGCTAAAAACTCCCTCACAGACAGTGCCTCACAGGGAGCTGGTGTATTGTCATAATGCAAGAGCCATGAATTGTTGGGGAAAAGTTCAGGTCATTTTTGTCTAACTATTTCACACAGCCTTTTCAGCACTTCCAAAGAGTAAACTTGGTTAACTCTTTGTCCATTATTCATAATGAATAATCCCTCTGATATCAAAAAAGGTTAGCAACATTGTTTTGACTCTTGATTTGCACTTACGGAACTTTTTTGGTTGTGGAGAATTGGCTGACTTCCATTCTGCACTTTGACACTTTGTTTCAGCATCATATTAGTACACCCATGTTTCATAACCAGTGATAACACAGCCCAAAACATTGTCTTGCCTCTCCAAAAGGCCTTGACAAACTTCGACTCTTTTGCTTTTGTTCATTGGTGAGCTCCTTTGGGACCAGTTTTGCATACATCTTTCTCGTGCCAAGATTTTCAATTAAGATTTTCCTTACTTTTCTCTATTAATATTTACTTGGTCTGCTATGCTTCTCACAGTCAGCCAATGATTTTGATGCACAATTCAACGAATTTTTGCAGTGTTTTCATCAGTGCTGCTTGTTACTGGCCATCCTGACCTCTCTTCATCAGTGACGTATTCTCTCTCCTCAGAAAAACATTTAATCCATTTGTTCATTGCCATTTTCTTCATGGCATTATCTGCATAAACTTGGACTAACATGTCCCTGATTTCACTTCCACTCTTGCCAAGCTTAACAAGAAATTTAATATTTGTTTGTTGCTCTAATTCAGGGTCAGACATTCTTTTGACAGCACAGAAAAACACGCAACAACAATAATGAACACCACTCAGCAAGACACTGCCACACGTCGAGATGAACACAGCTGTGAGACACTAATATACCAAGGTTATAAAACCTCATCAAGCTATTTGTACAGTACTGCCAATGAAAGTAGATGGTGGCAAGTTTGCAAACCTAATTGTTAGAGCTCGTATGTTGCTCTTTCTGATGGAGTCAGAAAATTCTTGTAGAGTTCTTTCATTTCTTTTAACTCTCAAGTCTGTCTCTTCTTCCATCTGTGTCATCTCCAGATTTCTGTCTTTGAGGTCACTGATTCTTTCCTCCATCTGGTCAGCTCTATTACCTAAACTGGCTATTTCATTCTTCATTTCTTTTAGTGAGCTCTTAATCTCCAGAATTTCTACTTGGTTCTTTTTTAAAATTTCAATCCCTTTGGTAAAATGTTCATTTTGTTCTTTGATTGAGTTTCTGAGTTCAGTAAAGTGCCTGTCTGTGTTTTCTTGCATCTCTTTGAGTTCTTTCAGAACTGAAATGTTGAATTTGCTGTAATTTAAGTCACATATTTCCATGTCTTTAAGTTCATTTCCTGGAGAGTTTTCATTTTTTTCTGAGCTACCTTGTTACCTTAGTTATTCATGGCAATTAATGAATTATTATTTCTCATCCTGGGCATCTACAGGAGTGGGTTCTGCAATAGGTTGATAGGAAGAGGTCTTTCTTTTGCTTTCCAGTAGGTTTTGGTGGAATGTTTTATTTTCTTTCCTGCTGCAGCCTTTTATTCTCTCTCATGCTGTAGTGTTATATTTTCTCTTGTACTGTTCCAGCTTCTCACATGATGGGATTATTCCCTGAAAGGTGGGTTTCTCCTCTGTGTTCAGGTCACCTGGGTCTCAGGGTACCACCTCCATCGGGGGATATGGAAAGCAATAGATTCTGAGCTTCAGAAGTCCCAATGCTCCCCAGGCCCCCAATGCAGAGGCTGTGTGTCTCAGTGACTCTGGTTGCCCCTGCAGGGATCTGCACACATAGGTGGTGGTGGGGGAAGGGTAGGTTGTGAGAGGTGGCTCTGAGCAACTACCAGCTCATAGTTGTCTTGCCCTTACAGTTCTTTTCCTTTCACCAGAATTATTTGTGCTGTGAGTCTATGGCTGCGGGGCTGCAGTTCTCAGAGCTGTAAATACTGTTATTTAATCTGACACTTCTACCATTTCTTCCCGAATCTATTTCTAGCACTGGGAAGGTAGGGGTGGAGCAAGCTCTGGGAGGGTGTGGGGGGAGTCAGCCAGGCTCTGTGTTTATGTCTTCTGTCCTCTGCTTGGCAGTGAGGGCTTAAACCACCATTCTCACCTTTCCGCACTCAGTCTTTGCTCTGAGGTCTCTGCCAAGAGCATTGAATTCAGCCGTGTTATATGCTGATCCCTCAGGTGAGACTGTGGACCATCAGGGGAGTGCTAGCAGCCCAAATTCTTCCCTCTCCTAGGACTGCGGTAGCTCCGGAATGCAGGGAGCTGGGAGCTCTGAGGCCCAAGGCCCACGTCTCTGCACTTCCCCTTTCCCTTCTTCCCCGCTCACCCCTTTTGCCCATCTTTAGATGATTCAATTTGTGGGTCTCTCAGCCATGCCTGTATGCCACAAAGGGAACCCTTTGTTGAATTATAGCTGTTCAATTCGTTATAAATTTCCAGGGAGATTTCAAGAAGCACTCTTCACACTGCCATTTCTGTGACATCAAATGAGAGTTAGTTTTTAATAAAGCAAGTGTAGTTTCATCTTGGGAACATAACTTTAAAATAATATATTATCATTTAAATCTCACAAAACCATATGAGGTAAGTATCCCTTTTTTTCCTGTATAAGTTTCAATAAGACAGTAATAAAATCAAGCAATTAAAAGGCAAATTTTAACAGCTGAAATTGATTTTTTATTTGTAATAATGCCTATAAGTGATATCCACAAAGCAGTTTCCTTGAAAACTTTTTGTAAAAAGACTAAGTAAGACCAAAATATCTTTTTAATCTGTAATCATGATCCAAGCATTGTAAAATGCAAAGTTGGAAAAAGAAGTGGACTCTAGTAAAGTGGCCAATTCTAAACACAGAAAAGAAGTGGAAATTTTTTTTCATATTAGTTGACTGTCCCCCAAGTAATAAGCATTTCAGTTGAACAAGCATTAAAATATAATACGTGGTTATTTATCTAGAATGGCTGGAAAATTGGCCCACCTACTTAATTTTAATTTTTTGCATGAATTATCAGATGTATCACTCAATAATTTATATTTTTAAGTCACCTCAATACCTAACTTCTCTAGGCTCATTTTAATCTCTTGTTAATTCAGAAAACAAGCACAGAAGGATTTTTCAGGACCTCAGATCATCGCTGTTACTTCTGTAAGGCCAAATTTTTTACAGCCTTTGATACCTTGCTTGACCTGGCCTCTGCCTAGCTGTCCCACTTCCTCCTTCTCTCTCTTGCTCAGCGTCTCCCACTAATTCTCAATACATTTGCTTTGACAACTTTCTTTGCCAAGAATGTATTTCTCTGTTATCTTTTGTACATTCACATCTCTGCTTGAATATCATTTCCTTCCTGACCACCTTCTGTGAAGCAGCACACACACTCTCCAACACAATATCCATTTACTGCCTCCATGGTACTCATGGCTTCCTGAAATTATCTTCCTTATTGTACTACCTTATGTATCACCTGTGCCCCAACCCTACTAGATAGAAAGCTCCCAAAGAAAGATCTTAACTGTCCCATTTACCATTGTATCCAGGGCCAACAAGAGCCCCCAGTACAGGGTTGGCATTCAGCAAATAATGAATGAATTGAATGAAGTAAGGGTTGATCAAATGACATGCCTTCAAAAATGCTTTCTATAAAGTACGTTCTGTTATCAGCTTGTTGTTTTTCATTCATTAGATAAATATGTATTGAATGTTTACTGTGTATAAAGTGTAGGGGATACAATGTTGAACAGAATAGTTCCTGCTCTCATGGAATTTATATAACCTCCATGAGAAATAAAAGAAAATGGAAAATAAAAAAAAAGAGAAATAAAAGAAAAACTCAGCTAGTTTAGTTTTCTGTTTACTATATTAATGCTTTTAATACTATTGCATGAAATGTCTTTTTTCCAGATGTTTTCATTGCCAAAAGATAGACATATTTATTTCAAGAAACACGTGCGAAGCCACTTTTCACATAATCTAGCAGTACTCTCCTTTGTCAGAACAGTGCTATGTGCTGAAATTTAAACCACTGAGAAAATGACTCCTCAAAGAGTGAAAAGGAATTGCATTTCTTTAGGGAACTCTGACCTTTATGTTTTAGAGTAAACAAGTTTACAAAGGAATTAAACTGCATTAGTATTTTGATACCATCTTAAGTTATTTAAAGTTTTTGATAAGCAACAAAGAAGATTGGAATGTGACACTGGAATGTGAGTCATTCTGTACTTCAAAATGAATGCTTAGCTGAGATTCTTGATGTTAACCCTTCGCCTTACCAACAGAAGCTTTTAAATCACATCCTTATAAAATCAAGAACACACATTATTGTAAAGAAGCTACAACTAAGCAACTGTATTTGATAGAGGTGAAAGGCAGTGAGACACTGAGACTTTTTGACCCTCTTTCCCCTTGAGAATCAATGAAAACAGTAGAATCTTCTCCCCCCAAAATGCAATTGAGCACATTACTCAAAAAAGTTGCTACATAAAAATCTTGCAAAAATTATAAACCCCTGATTTGCGGCCTCTTCTCTCTTCCTAAGCTCCTTCTCCAGACTGATTTTATCTTGAACACCAAACCTCAACAGTCAGCAATTTCTTTGATCCTGAATAGATAGATAAAATTACTGCAATGTTACCCATTCCTTCCAGCAGGAACAAGGCAAAGGAAGGAGAAAAGAAGGCACAGATAGAAAATGAATAATTAATTAATGAATGAATATGGGAATGAAGAGAGGAAGGAAAGAGATCATGATAAAGGGAGATGAGGCAGGAGGTGGGTGATTGGGGAGAGGTGGCCAGCCCTCCCTCTCGAGTCCAGAAGAAGCACTTTACTCCCTTGCTCCTGCTAGTCCCTCTGACTCCATGAACTCCTCTCTCCAGCTCTCCTGGCCCCTATGGATTCTTCTTTACTTCTCTCAACCCAGCTGTCTGCTTAAGGAGTGGGCCTTAAGTGTACAGTTGCATTAAGTAGATTTACATTATTCTGTAACCCTGCCACTACCCATTTCCAGAACTTTTTCATCAACCCTAAAACTCTGTACCCATTAAACAATAACTCCCATTAAACAAAACTCACGTTTTGTCTAAGTTTTTCATGACAAAACTGAATATAATTTTTGAACATTCTGCAAGGAATGACATTTATGTAGATTAAAATAACTGACCCTATGTTCTCCATCTTCACTGTGAAGTAGCACTCTGTCAGGCTTAGATAGCAGCAGGAGAGCTTTATGTGTGGGACATGTGACAGAACTGTGATTTGTACTTCAAACCTGGCCATTTCCCACACTCCGTAGTTCCAAAGAAACATGGGTGAGGTCTTGTCATGATGTGTAGCCACTATCACGCTAGCAAACAAACAGCCCAAACTGCTTGCCACTAACCATGGGTCAATTATGTCATTATTGTGTAGGAAGAATGACCTAATTATCATCACTATCTCCTGACTAAATTAGCAAATCACATAAATAACTTTCCTCCCTATTAGCTTCCTCCACCTTTCCACCCCACAGTCATTCCAAAGTCCTTGAAAAGTTAATAGCAGTTTTATTCATTTTCTTCTAAAGTTGCCTTATTCATTTCTGTTCCAGGATGGCTCAACTATGGTTAGATGTTTGGCTTCTCACAAGCAGGTGGCCACACACCTGGTTCCATAGGCTCGTCTGGCACAGTAGCTGGTATTTAGTCAACAAAACCTCATACTAGAATCTCAGGGATTAGAACATGTCCTAGGTGAGCCCCAGGAAGCAATGGCAAGAGGCAAAGCTTTGGATGGGGTCAGACCTAGGCCAGGGAACATAATTCTCTGATTCAACTTTCTCACCTCCACAACGGATATGGTGTATGCCTACTAGTTGTTTGGGATAATGATAATGTTTGGAAGACATCTACCGCTGTGCCAGGCGCTCAGGTGAGTAAAGAAAGTTCTATTCCCTTCCTCCTCTCTATTAAAATTACTTCTTTGAGATCAGAGGGAAGAGTGGTGAGTAGGAAGCTGCTTCTGGCTTTAAGGGTCTTTATACAAAAGTGTCCTGATTAAAAGACGCCTCCAGATTTAAAATAAAAGAAAGAAAGAAAAAGAAGCCGAGCCACCTGGGTTTTGGTCTAGCCGAATTCCTGGTGAAGATGCTTCTAAAAAGCTGTTGGTGCGAATCCAAAAAAGGACTGGAAATCTCCAGCTTTGCCGTAAGCCTCGACTGTTCCCGTGGCGGCAGCAGGGTAGAGGTCAGATCAACAGGTGTGGGAGGCGGCGAGGTACCGGAGGAGAAAGCAGGGGTCGGAGAAGGGGCCCCCTTTCTCGGGCATCCCGGCTCCAAGGCTGCGCCCCGGGTTTTCTGCAGCGGGTGGAGGGGCCCGGCCCTCCCTCTGGGCTCGCTGGGGACGTGGCAGACGGAGGCTGCAGGTCAACACACGGCTAGCCCTGGTAGTGCGACCCTTCCCCCCCCTGCCCCGGACGCAGCAGCGGAGGCCTGGAAGTTGACGGGAATTCCAGGCTACCGGGAAACCCCCAGGGGCTCCCAGTCAGTGCGCTGGCCTGCCCCGCCCGGAGGAGGGGCCACCTCGCGGCAGCCTCGGTGGCGTGAGCGCAGGGCTGGGGCCTGGGCCCCGCGGGGAGGGAGCGCACCGCCCCTAGCCCGCGAGGCGGGAGCAAGCAGCCCTCCATTGGTCGGGCTGGCGGGCCAATCCCCAAAGGCCGCGGGCGGAGGTGGGGGCAGTGCGTGCGGGACTCCGGAGCCGACCCGAGGCTTTGCGGGACCTAGTCGGATCCAGCCTCTGAGGCACCGCCAGCGCTCCTCCGACGCCCAGGGGAGCGACTTTCGAGCCTCTGGCGCTTCGGCCATTTCTCGGGGCCAGGAGCGGGGAAGCCGAGTGGGAGAACCCCCGAGCCGAGCGCAGCCTCTTCCCGCAGCCGATCACCATGACCCACTTCAATAAGGGCCCTTCCTACGGGCTTTCGGCCGAAGTCAAGAATAAGGTGCGCCCGGGCTCGGGTGGGGTCCCTGCGACTGGGCGGCGCCGGGCCGCGCCACCTCCCGCGCGCCTCGGCTTGCTGTCTTTGCGGAGCGGAGGCGTCGGGGCTGCGGAGAGTGGCTGCGCGTCCGTATCCTATCCGGGGCTGGAGGCGCAGTCCCTGGGCGCTCTCCTGGCTTTGTTCCCGCGCCGGGGGCCGAACGAGCGGCGGGCGGGGGCTCCCCAGCTCCTGGAATCGCGCCGCGCGGGCCTGGGGGCACGGGAGCCGGTCGTGGCTGCAGGACGCGGCCCTCCGGGCAGGGGGCACTCCTGCACGGTCACTCGCTCTTAGGTGGGGCCGGTCCGAACGGGTAGGGACCCCGAGAGCAGCGCCGGCCGGGGCTACTGCCGACCCAGCTTCCTCTCCCATCCCGATCCCCGGGTCGAATGCAGCTTCAAGCAAAGTTAGGCGGTTACGTGGCCAACGAGGGGGCCCCCATTGTTCCTTGCCTCTTCCCGGGGCCCGTCTCCTCGACCCCGGGGACCATTCCCAGTTTTCCGAATCTCGGTGCCTTGGGGCGAATTGCCGTTTCTGTGGGAAACCGAGACAAAGCCCGAGAGCACCGCTTTGGAGTGATATCAGCTAGAGATTTGAGGTTTTTTTATGAAACCCTGAGAAATTTGTATACATGAGGCTCTAACGGTATCAAGGGTGTCTTCGTGGATTTCTTTTGTTCAGAGTTAATTTGTGGAGGCGTGTTGTAGTTTAGAGTGATCTGGCTTCGGGCGCGCTCAGAGTTGCTATTTTGCCTAGCAGAAGAATGCGTCGGGTTTATCTTGGGACTTTGGGTCTGGGAAAGAGATGAGAGGCGCCCCCCTCCCCAAATCCTCTCCTTCCTTCCTCCCTCCCTACATTCCAAGTCCATGACATCAAGGGTTTCTGGGGGGAGAGACCAGCCAATCGGCGCGGAACTGCGCACAGAACGCTCA
This sequence comes from Rhinolophus hipposideros, assembly GCF_964194185.1. Lineage (NCBI taxonomy): Eukaryota > Metazoa > Chordata > Mammalia > Chiroptera > Rhinolophidae > Rhinolophus > Rhinolophus hipposideros. Next base: position 24,384,630 of record NC_138065.1, read on the forward strand.
TTGTCTCCTTTCTGCTGTTCGGTCAAAGCGCCACAAAGGAAAGCCGCTGTGTTTTAATTCCCATTCGCCTCCCGGGAGCCGCTGCCCGTTGGGATGGCCACCGCATCTAGAGTACCCTGGCATTGTGGGAGCTGTAGCATCCCAGTGTTGGGGGTGGGGGGGTGCTCGGTCTGTAGCGCGTTATGCAGTGAGGAGGCACACCCTTGTCAAACCCCAAGGAAGAATTGTGGCTCTTCTCATCCCCTGTTACAATCTACGCCTCATATATAATTCAGTTCTTAATAAATTCTGAGCAATCTTTGAAATAAGGAGTTGATTTTAGTCCATATCTCTAAAATTGAAATGTTTAGGTCCTTTATTTTGTCTTGTGCATGGCCCTTACTCGAAAAGTTTTATGTTTTTTTGTGTGTTTTTTTATAGTTGACTACAAACCTCACCCACTGAAAAACTTGCAAAATAGTGTTCTTTTCTTTCCAAGATTTACACACGGAGCTTTAAGAATCTTTTCGGAGGAATCTGCATCCCCACACTGTTGAATGTGATACCCTGGCCTGGCTTGTACACATTAATTTTAATTCACTCTTGTGATTCTTGGCTGGCCTTAGTCTACTCTCTACCTTTTGCATTGTAAATGAGGCACTGATAACTTTGGCAGTCCTTCAAGTGACTAGCTTCTCTTAGATGTTAATATCCATATTAACTTCTTTTTGTTGACTAATAAAGCAGCTTGTGCCCTTTTCCTACTTATTATTGAGCAGACTGAAGGGAAGGCATAGACTGAAGCTAGACCACTATTAGACTTTTTTAAAATAGTAAAACTTCAGTGTTCTGAAACATTGGAAAGTTAGCTGTAACTATGGTTTTATCCCTTTAAGCACCAAACCCCTTTTTAAAATAACCCTTTTCATTTACATGGTCCTTTCATACAGTATCCTTTCATAGGAAGTCTTTTGATCTCAACAGCCCTGTGAGGTGAGGACTATCCAATATCATTTACAAATCAGAAGGGTGTGATTTGCCCATGATTGTAGAAGAAACTTGAAATATTATAAGAATTTTAATTCTAAGAGTGTGTCTTAGTTTAGTGAAGTACTCAAGGATCATTATTGTCTGCCACCCACACCCATTTTTGCTGCCCACCTGTCACCTCTTGACATCATGATTACTCCTGTAATTCTGTTTTAATCTGTTCTGGGCTTGGGAATTACATATCCATGCTTGCTGGGCCTTTGTATGAGTGCTTGCATTTCCACTCAGGGCTCAGAACCACCTGATGAGTGAGTATATGGAACAGGATCCTTGCTTGGTTTGGACACCTTTCAAGTCCTTCCTGCTTTTTCTTTATGTATTACATAACAGATTAAGTCACTTAAATGTAAGAATATTTGTTTATCCTTGAAACCTAATTTGACAGAGTGGAAAAAGCATAAGTATCCTGAGGAGGCAATGTGGAATGGACCTTGGAGTCAAGCAGACGTGGGTTTCTAGTCCCCATCTGCTACTTACTGCCTTGTATGGTGTTGGGCAAGGTATTTAATATCTCTGTTCTAGTTTCTTAATCAGTAAGATGGGCGGGGGGATAATAATTACTACCCCTAAACTCTATGTTGTTGAGATGTGTCTGGCTTGTATTAAGTACTCAATGAACTTACGTTGTAGCTGTTGGTACTTCTTAGACTTGTATATCCTTGCCTGTTAAGTAATTCTATTTCTATTAAATAAACCTTTGGTCTTTCATTTTTGATCTGTGAAAGCGGTTCATCAATGAATTGAGAAAGCCTTTGATCTTAGGTACTTTTAGTAAAATTTCAGGGAAATATCTATAAACTTAAGATACTTGTTTGACAAGATGATAATACTTGGTAGAATATACTTTTTCTTTTTTTAATGGGCAAGGAAGTATTTGAAACCGCCTTAAAAAATAGAATCCTTCAGCCTGGAATATGAACGACGTCTCTTTCATAACAAAAGGATCAATAACTTACAATCTACAAAGGTCATAATAGAGTAGAGAGTCAGGGAAAATACAGAAGCTGATATAGGTTGTTTGGTGAGGAATGGAAACCTAAAGTAATAAAGTCCAACACGTATATACAGACCCTTGACTGCATTTTGGAGATGAGAATGTAAGGGGAAACATCTCTGTGCCTTATAAGCGGTGAGAAAATGAGAGGTCCTGAGGGGAAGGAAGCACAGGCTTTCCTGATACTTGGCTCTGAACACAATACTGGAGACGGGGTAGTTTTCTGTAAAGCTGAGGACGCAGTGAAGCATGTCCTGGAGCAGATGCTTCAGGGAGCTTTTCTTATAGGTCTCTGGGAAACTAGGAGAAGTGGGTTGTTAGGGAGCAGTGGGTGGAGCTGAGATGACCTGACCTTGGTATGTTTTCTGGGAGGGAATACTAAGCATGGAATTGGCATGCACAATCTAACAGTTTTCTGTACCCATGGAATGTCTAATTGAAGCAAAGTAGCTCTGAGCTCACAGAATCTGCTTGGTTTCAAAATGGTATCACTCAACAGCTAAAAACCTTTTTGGGTCCAGTATCCCATGAGGCCCCTCTGGCCTTCCTGCTCAGTTCCATTTAATCAAGCAGTTGATCCTAGGGTGCCCCCAATCAGAGTAACTCCAGGATGACTGTGGACTCCAGCTGTAAATCGTACCCTAAGGTGGTCTGCCTTGTTTTGCAGCTAGAACACCAGAATCATGGTAAAAATGTATAGATTGGTTTAGCTTATCTTTTTTTTTTTTTCACTTTGCAGTTCAGAAATAGGTTTTTAATTCAAAACTTTTTGTTTATTGTCTTTTTGCACCAGGATCTCGCTCTTTTTCACTGATGAGATACGTAAGATCTATAGTTTGGAATAGAACTTGACACATAGCATATGCTCAATAATGTTTGTGGATTTAATGAATCGATCCATCAGCAATAGATTTTACTATCTTTAGAAATTAACGGTTTGAGTAGTCTATGTAAAGGAATTCTGTAGTGCAAGTGAGATGTTTTTGAAGGACAAGGTGACTTTTATAGATTTTTTTTCAGCAGTTTCTCTTATTAGTAATATTACATTGAAAAGTTATTACTAACATAATTCTTTCTTTGTTGCTGAGATTCTTTCTTAGACTACCAAATTAGGGAGGAGCAGTAGAGGTCCCCCCTTGACCAAAAAGGATAGAGAAGATAAAGAAAATACATTTTACTGAATTGAGAAGAGGTGCCATGCTGTTTCTTTAAAATGCTCATATTTATCTACTCTGGAGCATTAGTAAGTATTATTATCAAGCTCCCTATCCTGTGACCTACAGCTACATACTGTTTGGAAATTGTACTATTTGCCTCTATTCATTCTTTTAGATTTCAAAAATAATCTTAACAATGAAGACCTTTTTTCAACCAGAGGTATATCCTTTTTTCCTCCTATGCCTTTTTCCCTTCCAGATGGAGTCATGAGGATTAATGAGTGTTTTTACTTAACAATGTATCATGAAGCACAATTAATATTAATCTGTAACGTTAAAACACACACACACACACACACACACAATTGTATGGTTTTGGTTTTTCAGTCGTTATCGTTATATCTAGTAGAGTGAGAGCATGCTTTATTTCCCTTCTCAGTATGACTAGGTCATGGAAGGGAGTTTGTCCTTCAAACTTTTTGGCACATTTCCTTTTATTCTAGGCATTAGGCTTCTACAACATATATACTACGTGCTCTGGTTCTTTTTTAACTCTGAACTCATAGCCATCGTGGACTCTTTAACTGTTACTCATATATACTGTGCTCAGGTTTTTAAGAATTTCTTGAGCCTGGGGTAGATCAACGTTGTTTGTAGGGCCTGAAATTTATACAATTTTGGGGTCATCATTACAAAAAGATACAAAAATGTCTTGCAAATTTTATAAAAACATGACCATGGGAATCATTGTGAACATGAAGATGTTTGGTAGGTCTCCTCCAGGTTCTTAGTGAGAAAGTGGAGCCTAATGGCCAAGAACATGAACCATGGAGACTGGGTTGGAATTTTGGTTCTGGCTCTTAATCTAATTTGGGGCAAGTAACCTGTGTATGTCTCATCTGTAAAATGAGGCTATGGTTATACCCACCGTTATAGTGTTGTTGGGAGACATAAATAAGACAGACAATCCATGTGAAGTGTTTAAAATAATGCCTGGAACTAAGAGTACACACACATTATGTAAAGTTTTATTTGTTGGCTGGTTCTCTGCTGGGTAGATTCAGTCCTGTGTTCTCCTGAGCTTTCTTTATCTTCTAGATAAAGGAAGATTATCTCCAGGAATTGGATATTCGTGCATGAATCTGTTTCTATCTGAATGAGGCTTCGGCAGACAAGGAACCATGATGCCCAAGCTGTACCACTCTATTTCACTTCTGTCAGGGCTGTGACCTGCCCCCAGAGTCCCTATCCACAACTCTTCCCCAGCAGCCTGTGATGTTTTCCCTCAGTGAAATCCCAGGGTGTTTAACCCTGTTCTCATTCTGCTCCACACTGCCCTCGGGGCCAGGACTTCTGTGTAGAGCTAGAGGCCTTTATTTCTGGTCATGGTATTATTTGGCTTTTTCTTCCTAAAAGATCGATTTCTGTTAAACAAGATACAACTTTCATTTCTTGGTTTCAGAGAGGGCTCGTATTTCTCCACAGTGACTGATAAACATATTTACCTTCTAGTGCTTAAGCCTTGCTTGTTACTGGAGGCTCCTGTGTGAAGCGAGTCCATGAGTTGACAGGACTAATTCCTAGTTTTCCCCACGTGGTAGGAAGGGAACTTCTTCAACATTTTCTTTCTGCCCCCAGGACCAGGAAGCTTCAGGATGTGAGGGGACTGACTGTTGGGTGGGTACATCAGCAGTGGGAAGGCCAAGGCATTGGGGATATGAGTGTGGGGTAAAGAGAAGGTCCTTTGGGCTTAGAAGTACTCTTCTGGGTAAGTCAAAACCTAAGTATTGATGGTTGTTTTCCTTTCTTCCTCATCAAATTGTCCAAGGGATCCTAGATGCTGAGTGGCTAGATGGGGCTGGCTGTGATATCATTGTTGTTTCGTCTCCTCCCCTTCTCATATGTTTGCATGCTGATCTTTCTTCTTTACCCCAAGCATCTCAGCCTGCTTAGTGCTGCAGAAAGCTCCACAGATGGATAGAGTGTGTGCCTTATTGTTGCAGCATTCCCTCCCTCCTTTTGTTTCACGTGGGAGGAAATAGGAGAGGAAATAATCAATACCATGTGTTGTAAGTCTCTTATAATTCAAACATGTGAGTCTACTTTGAATGCAAAAATAGCAACAACAATCATACTTCTAATATAAAGATTATACATATATTAATCATACTGTGAGCTTGTCAGGCCCTTGGTCCTTCTTAGCAACTGAGCTGGGATCCTAGGGCTGCTTTTCAGAGTCCATGGGTGGACAGATCCTTCCCCTGATGGGCCCATTCTCTGCTCCAAAGACTAACATGCATTTGTCTCTGCTTTTTCCTTACCTTTCTTCAAAGACTTGGATGTTGCATAATTCCCTGTCCCTCCACCGCCAACCCAAGGCCACACACACACACACACACACACACACACACACACACACAGGCATGTGCTTTGCCAGCCAAGCTTTCATGTCCCATTTTCCTCCTCTGGGCTTGATTTTGAAATTTTCTTTTTCTTCTTCAGTGACAGCTCTGCCGTTGACACCCTTTCCTGCAGCCTGTCTTATAGCACCTTCTAAAACATGCATGAGGCAGGCAGCTACTTTTTATAGGGGTGAGTAGAAGAGTTAAAGTGTTTTAATTGAGACATCTCTGCCAAGGGTCTTATGAACTTCTGAACCATGCTGGTAGTGCTCTTTGAGGCTGCAGATTCCCGGAGGGGCTGGTTTGAATCCATACTCTCTCCAACTCCACAGCTTACTCACAGCGCATCAGTGATAGAGTGATGGTGGTGGTGGTTGCTTCTAGACGCACTGTCACTTCTCCATGAGTTGAAAGGACTTTGTGTTAAGGCAGAGTGTATGCCACCACCCTACTCTGTTGTTGTTAGTCCTTTTCCTACTCACAGTTGGAACTCACAGTTCCAAGCATAGTTAGTTACCTGTGCCCTAGACTGTGGTCCTCATAGAGTCTCTCTCAGCTGGGTCAGGAGGGCGGGTGTGGGAGAACGTCCAGTGGTGCGGAACACTTAGGCTCGGAAGCCAGACCTCGGTCCAAATCCCTGCCGAGCCCTTTGGACAAGTCATCTCTGCATGAAGACAGTACATCTACCTTGGGGTGCCATCTTCCTTGCCTCTGAGAACCTCTTCTCTTTTTTATCCTTATTTTGTGAGTGAAATATTTGTTGTGAAGAATGCATACAGTACCAAGACATTAAAATAAAAAAGCGAAAATATCCTGTAACCCTTATCTCAACCACTTGTACAACTTTGAACTTCTACATTTTAGAAAATGAATTATAGTCTATTGTATGGATTTCCATTATTCGTTCATTACTGTCCTACTGGTGGATATTTCCTTAAAAAGTACTTGTGTGGAAAAGTGTATAACTTTTGACCTAACATTTACATGTGTTATAGGTATTACCAAATAGCTCTAAAAAAAGTCAGTTTATACTCCCCACCAATGGTACACAAAAGAAGGAAGATCTCTTGATGTTAAGACAAGACTGTATCAGAGCACCTTTGTCAAAATTCAGGTCAATTGCTTTAGCTCTTTATTATCAAGTCTTGAGTCACTGACACATGTGACCATTTCTCTGTCCATCACTCCCACCAGACTCCAGTGGGAGTTGCCAGTGAGATAAGGCTAAGGAATGGGAGGGCATCTCTTTTGCAAATTATTTGATAATATAAATCATTTTTTAAATAGAAAGCTTAAGCAGCATCAAAATGATCTCTTATCAAAATGGCTATTAAATAGTGTCAAGTAATAGGTTTTCATGATATATTGAATTCAAAAGAGTATTTAGTATCTGGACAAGAATGGCCAGCAAAGCATAGGTAGAAGGACAAGGATTGACATTTGTTGAGCTCTTAAGATTTATATCAATTAAGTTACTGATTCTTCCCAACAACCCTCTAATGTAAGTGCTATTGATGATCTCTGACTTAAAGGAAACTGAAGGGTGATAGAGATGGGATTCCATTTCCAGAGCCCCTGCTCCTAAACATTTTAATTTGAGGCCAGAACTCAGGAGGATTGGTGTCTTTCAAGGGGAAGTGGAGAAGGCAGACCAAAGAGGAAAGCTCTAGCCTGGTACCACTGAACAAAAAGCCAGAGGAAGAGAGACTGAAGGGGCCTCCAAGAGTGCTGCAGAGAGGACAGCAGGGGGACTGGAAACAGACCACTGCATTTGGCTATTGAGAAGTCACTGGTGTACTTTGAATGATCATATTCAGAAATTTCCCAGGGGGTGGAGGTTGGTAAGAAGGAGCACTAAGTTAGGAAATGGAGAGGTTTGTCATGAAATCAAAGAGAAACAGGACTGTGTTTGAGGCTGGCCACATGTTCGATCAATCAAAGATGCTCGTTTCAGATAAGACGGGGTGGTTTGTGCCCATCGATGAACCAAATAAAGGGAAGGTCTTGATATGCATGGTGGGTGGGGGCAAAGTAGCAGGGGGACAAGGGTTCCCAAAGCAAGCTAGAAAGGAGAAAGGAAAAGGGCCAGTAAAACACAGAACCTGATGGATAAGACATCTCCTGTTCCATTGCGATTGTTGTATTCCTCTTGCCACAGAGCCACTGGTGTAGGCAGCGGGGACTGGAGGAGATGGTCCAGGCAAGGCCTTCATGTGGAGCACACATTTGATTGGCTGCTTCTCTCTGCTGAGTCCCCTCCTCTGCAGCCTGCGTGCTTCTCTGTCCTCACCCTTTGGCCCTTGATCTAGAAGGGATGCCAAGTTGCGTTTATTTTGCTCCTTGTGCAGGGGGTCTTTAACCAGCCTTCATTCCAGTCTCCAGGAGACCTTTGTGTTGGGGTGCAGCACCCTGCTGGAGAACGCAGCGCTCTTTCTCCCTCCTTTTCTGTGCTCGGGTTGCCTTATAGTCAGGGAAGTGTTTACTGTCAAGGTGTGGAGGGTGCCTTGTGCAGGCTTTTTTTTTCCCTGTTTTAGGACATCTGTCAATCTGTAACTTGATTATTTCCTTCTTCGTCTTGATGTATAAGAGCCTTTGTATAAAGCATGTCTTTGGTGGTATTTGTGTAGGACTTGGTAGATTGTAGGTGTTTGAACCTTACGCCTGACTTCACCTTTTTTCACACTCTCCATTAAAACCGAATAAACCAAAACTGTTTTTACCTAATTAGGTCTCAAAAAGTGAGTATCATATATCTTTGCATGTATATGAGGTACAATATAATTTTTTTTGAAAAAGAGCAAATGGGAAATTACATCTTAATTTAATGGAATTTCATACCTAATTTTTACTTGGGAGTAAAACTCAGTTGCACAGTGAATGTATCTGTAAGACTCCTGTGAAATCTTTTCAGCCAGCATCTGTCCTATGTTTAAAACAATGCGTTCCCACTCTGTGCTTCACTGGTTGTGTAAAGCCACCTCTCAAATGGCAGATTCCACAGTAGTGAGCGGGAAAAGCATTCACGATCTGGATCCAGACCTGGGTCCCCAAGAGGAACTCCCAGTTTACTAAAAGCTGACTGAAATGCTGGGATCTGTTTCTCCTTGGCTTCCTCTCTGCCTTGTCCCATCAGTAGCTCAGAGTATAGGAGCAGAGTATGATTTGACTCAGTTTTGGGGTAGGTGGCTGGGAGCACTCGGATGAATGTGGTCAGTGGACAGTTTCCCAAGTTGACAGAGATGAGCTACAATTTCTACTTGAGACAGTACAGGTGGATTTCATGCCTCAGGTCATAATGGACTGAGACTCATCCTATGAGGCGAACTTGCTAAATAGTTGACAAGGAGTGAGTACACATTCCAAAGCTACGGAAAATTACTACCATGATATCCCTTGTAACTATGGGAAAAGACAAAACCCCTTTTTGCTATTCATGTGTCCAACTCAAGGTTATTTAGGAGGCACCAAGAGAGCTGCTGAGGAGGTGCAGATGCTCGAAAACTTGATACCTGCAAATACTGTGATGAGTAAGGTACAGGCCCTTCAGAATTCTAGAGGTGAGAGGTCTGTTTTAATTTATTTTACCTGGGGCTTCAGTTAAGATCCTCTTTCAGCAATCTTTCTACAGTAACATCAAGTTCAAGACCCAGTGGACTCCTCTGGAATAAGAGCATGTTGTCTAGCCAGCCTTCTTATGGGCCTCCTTCCCAGCTATGCTTCATTGACACTCACGTGCTGGCTTTCCATTCCTCCATGTCTCTTGTCCATCTCGTGAGAATTTACGGGTTTATCTTGGTCTTTCCTTTGACATTCAGAATCAGTCAACTCCCTCGTCTATATGGCTTCATGGAAATAGTTAGATGGTATTTCTCCTGCCCCCAAAGTCCCTTCTAGGTCGTATATAGCCACTCCTGGCTAACCGAGTCTCTCCCAGTAGGCTGTCTGATTTTTCTGATCTTTTCCCTACCCAGTTGCTCCTTCTAGAAACTGATTTCAGTGCTCTCTTTCGAAGTGTGGCACCCAGAATTGATCATGCCACAGATGCAGTGTAACCCACCAGGGTACAGTGGGATTATTAACTACCTCCTGTATTTGACTACAAAGCCCTAACTCATTGTTTTGATCAATGCAGTCACTTGGTCAGGCAGACAAGGCACCTCCCCGTCAAAGGAGGATTCTAAGCATTGTTTTGGCAAGTTGATTTTCCCTGTCTGTAGTAGGGGTGATGTTTCATTTAAGTAATCCTTTCCTTGGTTACCTCAGGAGGCTGTTGCGATCAAACAAATATGACGAGCAATAGTATTTTATAGAGAATTGTACGCCTGTGCAGACCATAGTAGCATTAGCTCTTTTAGACTCACTGAGTAAACATTACAATTTAGCTCTAGAACTTTGGGGCAGGATTTTGCATGTATGTTGAATAATTTATTAAGCTGTTGTCTTTCTGAATCCAAATTTTGTTTCTTTTTAAACTATCTGAATTTTACTTTCTATAAGTTTAATAAGTATGCCAAGTATTTTCCAAATCGTTAAGTTACCCAAACAGAAGAGAACAGATCTAAATCTCAGCCTTCGGGTACATCACCAGGGGCTCCTCCTGTGTTGACGTCGGTCAGCACAGTGGGCATGGTTGTTCCTTCTGACCAGGCCCCACTTCTAGGATTACTCAGCTGGACTTCAGGAGGCCCGTGGACATAAGGGACCTTTATCACAAAGTAAAACAAAACGTCCCTAGCGATCCATCTAAGATTACTAGATGGGTAGATCAAGGAGATGCGATGCTTGTGCAAGTCAACAGCATTCAAATGCAGATGCCTCCCTAACAAGGGACGTCTGTAAATCTGGCGTTTTCCTCATCTAGTAATGCTGTCAGTGGATGACAAATCATTTGAGAACCCACTGTGTGTCCAGTATGGGCTCTAGAGGTACAAAGACCAATGAAGCCTGTCCTGCCCTCAAGAAGACATAGGCAGGTGTTCTTAGATATGCCCTGCGTACCTATGCTGGCCCAAGTGCCTGCTTACCCTCGAAGGCCCTGTTACTACTGTTTGTCAAGATTTCTCACAGTGAGCTGTTAAATATGCACATCTTTGTTAATCATTATTCTGAGTCTAGATCCTTCTGGGAATTCAGTCTCTATCCTTATTCCCTCCTTGTTTAAATTAGAACTTTCAAAATCCACTTTTAACTCTGTATATCCTAAATTTTGTTGTCCGAAGGTCATTTTCTAGGTAGAGAAGACAAAATTGACATTCTGTTGGTTCCACATGTTTCTGTTTGTTAGTTGTACTATTTACTTTAGGTACTGGACCAACTCCTCCTAAGTTATTTTTAAAGCTTTAATTTTTTTTGAGTTTCACAGTATTCGTATATTGAGTCATAATGTCTTTGTATTTATTTGAATATATATATATATATATATATATATATATATATATATTTGGAGGGGAAAAAATTGTGCTGGTACCACATGCTAGTACCTTGATCGGAAGATCTGCCTGTACCTCTGAAAGAAGGGCTCAATTTGAGCCTAAAATGCTCTTATCTGGCATACCTATTTACCTGAGGCAAATGTGATTTTTCATAGTTTTGAATGTATTGTGTTGGAGGATGGTCAAGAAACTTCCTCCCACCTTCTAAGTTCTGTCTGGGCTAATAAATTAACATGAGACAGAGTAACAGGAGAAAATGCCCAGAATTAATTACGTATGTGCATATGGGGATTCCATAAGAATATGAGACCTAAGGATGTATTGGGCAGTTGAGACTAATATGCCATATTAAGCTAAGGAAAAGGGCAGAAGGCAAAGCAAATGTTTGGTAGATAAAGTTTGCTGGGCCAGCTTTAACAGTGGGACACAGAGAGGACTTTGATAAAGTAGGCCTTGCTAGGTTCCTCCCTGTCTATCACACTTACTTCACATTAAACTAGTTATCTAAGATGATAACTCCCCTCCTGGAGAAGGTTATCTTTTAGGCAGTTAGGGGGAGAGTCAAAGGTTTTTTTTCCTGAATCTTGTTTCTTAAAAATAACCAGCTTAAAATATTATGCCAAAAGGCATATTTTGGGATGAGAAAGTCTGCTTCCCCTCAGTAGTTATTCCCCATCAAATTTTTAGCAAGTTTATGCCATAGAGGGAGTCTCAGATTCTATAATGATCTGAGGAAGGCATGCAATCTACGATGACATCATTGTCACAAATAGAAAGTTTCTAGAATTCTAGATTGTTTGTAGAATTCCATCCCCCTGCCCCCCGTAAGATACAAACCTGCTTTTAAAAAAGTTTCTTCATCTTTTTTATCAGCAATAATGTGGGAGGAAAATGAGAATTTGGGGTGCAAATACAGTCCAAGTAGAGAGAAGAGCAGAGACAGAGATAGGAACAAGTATGGAGATGACAGTGATGGGAGGGACAGTCGTGATAGAGTGGTGATGGGCAGTAACTGAGATGATCCTGTCTACAGTGGGACTTTCTTTTTAAATGTAGACAATAAGCTAAACTATTAAACTATTGTGACAATAAACTGTTTGTGACAGTTTCAGTGGGGTTCAGTGAATAGAAAGCTTTGTATCTCTACTCAAGCTGATATAGAGTGTATTAATTCTGACATGTGTCAGGTATTTAGACTGGCGGCTTTGCCTATGGCATGGGTTTCATGTCACAGTGACCCTGGAAGGAAGGAGACTGACTATCTGCGAGAAATGGGGTCACCAGGGTTAAGTTACTTAGGTCAGTTACTTGAGAACACAGTTTTTGGAAGTTTTTGAAAGTTTGATATCAAAGCATGTGATCACTAGTCTGTTGTATTCCCAACATGAAAACTTAAAACACTTGCAAAGGTATCGACATGCTTGGAGGCTCCATAGTGGGGTTTAAGGTGGGTGAAAAATGCCTGTTCCTTATCTTGCACTAGGAATCAAAGTGGCAAGTGATAAAGAGAAGGAGGGGAAGAGGCATCTTGATATTTCAGATGGAAATTTCCTATTTTTCTATTTCCTATCTTTCTGTTCTCCCTTTATTTTCAATACCCTACTTTATTTTTTTGGCAAATGTCTTAACACACCTTATTTAATCTTTGTGTCTTTCCACTGGAATGTAAGCTTTTAAGGCAGAGATTTTGTGCTTGAACCTTGCATGGTACAGAGTAGCCATTTGAAGGACAGAAAGAAGGAGTGATGGAGAAAGCAACTGAAGGAGGAGTCCAGGACACATAGGAACATTTCAGAGAGGGAAGCTAATGTTGAATGTGATTTTACATGGAGGGCTTGGGGTAATACTGGATTGTCCTGGTGGTCAAAACAGGGAGACTGGTGAGAATTGAGAGTTCAGGCATGACTGAAATTTGGAGAACACTGTTGTAACCACCAGAGATGGTAACCTGGAATTGTCTGCTTGCAGGTTTTATCAAGTATTGTGATGAGAATATATTGTAAGAGGGAATATATGGGAAAAGACATGTCTCCATTGTTTAGTAGATTCTCAAATATTCCTGGGTGTAAGCGGGCCCATGAGACAGTTCTTGGGCACATATATTACCACTCTGTCTCATGCCAGGTACACCCTGTGTTTTTACTAAATTTCACGTTGGCTGATGCTCCCTGCTTATGCTGAGAAGCCCTGTAAAACAGTGCAGGGGCCGCACTTGGATCAGTTGTTGGGATGGTTTTGGAAGCTTGGTTTCCCTCATTACTCTGTACCCCTGGTAGGGATTGAGAGGGAGACTTCACCGACCTCATTGCCTGGGAAGGGCTTAGGCCTTGGGACTTGTGTTTTGAAGGGGATTGAATTCTAGTGCTGCTTTAGACATGATTCACTGTTAGCAGGTAGGAGCTTACCTCTTAGAGGGGAGTAGGACTTGGGGGAGCGGTGTGAAGAGAGATCTGTTCTTTTTACTCTGTCTCAGTGTTTCTCGACTGTTTTCATCATCATTTTCCCAGAGTCTTTGTAGATGTTTTTCCTGATTACTTCCCAACCTCCATAAAATTAAATACAAAGGAGTCGAGTTTGTTGGAGAGGGTCACAAATTATTGTAGTATCTAAGGTTGTCCCCTCCTTGGGGAACAGTATCACCCCCATTGAGAATGCATGCTCTACATACCATTTACCTTTTTTTTTTTTTTTAATAAGTGTTATTTTAGAAATCCAAAAGAAGGTCACTAGCTAGAGAGGACGGAGCTGCCTTTGAACCTGAAGGTGACTCCAGACTGGTGCTCTGAGCTGTTCTGCTGAGAGAACTGTAGGAAGAGCAGAAGGCTGAAGCCACCCTGGGCCTGAGCTCAAGAGAAGGAAGACAGGAGCCTCTAAGGACGCCAGGGGTGGGAGCAGAACAGGAGCACAGAAGGGAGGATGATCAACTGGACTGAATGCCCCAGAGGCTTTTTTTCATTTTTATTTTTATTTGCCCTTTTTTATTAATTAAATTTATTGGTTAGTAACATTATGTAAGTTTCAGGTGTATAATTCTATAATATATCATCTGTGTATTGCATTGTATCCTCACCAACCAAAGTCTAGTCTCCTTCGGTCACCATATATTTGACCCCCTTTACCCTGGTCAGCCTCCCCTCTCCCCCCTTCCCCTCTGGTAACCACCATACTGTTGTGTGTGTCTGAGTTTGTTCATTTATTGCTTTCTATTTTATATCCCACATGGGAGTGAAATCATATGGTTCTTGCCCTTTTCCGTCTGACTTATTTCACTTAGAATGATATTTTCAAGATCCATCCTTGGTTGTTGCAAATGGCATATTCTTTGCCTTTGCTTTTTGATTTTGTGTTTGGCAAGGGGGATGCTGGTGAGCTATAGTGAGAAGCCTCCAGCTGGTGCTCTCCTCTGTGCAGAAGTCTTTTGCAAGTGTGCCTTGACTGGGAAGGGTGGAGAGGCACTGCTTTTAGGGAATCTGGGTGTTTAGGAAAGGAGGCACGGGCTTTGAGGAAAGGGGCTACCGTGGACTGGAGAGAACCAGGCAGGAACTCTGAAAGTCGCTGGGGAAGGTCAAATAAATCTTGAAGAAGAGTAAAGAAAATGATGTTTATAAACAACTTGGAAGAGTGATTTCTAAACAAATTAGAGTAAAATTTCCTTGAGGTGTTAATGAGAAAATTAATTTAAGCTAACTTTCTTGTTGGAAGAAAGTAAATGTCAGCATTTTCTGCTTCATGTTCAGAAATTAAAGCTTTTTAGATGAAAACAGTGAATAAACTTTGTGTCAAAGTTTACTTTTTATTTTTATATTAATTGCTCTCAGTCCTTGGATTTTAAGATATGTATATCAAACAGTTCAAAAATAACCTCTGTAGTTAGAGATATTATGTATCATTTGTTTGGGTTGTGTTCTGATATATTATACTTTTAAAAGAAACACTTAAGATTTCTGTGTCCTGTGGAACTAAGCTAAGAGGCAATTTGGAATTGATTTTTTTTCCCCTAGACAGTTTTTTTTTTCATTTTAAACTTTTTTTAAAAAGAAGTACATATTTGGAAATAGTGAGTTTTAGTTAGCTGGCTTGACTGCAGAAAGCTCACTTATTTAAAAAATATTAGCAGTATTTGAGTAGGAAAACCCTAAGGCAAAACCAACAGTGACATCACATGGAGCATACCTAGTTTTCATTTTAGTTTACCACTTGGGACCTTGAGCTTTGTATGTATGTGCTTATGAATTTTTTCTGTGCATGTGCTATTACATTAAGTCTCAGAGACAAAGTCACCTGTCCAGAGCCCCAACCCTGTAAACTAACTAGTCAGTGGTAGAGTCATGCTTGAGCCATGTTCATCTGACTTCAGTCCTTGATTTTTCTCTCATCACTCCCTTGACGAGAACAGTCAACAGAGAAAAGGAAATTTCCTCTCTGATGTTCCTACTGCGATAGTTCAAGTTTGATCTGTAGCCACTTTGTGGTTCGGGCATGGTGTTGGATCTTTCAGACACTTTTTGAACAATGGAAACATAAATATGCTTCTATAGTTTTTTGTTTAAATAATTGGTCTCATTTGGTTAACAATTACCACTACCACCCCACAAAACACCCAAAAGCCCTCCAACATAACTTCCATCTCTACATTGGAAAAAGTGGAGAGATAGAGTTTTATTACAATTTTTGCTGATTGACTAAATTGTTTAGACAGCTTTGAATGAGAAGAGACCTAGTGTACTCATTGAATTCAGCTTTCCTTTTTTTTTTTTTTACAATGTCCACTATATTTATTCCATACTTTGGTTGTCCGACATCTACACACCATTTTTCACATTCATTTATTTAAAAATTCCACTTGCCAAACAACAATGTGTGCTTAATTAAATCCATATTTACCTCCTACCCACAGAGGCATAATTCTCTGTTCTATTTAGTGCATCGTTGGATGTGTGGATAGTGCTTTTCCCCTCTCGTATAATGACTTTGTCCTCTAATGAGAAACTCAATGGAAAATGTATTCATATGAACCTCTGTATAAAATGGTGTGGATGAAAATAAAAGAAAAATTTATGCACATGCTTAGATATACATACATACACATTTACTATAAAGATGGGGATGTAAGTATAGGCTATGGTTTTCGTGTATTTATATACCATCTGAGAATGGTTTTCATGAACTACAATGTGATAACCCACTCCATATTTTCTGTGGTTTTAGCCAGTGTATCAGATGATTCTGTAGGATCTTCACTTAGTAACAAGGAAGACCCAACTTTGATTTCAAGGACTTTGTTCTTTCCATCGGTATTGTTTTTGATGGTCTTCCATAACAGTACTGTTGACATGACAGGAAAAGAAGGCATATCAGCAGCCCCTGGGTTTAGTCAGGACTCATGACGCTATCTTGTAGCTTTAACTTTGTTTTTTCTTAAAATACAGAGCCAATAATCCCAAGTAAAAACCTAACTCATTTATTACCTCTTTACCTAAAACATTTGGATTAATGCTCAGCTTCCCACTCAGTGGCCTTATTCATTTTCCCCATGTGCAAATATTGTTATTCGAAGAATCTAAATTTCTAAACAAAGAACAGGAAACTATTTTTTAGAAGAAATTGAAAACTATTATTAGAGCATAATTAAATCAGCAACATTTCTCATTGTGTGCTTATTATATGTTCCAATACATATGAGTATGTATGCCTCTCATTTTTTTCTACTTTTTTTAACATCTTTAAAATTAGTTTCAAGTATACAAAACAACATAATGATTAGACATTTATACCCTTCAGAAAATGATAATCCCACTAAATCTGCTACCAATCTAACACTGTACATAGCTATTATAAAAATTGACGTATTCCCTATGCTGTACTTTACATCCCATGACTATATATATATATATATATACATACACACACACACATATATATATATTACATGTATATAATTATAGTTGACATTCAATATTTTATATTAGTTTCAGGTGGTTAGGCATTTATATAATTTATGAAGTGATCCCCCCCAATAAGTCCAGCACCCATCTGGCACCCTACATAGTCTTTAGAACATTAATTATATTCCTCATAATGTATTTCACATCCCTGTAACTATTTTGTAACTACCAATGTATACTTCCTAATCCCTACACCTTTCTCATCCGTCCCCCAAACCTCCTCGCATCTAGCAACCATCATTTTTTTCTCTGTATCTCTGATAATAATCTGTTGTTTGCTCATTTATTCTGTTCTTTAGATTCCACATATAAGTGAGATCATATTGTATTTGTCTTTCTCAGTCTGACTTATTTCATGTAGCATAATGTCCTCTAGGTCCATCCATGTTGCAGCAGCTTTCCTTTTATATAGACAGTAAATGGATCAGAAGTTAAGATGAATTAACAAATGGCCCATAACAAGATGGGTGGAGCTAGGCTCAGAGCCAAGGCAGACACTCCACACACATACCCTAGCATGTCAGTTTTGTTTTTAGGTTTATTGAAATGCATCTCATAGTTTGAAAGTGCTTCACTTTTGAAAACAATTCAACTTAGAGGTTGCTTTCCATAGTTCATGCAGAAGGAGTACTAATTTCTCCTCTCTCTTTTGCCTGTTTCTTTCTATGCATTACCCGCTCCCAATTTTTTTATATAGAATTTCTTCCAGCCACTTATAATAAGACTCAAGTGTGAAAATATAATCAAGTATTAAATCTTTTTCCACCAACTTATTCCATTTTCTAAAGGTGCCATATGTGAACACATGTGTTTGATATGTTGGGAGATGTATTATCTAAGAATACTTATCGCAGGTATAACAGGAATAGTAGCTCCTTCTTGCTTCCAGAGGCCGATGCGTCCCTGTGGCAAAACCTTCCAGCACCACTATGTCCTCCATCCCTGTTGCCACGTCTGATGCCCTTGAAACCCAGGTTGGCAGGAAACCAGAATAGATGTGTGATTTTTAGGGGACAGAGATACGAGGGGCAGAAAATCACCAGACATTAGGTGCTAGCTTTATTTACATTGTGCCTAAACTTATCTTTTATTAAGCTAACCTCCAGGCCAAAATTTGGTCTAGGAAACATTGCACAGTGTTAGTTAATAATATGAGCTCAGTGAATTTCCATTTGTAATCCTGGTTAAGTAAATCTACAATGTAAACGAATTATCCATTCTGTGCCGTGATGAAGACTGCTGTCTCCCTAAATGACACAGTCATTGGTGAGATCGCTCCCCCCAGGGGGAGAGGGTTCCCCCGACTGACGTAGAGTAGAGCCTGAAGGACTTCTCCACGCATGACGAAAATGTCATCATTCCACTTCGTTTCTTTTCAGTAATTAAACTAAACCTTTCTACGTTTATTTCCATTTCCAAGAGTGTTGTAACTGCCAAGCTCATCATAGTCTCCACCGGCTGCGTGATGTTGGCGTTTTCACCTGTGCTAATGAGAAGGAAAATGACACACAAACTTTCCTTTCTCCCAGCTGTGTTCTTCGCTTTAATAACTCTGAGGGACCTGCTTCTTTAAGGACCCGAATACAAGAACAAGCTGAAGAACTTGAATATATGATTTTTAACCATCTTTTGTATAAATTTTATTGCCTTTTTAAAAAAACAGGTTTATGGTCTGAAGGTATGAAGGGATCTTTCAAAACCTGTGGTAGTTTTAGCATGTACAATAATAGTATAGCATCTATGTCAGTAAATTGCCTTCATTGTAGAATTTTGTAAGTAAAGAGTTACATTTTCTTTTAGTTTTATTAAATGTTTGGAAGTCAGGTACTAAGGGTCCAAAAGTAACTCTGAGTAGTCTAACAGGATATAGACAACATAAACAGAGTTGTAGAATAATTAGAGAGAGAGAGAGAGAGAGAAGCCCAATAGAAGGCATAGAAACACCAGAGTTTTCCAGACAACAGTGCTGTTGGATTGATAACGCCTTGGCCACTTGCAATACTATATAAAATGGTTGAATGCATCAGAACCCTATCATCCTCTTTCTTGGAATGTGGTAAATAGTGATTTAATCTTTAAAGTTTATGGCTGGTGTGGTGCCATATTGTAATATGCTATTAACCCTTTTCACTTCCTTTATCTCGATCCATATTATTCGATCCATATTATTTTCTCAGTCCCAGCTTCTCTCCACATGCTGTTCAAATTTTATGTAACATTGACTTAACCAAAAACATTTTTATTAGTTACTGAAGCTTTACTAGTGGGTTAGGTTAGCTAATGTACTCCAGTGAGTGTAATTTACTGCGTGTCACAGCTGTGGTCCTAATGGATCACAGAGCAAGTTGTAAGTCAGGAGTTTCTGATGATTTAGTGAAAATTCTCAAGTTACTTGTGTTTCAGATTGCTTCCAAGTATGATCATCAAGCAGAAGAAGATCTTCGCAATTGGATAGAAGAAGTGACCGGCATGAGCATTGGCACCAACTTTCAGCTGGGCTTAAAAGATGGCATAATCCTCTGCGAGTAAGTTTTGACTCTGATTTGGCCATTTCTGTTCTTCTAGTCTTTCTATAAGCTGCTGTCTTGCCTTGCTTCCCAGTCCAGGGTGTGAAACCTTGATATTCTACAAATGTACATCCTTTACTGACATGAAAGGAACCGACTTTACATACCAATCCTCATTATTGTATGACCAATAAGTAAGGTGTTTGTTACACTTTTCTTTTCAGACTCATAAACAAGCTACAGCCAGGCTCCGTGAAGAAGGTCAATGAGTCCTCGTTAAACTGGCCTCAGGTAACAGCCAAACAAGCAACCTCTTGTTTTAGTTGGTTAATCTTTATGCAGTGAAAACTTGATTACCATTTTAAAATAGACAGTTTAGCAGAAATTTGTGCACATGGCTATGTTTTACCATGTTATTTTTAATGTTTCCATAATTACTTAGAATTAGTTCTATGATTATTAGATGTTTAACCTAGAATTTTTCTTATATTTAGTGTGTCTCATCTCAGGGGATTTGATAGCTTATACAGAGAAATACAATCTAGAACATAAGAAGGACAAAAGAAGGAAAAAGCAAGGAATTTAACATAACTAATGGCTGACTGTAGAACACAGTATTAAGCATAGTCTTAGTTTATGAATATGTATAATTAAAGTAAAATTGCATAATTTAGTCTTGAGTATGTATTTCGAGATAGAATAAGCATTTAGTAACCACAAATTTACTTTTAAATTAAAATTAAAACATAATAAATTATTTTTTTAATACTAAAGATTTTTTATTAAGCATTGTGAGTTGCCTTACAGCAATTCATTCTTGCACAATCCATGAGTTAGGGCAAAACTCCCTTCAATTTACAGTAGGATCCTACTCAAATCTTTCAGGGAGGGATTGGGGAATTATATCTCATTTCTGATTACTAATGTGACACAGAATTCTTAAAAGCATGTAAGGAAGAACTTGCCTTTGAGGAAATGAAAAAATTTTACTGCTTAAAAATACTATTAAGACCATTATGTGACCCAATATGAAGTACTCTTTTTACTGTTTTCTTTTTCCAGAGTGAGCTGTACTTAGTATGTATGGTCAAGAGTCCTTGACCGGTACCTTTCTGCCTAGAGTCTTGTATTGAACCATGAGGATGTAGAAGTCTTAGATAATATGAATGTCACTATTTACCTCCAAAAATTATGACTCTTTTTCTTTATAGTTGGAGAACATTGGCAACTTTATTAAAGCTATTCAGGCTTATGGTATGAAGCCACATGACATATTTGAAGCAAATGATCTTTTTGAGAATGGAAACATGACGCAGGTTCAGACTACACTGGTGGCTCTAGCAGGTCTGGTACGTATATGCCTTTAATGGCTCGTTAAAAAATTCTCACCACGTTGATGAATTATCTCTTTGCTCTCCCGTGGGAGTTCAGACTAGGCAGGGAGAAGCCCATCTCTTTCATAATTATTAGCTTTGTGGAAAGGCTACTGACATCAGCTGCCTCATACAAGAGAGCTTAATTAGAATACTCACATTTTAGAGGTACAGTGTATTACTGAATGGTCTTAAATAAGTTTTTAACCCCTAGTTTGGATCATATCTAATGAAGCCTTCATCCATGGGCTATATCATTTCTTTGTTGCTACTTCTGTAAAATTCTGTTGGCAAAATCTTCATTTAATTGTTTCTTTTCAGTAAGTGTGCATATTTCTGTCTAGGCTAAAACAAAAGGCTTCCACACAACCATTGACATTGGAGTTAAGTATGCAGAAAAACAAACAAGACGTTTTGATGAAGGAAAATTAAAAGCTGGCCAAAGTGTAATTGGTTTGCAGGTAAATAATGTGATATTGCTTAATCAGTTATTCTATATCATTAATTCTCACCATGCAAAGTGTCTCTTATAAGTAATAGATAAGACTATAATGTAGGTTTTTGGAGGTAAATATGTGGTTTTTACAATGTATGTCCAATTAAAGCTCATGAGATTATGATGATTTTAGGAGAAACTTAGGCACGCCATCTGGCTTGACAGGAAATGATTTCCCCCCTATTATTTTTAGTCAATAAATGTTATTGACTAAATGAGGCAGTTTTTACAAAACCTCAATGCCAAAGTCATTTATTTAAACTAAGAAAGCACTATACACGCACTATTTTCTTTCCTTTCACGTTATTCCCCTGAAAAGTGTCACAAAAACACCATTGCTAAATGCCCAATATGCTATTGTCTTTATTATCTGACACCTGCTTGATACAGTGCCCCTCTGTCTTTGCTGAGTCTGTGTGAGATGGATTTATTTTTATACAGTACAAAATTGTATCAGTGTTAAGAAATTGGAAAGTTGAATTTCCAGATAGTAGTCAGTTGGTTAAATTATGATAACTCTAAAAAGAACTAGTAATATAAAAATGATAGACAAGAATTCAAAGATTAAGGAAAATAAATCAGGTAATAAAATTCTATGGTCAGTGTTACCACAATTTTGTTTAAAAGATGCATGTGCATTTTTTATGTATATGTATATATTTATATGCATGTGTATTTATAGATACATACATAGACACATAAGGTAAAACTAGAAGGATACATACAAATGCTTACAGTGAATATCTGGGTGGTGGGATTATAGTGATTCCCCCTTGTTTTTTGCTTATATATACTTTCTGAATCTTCTCCAATGAACATGTTTTACTTTTAGTAATAAATTTTTCCTGTAATCTTTTTAAGGAAAAAAGACCAACAGTAGAAACGTGTCCCCAACCAGTAGAACAAGGTGTACTGACTGGTTGTGAAGCCATATTACCCTCAGTGAGGAAGGGAAGTTAATTATTGTTCCTCTGAACTTGGTTGAGTTCACATTCTTCGTTCTGTGTCTGACTCTGTCCAGTGACATGAGTTGGAGGAATAAAATGGGATTCTTTTACCATGAAAATGTGGATGATTTTGATGAAGCTTAAAGAAGCCCCTGTTAAGTTTCCCGAGAAGACATCTAGCATTTGCTACCATATTTTAAGCAAAACATACCTAGAGTAGAAAAGCATGTTGCCTGGCTTCTGTTCTTTTAAGTGGTTGAAGCAGGCACCCCTTAACTTGGTTGTCTATGCTACAGAGAATAAGGGGGAAGAGTAACAGAGGAAATTAATTATCCATAATTCAGCCACTGTAATAACTTTTTGTGTCTGTCCATCCCTTCCTGTTGTGCATGTTGTTATACTGTTAATTATGAAGTTTTTATATCCAATGAATCGTTTGAAATTCTTCTTTTTAAGATGAGCACCTTGAACTTTGTGCAAGCATGGAGGAGACTTTGTATCTAGTTGACCACAGCTTCAGCACAGGAAGGGACTTAATCGTGCCACTTCCATCTTTTAAGAAGAACAAAGTTTTCTCTGTCTCGTATATCTTGCTAATTTCTGGTAATAGTGCTAATTTTATTTCTTAACTTAAAAGATGGGAACCAACAAATGCGCCAGTCAAGCAGGTATGACAGCCTATGGGACCAGGAGGCATCTTTATGATCCCAAAATGCAAACTGACAAACCTTTTGACCAGACCACGATTAGTCTGCAGATGGGCACCAACAAAGGAGCCAGCCAGGTAAGTAATCCCTTTTTATACTTGCAGCAAAACATACAAAAGGGCTATTTCAGTGAGCACTTACGTTACTCTTATTAATTAAGTTCAAAGTAGGTATATTTTGTGTGGTATATTTAGAGTATATTCCTTAGGAAAGGAGGTTTTGCTGAGAAAGCAAAAGAATGAAAGGACCTTTTCTGTAGCAGTGCAAGTATGGTGTATGTTCATGGCTTTTGTTAGCAGTTAGAACAGCTGGCCTTTCTACCCAACCAGAAGAAAAAAGAAATGTTTATTACAGTGTTCTTGCTCCAAATCCAAGTGAATTGTTCATTCTAATGCTTCTGACTTTTATTTTTAAAGGAACTCTTAATTAACTTGGTAGGTAAAATTATTATCTGGTGTCCTACTAAGAAGTGTTTTTAGCTAGCATTCCTATTAAATGTGTGGATGTGAGTACAACAGATGGAAATGCAGGTGGTGAAAATGCCAATATTTGAACACCATACAAGATGGAATTATTTCCTTGTTGACTGACCATCAGCACCTCATAAGGAGGTTCCCAGACCCATTGGTGGACAGACAGGTCTCATATCTAACCAGTGTGTGCTTGTTTTTAATGACCCCAAGAGGAGATTTGGTGTTGTTCACCCTTTATGGGACACGTCCTCCCACGTGTGGCATTGTATCTCTCATAGCTGCCACTCAAGTTTGCTTTTTTACTGACTTAAATGTGGAAGTGTGTGCCTGACACCAATGGAGAAATGAAGTATGAATTATTGTACTCTGAAAAGGAGGTGAGT
This sequence comes from Rhinolophus hipposideros, assembly GCF_964194185.1. NCBI lineage: Eukaryota > Metazoa > Chordata > Mammalia > Chiroptera > Rhinolophidae > Rhinolophus > Rhinolophus hipposideros. The sequence continues at coordinate 24,408,475 of NC_138065.1, forward strand.
GGCTGTTCTGAAGAAATGGCTCTTCTGTGTCTCAGCCTTTTGAAATTGGTAACCCAGCTCCTGTATATGATCATAATAGACATTCAAATGTAACTTTCAGGTGTGCCAGCATGACGCTTTGTTTGTACATTTTTTATGTTTAATCCTCCTTTAAATCCAAAGTAGGTGGTATTGCCTCCATTTTACCTATGCAAAACCTAAAACTAAAAGTAACTTGCTTGAGGCACATGGCAGTTCTCTAGCAGAGCAAGGATTTGAAGGCAGGGCAACCTAGTTCAAAAGCCAATGAATATTGCTTTGTAAGAGAGATTCACCATCAGGATATTTTGGTAAGCTAGCTTTACGCCTGAACCAAAGGAAAGTTATTATATTAGTGTTCACATTCAATGTAATTTCATCATTTATAAAATATTCAGAAGAGTAGATTTTAGCTGCTCTTTTAATTTTTATACTCTGCTTCTAGGCGGGGATGTTGGCACCCGGTACTAGAAGAGACATCTACGATCAGAAGCTAACCTTACAACCAGTGGACAACTCAACAATTTCTCTACAGATGGGTACCAACAAAGTCGCTTCCCAGAAAGGAATGAGTGTGTATGGGCTCGGGCGGCAAGTATATGATCCCAAATACTGTGCTGCTCCAACAGAACCTGTCATTCACAACGGAAGCCAAGGAACAGGAACAAATGGGTCAGAAATCAGTGATAGCGATTATCAGGCAGAATACCCAGATGAGTATCATGGCGAGTACCAAGATGACTACCCCAGAGATTACCAATATGGTGACCAAGGCATTGATTATTAGATTCACAGAGAGGAGCTCAGTATTTAGCCCATTGTTTTTATTCAGTGAGAACCAAGCTAGCCTTGAGTAATTTTTATCTTGTCTTCCTAAAACACTATTATGCTTATTGTACCTAAAACAAATATTGCCTTACATACATTCCTTTTTCCTTTTTCTGCCTCTTCCCTAAATAGTTGCCTTTTAGTGCTGTAATGGTTAAATTCCTACAGCATAACCAATAACTCGCATATGAAGTAAAAAGGAATACTGTGAAAGGGGAGTACTCTTGTACAGCCAATTCTTTTATTACAGATCTATGCATTTTTACAATCTTCTACTTAAACTGGTGTTTTCAAATAATAGGAAGCTTTTTTTTTTGTTTTACAGTTTAGTGTCTGGTTTCTATGTGGAAGACTAAACTCATGCTTATAGCTAAGGTGGTGTTTGCCAGCTAAACTTAAGATGCAGCATTTTAGAAATTTACACATCAATGTTTCTACAGTATTTGCTAATTTTTAAATAAAATCATGATCCGTGTGCATTTGTGATTATATGTGTACTCATTCTCTCACCTGAGCTGACAGTATCTTTTCAGAGGTGTTTTCTAAAGGAGCATGTATAAAATCAGCCTTTAGACACATAGGTCTGGGTGGTGCGTGTGTTCTTCCTGTTTGTGCCAATGTATCAATGTAGAGTTGCTGTTTTCTTCAACTGTATTTATTGCTGCATTTCTCAGCATAAACTTATCTCATTGTATTTTTTATAAATAAATATTTTTTTGAACATTCATATAAGACGGGCTGATTATTTTAAAAAGCACTCTTTCTCAGGTACTGTTATAAATAGGTACTGCAACATTTCTTTATTTAATCCACACAACAGTGTATCCTGCTTGAGACAGAGACCTAGAAGAATGAAGGGACCTGCCCATTGCACACAGTAAATGGGAGCTAGGATTCAAACTATTAGTGGACCCTTATTTATTCTGTTGTGATTTGGCTGCCCCAAATTTATCTTAAATCCAGCTTGGGATAATCATCTTCAAGAATTGGTGGAAATAGGGCAGGGGGTGATTTTATATTCATCTCTTTGGGTGAATAAATGTCAATAAGAAACCCATGGGGTGGAGTCAAGATGGCAGAGTACTCCTGAGTTTGCCTCCTCCCATGACCACATCAAAATTACAAGAAATTATAGAACAACCATCACTGGAAACCACCAGAATACTAGCTAAACAGAATTCCTATAACCAAGGATATAAAGAAGCCATGTCAAAACTGGCAGGAGGGGTGGAGACAGAACCAGCAGGTCCCACAACTACAGGGTGGCAATTAAGAATTGGGAGGAATGTGTCAGCTTTGGAGGTGACCCCCTGAGGAGCAAGGAATCACAACCCAACACCAAACTCTCCAGCCCAATGCACCAGTTCCAGGAAGAGAAGTCCCCACAACATCTGGCTGTGAAAACCAGTGGGGATTATATCTCAGAGAAAGGGCTGTGGAACAAACTCATCTGTGTCAGGTCGAGCATAGGAGCAGCAGCTTGAGAAGCACCAGGGGCATACATGAGAATCTAAAACGACTAACTTCAGGGTGAGGGCTGGAGGATGAGATCAGGGGAACTTACCCCAGGGATGGAAGTGCTGGTAGGCACCATTGTTACTTTGTGAGCTCTCCTTTCACCCAGCTGGCCTACTGCAGGCAGATGCCAAATCTATGCTTTCCATCAACTTGGATAACGTGGTTTGCCCTGCCTGGTGATTTCTGGAGACCCAGCCCCAACCAATGCACACACCAGGCCCAAGACTGTACAGCAGCTCCACACAAGTCCTTTTCTCAGCTTGTGCTGCAGTCTCAAAGGACCAAAAATACCACACAAGTAAAAGCTAGCCTCAGTAAGTATTATATAGCTCCTGTCAAGCAGTCCTATGCCCAGCACAAATAGCAAATGGCCCCAACTTGCATTGTAAAACCACCAACTCAGGGGCATCCTGGTGGCTCAGGAGGTTAGAGCGCTGTGTTCCTAATGCCAAAGGCCGCCAGTTTGATTCCCACATAGGCCAGTGACCTGCGCCCTCTACAGCTAACACTGAACAACAGCTCTCCCTGGAGCTGGGCTGCCATGAACAGCCGGAGGTTGGTATGAGCTGCTGTGTGCTGATGTGGGCTGCCGAGAGTGGCCAGCAGCCATGCCGGCAGTCGGCATGAGTGGCCGGCAGCCAATGAGAGCTGCCGTGAACTGCTGTGAGCGGCCAGCGACCAACAACTGACTGCCTCAGCCGTGGCACACAAGGCTCATAATACCAGCATGGAATAGGGAGCTGTATCCTACAACTAGACAGAAAGAATGGCTTAAAAACTGGGGGTCGAGGGGACCAAAAAAAAAAAGAAAAAACACCACCTGGCCCCAAGTCTGGCCTGACATAAGTGGCAGCTAGCCTCAGCTCACATCATGGCCTCTCCCAAGCACCTCCAAGCCTGACACAGCACCAACTGACCACAGATCACTTTGTAGCTCCTACCAGTCAGCCCCAAGATCAATATAAGAGTCTTCAAACCCAACACACCCAGTGGCTGCCTTCAGACTGGTTGGGATTCCCTCCCAACCAGTTCCACAACTGACACAGCTAATGGATAGCCTTGGTTGGCATCAGCGCCCTTCTAAAATGACTTTAAGCTCCAAGGGGTCAGCCCCCACACAATAGCTCATGTGCTGTAGTAGCAGCCAGCCAGTCAGACTGAAGATAAGCCTCACCCATGTTGTGCCCAAGCAATCAAAGCCCTACTTAATAGGAGGGCACATGCAACCTACACAGTAAACACCCCTAGAGAATCAGGTTCAGGTGACTGGGGGGACTACAATACTAGGCCCCAAAGGACACCTTCTACATAAGACCATTTTTTCAAGACTGGGACACAGTGGATCTACCTAATACATAGAGAGTCAGCCAAAATGAGGAGACTGATGTCCCAAATGAAAGAACAGCACAAAATTCCAGAAAAAGAACTAAACGAAATGGGTATGAGCAATCTACCAGATAAAGAATTCAAAACACTGGTTATAAGGATGTTCTTGAATATAGGAGAAAAATAGATGAATTCAGGGAGAACATCAATAAAGAGATGGAAAATATAAAAAGAACCAATCAGAACTGAAGAATGCAATAACTGAAATGAAAAATACACTAGAGAGAATTAACAGCAGATTAGATGAAGCAGAGGATCGAATGGGTGATCATGAAGACAAGGTAGAGGAAAACACCCAATGAGAACAGCAAAAAGAAAAGAATCCAAAAAAAATGAGGATAGTTTAAGGGACCTCTGGGACAACCTCAAGCATACCAATATTTGTGTCATAGGGGTCCAGAAGGAGAAGAGAGAAAAGAATTGAAAACCTATTTGAAGAAATAATGACTGAAAATGTCCCTAACCTGGCAAATGAAATAGACATACAAGTCCAGCAATGGCAGAGAGTCCCAAACAAGATGAACCCAAGGAGGCCCACAACAAGACACATAATTCAAATGCTTGAACAAAGAATCTTAAAAGCAGCAAGAGAAAAGCAGTTATGTACAAGGAAGCTCCCATAAGACTGTCAGCTGATTTCTCAACAGAAACTTTGCAGGCCAGAAGGGCTTGGCAGGAAATAGTCAATGTTATGAAAATGAAACACCTACAACTAACATTACCCAGCAAGGCTATCATTTAAAATCAAAGGAGAGATAAAGAGTATCTCAGACAAGCAGACCCTAAAAGAGTTCACCAATAAAACAGTACAAAAATGTTAAAGGGTTTTCTTTAAGTAGAAAAGAAAAGGCCAAAATAAGAAAATATAGGAAAGAAAAAAAACTCACTGACAAAGGTAAACAGTAAAAGTAATGGATCAACGAATTATAAAACTAGTATGAAGGTTAAAAGACAAATATAGGAAGATTATATATAAATACAATAAATAATTTGAAAACTTAAAAGATCAATGAAACCAAGAGCGTGTCCTATGAAAAGATAAACAAAATTGATAAACCTTTAGCCAGACTCATTAAGAAAAGGAGAGGACTCAAATAAAGAATATCAGAAATAAGAGAAGTGACAATAAACACCACAGAAATATAAAGGATTGTAAGAAAATTCTACAAACAACTATATTGGACAACATGGAATAAATGGATAAATTCCTAGAAAAATACACTCTTCTAAGATTGAATCAAGAAGAAACAGAAAATCTGAACAGACTACCAGTAACGAAATTGAATCAGTAATCAAAACACAGCCGATAAACAGATGTCTTCACAGGTGAATGCTACCAAACATTCAAAGAAGAATTAATACCTATCCTTCTCAAACTATCTCAAAAAATTGAAGAGGAGGGAAAGCTCACAAACTCTTTATCAGACCAACATTACCCAAACCAAACAAAGACACTATGAAAAAAGGAAATAGGCCAATATATCTGATGAATATAGATGCAAAACTCCTCAACAAAATATTAGCAAATGAAATTCAGCAATACATTAAAAGGATCATACACCATCATCAAGTGTGATTTAGTCCCAGGATCCAAGGTTGGTTCAATATCTGCAGCTCAATTAACATGATATACCACATAAACAAAATGAAGGATAAAAATCATAGATGCAGAAAAAGCATCTGACAAAATCCAACATCCACTTATAATAAAAAAAATTCTCAGCAAAATGGGGCTACAGGGAACGTATCAACATAATAAAGGTCATATATGACAAACCCACAGCTAACATCATACTCAGTGGTGAAAAGGTGAAAGCTTTTTCATTAAGATCAGGAACAAGACAAGGATGACTACCACTTTTATTCCACATAGTATTAGACGTCCTAGACATAGCAATAAGACAAGAAAAAGAAAGAAAAGGCATCCAAATTGCAAAGGACGAAGTAAAACTCATTATTTGCAGATAACATGATAATACAGAGAGAATCTTAAAGAATCCACCAAAAGACTAATAACTGAATTCAGTAAAGTTGCAAGGGATAAAATTAATGCACACCAATAATGAACTATCAGGAAGAAGAGTTAAGAAAACAATCCCGTTTACAATTGTATCAAAAAGAGTAAAATACCTAGCAATAAATTCAACCAAGGAGCTAAATACTTGTACTTGGAAAAATGTAAGACATTGAAGAAAGAAACTGAAGAAGATACAAATAAATGGAATGATGTACCATGCTTATGGATTAGAAGAATTAACATCGTTAAAATGTCTTTCTTACCTAAAGCAAACTACAGATTCAATGCAATCCTGATCAAAATACCAATGGCATTTTTCACAAAACTAGAACAAATAATACTAAAATTTATATGGAAACACAAAAGACCCTGAATAGCCAAAGCAATCTTGCGAAAGAAGAACAAAGTTGGAGGTATCACACTACTTGATATCAAACTACTACAAGGCTATAGTAATCAAAACAGCGTGGTACTGGCATAAAAACAGACACTCAATGGAACAGAATAGAGAGCCCAGAAATTAACCCACTTTGTCAACTAATCTATGACAAAGGAGGCAAGAATATATAGTGGGGTAAAGATAGTCTCTTCAATAAATAAGTGTTGGGAAAACTGGAGAGATACATGCAAAAAATGAAACTAGACCACTTTCTTACACCATATGCAAGAATAAACTCAATGGATTAAAGACTTAAATGTAAGACCCAAAACCATAAAACTCCTAGAAGAAAACACAGGCAATAAACTCTTTGACACTGCTCTAGAAAGTTTTTTGATATGTCTCCTAAGGGCAAAGACAACAAAATAAAAAATAAACAAATGGGACTACATCACACTAAAAAGCTTTTGTACTACAAAAGAAAACCATCAACAAAACATAAAGATAACTACTGAATGGGATAACTCATATAGCTCAACATCAAAAAAAAATTCCAAAATTAAAAAATGGGCAGAGGACGTGAATAGACATTTCTTCAAATAAGACATACAGACAGCCAATAGACATATGAAAAGATACTCAACATCACTAAATATAAGGGAAATGCAAATCAAAACCACAATAAGATATCACCTCTCACCTGTGAGAATGGCTATCATCAATAGATCAATAAACAACAAGTGTTGGCAAGGATATGGAGAAAAGGGAACCCTCGTGCACTATTGGTGGGAATGTAACTTGGTACAGCCACTGTGGAAAACAGTATGGAGGTTCCTCAAAAAGTCAAAATAGAACTACCTTATGACTCAGCAGTTCTACTTCTGGGCACTATCTGAGGAAATCCAAAACATTAATTCGAAAAGATAAATGCACCCCTACGTTCATTGCATCATCATTTTCAATAGCCAAGATATGGAAGCAATCTAAGTGTCTATCGATGGATGCATGGATAACAATTGGGTATACAAATATATACAATGGAATATTACCATAAAAAATAATGAAATCTTGCCATTTGCGATGGATCTGAAGGGTAGTATGCAAAGTGAAATAAGTCAGAGAAAGACAAATACTGTATGATTTCACTTATATGTGGAATCTAAAAACAAACAAAACACTCATAGATACAGAGAACTGATAGTTGTCAGATGGGAGGGGACTTGGGAAATGGTGAAAAAGGTGAAGGGATTAAGGAGTATAAATTGCCAGTTATAAAAATAGTCACAGGGATATAAAGAACAGCATAGAAAATATAGTCAATACTACCATAACTGAATGGTTTCAGATGAGCACTATACTTACCAGGGTGATCACTTCATAAGGTATACACATGTCTAATCAGTATGTTGTACACCTGAAACTATATAATACTGTATGTCAACTGTAATTGAAAAAAAGAATGCATTACATGGAAATACAGCACACAAAATGTTTAGATGAATAAAATTTTAAAAATCACTTATAATGCCATTACTTTAAAACAATTATTCATCTATTCATTTATACTTTCTAAGAAACATATACTTTTAAAAAAAGAAAGAAACATTCCGGAATCAGAAATAGGATATGCCATTTGATAGTAAACTAGGGTTTACAGTATGAAGTATTAATAAACCCTAACCTTCAGTCATGACGTAGAGAAGATCAAACAGCTAAGTTGGTTGTAATGAGAAAAAAAATCCATTCATTAAAAGAAAATTGGTAACTCACGCTTTCTGAGATTTTCTTAGCCCTGTGAGTTCTTCTGATAGGATTGGCTCTATTAGGGCTGCGGGTGACACATGCCTGCTTGTTTTTTGCTGAGGCCGATAGTGAGAACATGCACGGGGTGTGCTGCATCCATAAAAATGAAGTCTATTTGTTTATCATGCCACAGTGACTAATGTTTCCAGAAACTGCTCTATAAATCCCTTGCCTAAAGGAGACTTTGGAGCTCAACTAATTCAGCGGTGCTGTTTAAGAAAAAGGTGGTAATTTGCGTTTGTTAAAGTAGACCTGAGGTGACAAGCTCTTTCTTGCCATCTTGGAAAAGGGGTTTAGGGAAGCCTTCAACGCACTGCCTGTTAGGAGAGTAATTCTGTTTACCTGCTCATCTACCTGAAACGCAGCTGCCAGTCAATATGTTAAATGTTCCTATTTGTTTAAAGCTGTAAAAAGAAAAGGCATCTCCCACCTTTCTCTCCCCCCCTCATTCACACACAACCCCTCTTCTGCCATTGAATCTAAATCTCTGGGGATGGAATCCAGGCAGAGTATTATAAACCTTCCCCCAGATGATTTTTGGGTGGGGCTGTGGTTGAAATCACTTCTCAAGAATGTTTGTTAATTTTTAAGAGGTAGCCTTGTACTTTTAACAAACTTGAGTGATATCTGGTTAAACTTCTCCTGCCTCTGTTTTAGAACACATCTTATCATGTGACAGTTCTGGGTTTTTTTGTTTTCCCCCCCTTCTTCTGCCTCCCTCCTGCCACCCTCCCGTCCTGCCCCGCCCCAGTCTGGTTCAAGCCATTGTTTCTCAGACTAGTTGTGTAGGACACAGCTCCCCGGCCCATGCTGGTATTATGAGTCTTGCGCTCCCTTGGCTGAGGCAGTCAGTCACCAGTCGTCAGCTGTTCACGGTCCCATGTGGGAATCGAACTGGCAACCTCGGGTGTTAGAAGCATGGTACTCCAACCACCTGAGCCACCAGGCCAGCCCGACAGTTCTGGTTTTAATTGTCACAAAAACTAAGAATTGTTACAACATATTTAGCACATTCCCAGGATTGGATGAGTCAGGAAAAGTTGTGCTCTGTACTAGGGCAGCATTCCAGAGATTTCTTCTAGGGTTTATTTACTGGTTGTCAGTGAGGGGTGTGCTTTTCACCAGTGCCCTGAAAAGAGTGTTTACACAGTGTGCTTTTTTGTTTTTCTTCTTTCTTTCTTTCTTTCTTTCTTTTTTTTTTTTAAGGAGGGTGCAGTTCACAGTGGCCCATGCAGGGATCAAACCGGCAACCTTGGTGTTTATCAGCACCTTGCTCTAACCAACTAAGCTAACCGGCCACCCCTACGCAGTGTGTTTTTTAACTGATGCATATAAACAAGGTCGTAAAAGGCTTTTCTGTCCCAGTAGGCACAAAAACTTTGATGGTTCTAGTATTGTAACATGGCCAAACAATAAGGACCAAAAGAATGAAGAAGAATAGGGTCTATTGGGCTTTGTCATTGATTCTGTGACTGTCTCTCTTAGAAGAAGGAAACTTTTTCCAGGTACAAATACTAACGGGTGCTTATCTCACAATGAGTCAGAGTTCTGTTCCTTTTTCATTCCTTAAATTCTCTTCTCTCTGTACCCTTGCATTGTTTAATTTGTTCATCCTTTTAACAAAACTCTGAAAAACAAAAGAATGAGTTAGACTATATGTGTCTACATTGTTGACAACGATTTACTTGGCCTTATCATTTTGAAGACTTGAACCCTAAAAAAAAGTTTTCCCTGTTGAATCCAGATTTCATACTGTATTTTTAATCAGAAAAGTGTAAATCAGAAAAAGAAGACCTAGTTTGCTTCCTACCACCATCAGAAATATTTTCTTGAGAGTATGTACAAATAAGGAAAGTGTTATTACATTTTTATGTTTTATGTGGAGAAGGATGAGGACACATTACTTATAAAACTATAGAAGTGCTTGTTGAACTTCAGTGCCTGGCTGAACGGAAGAGTGCTTTGAATCTTTTATTCAAAAGCAAAAGAGCTTTAATACCTAAGTTTTATTACAACAGAATGAAAGAAAATTATTAAAATGTCATTTGATCCAGACAAAGGAAAGGGAAGAGAGACTTTGTGCAGTTGTTAAAATATTCCTGTCTACATAGGATAATGCAAATAACAAGTGTGTCACAAAAGCTGTTGGAAACAGCTGCCTGCTATTTCCAGACAGAGGCAGCATGGGGCTCCACTAAGGGTGTGGCTTTTCTTGTGGTAGTGTGCCTGGGTTACTAAAGGGCTTGCGATCACAGACCTGCCCATACTGGCACAGATGGGGATTAGTCTTCACTGGAGTGCGTGCCCCCTAACAGACAATGAGTATGACATGACGCTTGGGGATGCAAAAATGCTTTAGAAAAAGATAGACTGTTAAACCTCCAGACCACCTGAAAGGCCAGACCAAGCCCTTAGCACTAAAGGGACTTGGACTGCTACTGTGTCCAGAACATCTCCTACCCAACGTCACCTAGTCAGTGTTAATTGTTCAGCTTCACTTGTCTCAGAACACAGCTCCTATCTCACTCTCAGAACATTCAGGCCATGTGAGAGAGCTCAGCGAGCCGCAGGAAGAGAAAATGAGGCTGGTGCATGCCTCCTTTATGTGTTAGTCTGCAACACTTTCGTGAGGATGGAGACTGCCTCAGGAAATGAAATGCTTGCTTACCAAAAACTCTTGGTCCTTAAAGTAGGGCTTTTCTGGTGATCCATCATTGGTTTCCAGATCAACAGCAAAACATAGGAAAAGTGAATCCAGCACATTTTCAAACACAGATAAAAAGCTATGGGCCACTAGGTAGGCAAAAAAAGTTGCCAATAGCAGTGGGATTGCCCACACTTGGAGCACTCTGTGATAGTTAAATGCCATCAGTCCTCCAAAAACAGTGAAACACACCACTAACACCTGTCAAAACAAGAGTTTGTTGCAAATCTTTATAAACAGATTGATTATAAATTGTAGAAAAGATTGTCAGTTACCATAGTTTCATGTACATATGTGTGTGTGAGTGTTTGCGGGTCCCCCATTATACAGAATGCTTGTCAGAAAATTTGGTGCAATGAAATAGAAAGAAGAAAAAATGAAAAGCTATACCAAAAAAACCTAGTTAATTTGGAGAGTGGGAAGAGTATATGTACTTTTATTCTATCTGTGCCTAGTTTTTGTATTTATGTAGATGTAATGATACCTCACAAACTTGTTATTGGTTTTTCCCTTACCACCAGAATAAGCATCTTCATTTAAAAACTTTTTTACAAATGCCATTTTTACAATGTGCAACAAATCCATTGAGTGGATATACCATGTTTCCCCAAAAATAATACCTAGCCCAACCATCAGCTCTAGTGTGCCTTTTGGAGCAAAAATTAGTATAATACAAGACCCGGTCTTATTTTAATTAAGACTGGCTATAATATATCATATCATATATAATACTGGTCTTATTTTAATATAAGACTGGGTTTAATATAATACAATATAATATAATATAATGTAATATAATACCAGGTCTTATGTTAATTTTTGCTCCAAAAGACGCATTAGAGCTCATGGTCCAGCTATGTCTTATTTTCGGGGAAATACAGTAGTGTAGTTTAATATGTGATTTTTTTACCATGGGGATTAAACAGAAGGCCTTTCCAATGCTGGTGTGGGGAGATAATAGGATTATTCCAGGCTTTGGCTATTTGCAATTATTATATTTCCAGGAACAGGATTACAGGCCAGGATGTACCTAATTCCTTATCAGACAAAATGGAGCCCATCTAGGGTCCACATTGCCCTTGGATATCTAAAAGATGGGCATGACTTTCTGAAGGCTACTTCATTCAAAGACTCACTGGTTTCACATGCTCATTAGAAGCTCATTAGCAATTATGTGTTCCTTATGGAAAATGGATTATTGCCTAAAATAAAAGACAAATCTGTTACAAAGATGAAATACCATACCAAAAATTTTTGGAACTAGTTGTTTGAAGATGCATCACCTATAATCCTACCAAACTAATGTAAACAATGTTAGCCATTTAAATTCAATTAAAACTTAGATTATTTTGGCTATTTTGAAAGGCATAATCAGTTTGTGCTTCTAGAGCTACTGTCACATGGGAAGTCTATAGGACCCAGCTGAGCCTCAAAATATATGCGCAATTAATACACATCTGTGAAATCCAAGTATGTTATAACTTGCTACTAACAACAGATAACTGTGATATTCCCCAGAGACACACCAAATGCCACAGAAGCCGAAAATGTTAAATAAGAAGCCAAGAGTCCCCATATTTGGCATAGGCCAGGTCACAACTGGAGACTGAGATCTTGTTTACTCTGGGGCACCAGCAAAGACCCCACATTCATGTCCTATTTGGAGAAATGGTTGGAAGAAGCAAGGATATCTAGCTTGGAACAGCAAAGATGGGGCAGGAAGGTCAGGACTTCCATGGTCAAGAATCTAAAGGGCAGTCAAGTGGAAGTGGAATCAATTGAGGCATCCAGAATTAGGCCCAGTGGGTGACAATCACATGGAAAGACACACTGTGGCATAGTATAAAGAGCCTTCAACTTAAAGCTTGGGCAAGGTGGGGCTGCAGCACCACTTTCATCAATATTCCAGTTCCTCTTTCCTACAAGCTAGAAAGGGCATGTGTTATCTTTAGTTTATAGATCAGAAGACTGAGGTTTGGCGTTAAAGATCCCAACTTCAAGGTTTGCCCTTCACACCATGAGATGTTGGTGCTCCAAGATGTTCTTTTGCTCCGCAAGACTACAGACAGTTCCTTGAAGAAAACTATTCAGATGACAACAGAAATGTAACCTTGGCTCCATTTGGAAAAATCAACAATTCTGTCTACTTATGGACTTAATGACATCACATAATGCAGACATTTTATCAGGTTTCAATACTATTTCCATATATTTTATGACATCCCCCCAAAAAATTATCCATTTTCTGAGGCTGGTATTATTTTCATTTTAGGTATGAAACAGTGAGACTCAGAATGGTAGAGAGAATAGATCATAGATAAGAGAGTGAGACTAGAACTCAAAGCCTAGCTCTACCTATTGTGGACACATGGACGAGTTATTAAACCTGTTTCCTCAGCTGCAAAACAGGAATAGCTCACAGGGTTGAGGATTAAACGAGACAAGTAAGCACAGCATACTTGTAAGCACTACCACAGAGTAAGCACTCAAAAAACATTCATTTTCATTCCAAGCCTTATTGTATGACTTCATTTTGGGGTCCCAAGTTCCTTCATTTATTGTTTTAGTGACAACTTCTTACCTTTCCTAGAAAAATTATGAAGTCTCCAAAGCAGTTAACAGATGTGAAATGACTTGAATTCTTCGATAAGAGTTTGAGTGCATCTTTCGCTGATGTACAAAAGTCCATCCCATTAATGGCCATGGCAGTATATGCATTCTGAAACAAAAGACAATAGATTAAAAGATGATGATTCGTATATTGTTTTAAAGACAACGACAATGTTTATAAAAGAAACATGATTACTATAAACCCATAATAAATCATTTCATTTTATAGTCCCTTCCAGTCTGATTATAGACATATATATTTTCATAGTTGGAGTAAACGGAAAAGAGAAATTAGTACTTTTGGTCAGTATAGTGGATTGAACATCCCACTACACACACATGGAAATGAGGGGTAAAGTATAAATTATTTTTTAACACACAGCAGAGTTTGAGGACAGAAAAGGAAGTTTAGGTGCTAGAAACAAAGCAGACCCTAGTGGCTGGTGAAAGAGCTGAACCCAATGGCTCAATAGGCATGGAATCACTAAAGGCTCTCTGGCTGGGGGTTGGGGACTTAATCCCCTCTGGGTAAGAGACAATGCTCAAGCCCTGCACAAATTCAGGATTTGTACTCAGTTCAAATTCAAGCAACCATCCCAGGAAAATGATAAAGAAGTACACCACCTGCCTGGGACCACTATGGTTCGGAGGGGCAAAGAAAACCATACCTCGGAGCGGCCGGATGGCTCAGTTGGTTAAAGCATGAGTTCTGAACAACAGGGTTGCTGGTTTGAGTCCCACATGGGCCAGTGAGCTGCGCCCTCCACGACTAGATTGACGACAACGAGCTGCTGCTGAGCTTCCCAGGCGGCGGCGGCCGGATGGCTCAGTTGGTTAGAACGCAAGCTCTTAACAGCAAGGTTGCTGATTCCATTCCTGCATAGGCTGGTGGGCTGCGCCCCCTGCAACTAAGATTGAAAACGGTGACTGGACTTGGAGCTGGGCTGTGCCCTCCACAACTAGATTGAAGGACAGCAACTTGACTTGGAACTGATGGGTCCTGGAAAAACACACTGTTCCCCAATATTCCCCAATTAAAAAAAAAAAAAAAGACATCACTGTGAAACTCAAGCTTAAAAAAAGAAAAAAAGAAAACCATACCTCCCTTCCCAATCCTCCCCCCAACATCAGGCCAGGAAAAGGTGGAGTCCCACAGACAACCACTGTTGAAGAAGATGAAGGAAAAGTTACAGATGACCCAAGGAAATAAACAGCACAACACCCAAGAAAATCTGAGAACAATCTGAGATGTAGTATTCCAGGGACTATGTTAAAGATGCTAAGAAGATAATGGAAGGAATAATGATCATAGGAATGAACGGCATGTTGTAAAAATGAAGAGGCAGAGTAGAAAATAAACTGAATAGAAATCCTAGAAATAAAAAAACAGAGATTTTAAATGGTACAGTGTCACTGTAGATTTTTTTCCTTCATATAATAAACATTTTCATGTTGCTCCATGGCTTTTATAATTTTAATTTTTAATAAATACATATTTTATCAGCATTGTGTGTGTACACAGCTTAGACATGCATATTAGACTATTTCAAATATTTTACTATCATAAAAACTACACACTGAACATCTTAATTTCCTGATTTTGGATAATTTCTTAAGGATAAATTTCCATAAATGGGATTACTAAATCAAAGAGGGTGTATAGGGTGTGTGTGTGTGTGTGTGTGTGTGTGTGTTTGTGTTTATGTTCACATGACACAATTTCTTGGGTCATTTTTCCAAAATATCTTCCCCTTATGATCATTAAAAAAAAATCTATTATTTCCCTTTAAATCTTTAAAAATACTACTTGTACTGAAGTTTACAACAAAGAATTTATAGCTTTCTTGGGAAAATACACTGAATACTACCTGCTTGGGTTTGTCATTCCTTTTGCATGGGATAAGGATTAAAGTTTTCATCTCATGATATACAAATTAATCCTTTCACACACCAACTCAAAAACGTAAGGAAACCAATTTGGAGTCTGTTGCAATAATTCAGCCCCTAACAACACAAGCGTTAATTAGAGTAAGTGATGGAGGAAGTGGAGAGGAGTAAGAAACATGGGAGTAAGACAGTTGCACGAGCTCACCACTTTACCAAACTCCCTTTTCGTCAAGCCAACTGGAGAGGAACATTCAGTTTTTAAAAGACAAAAGGGTGGGTACACACCTTCCCTGCTTGCCTCAGAGAGGTTTTTCTTAGTCAGATGAAGTCCTTCAGGAATGCCTTAATCCTCAAACAACTTTTGGTTTCTGATTTAGAACTGAATGAATGCAAAATGGCTGTTATTGAAAGCTGTCCCCAGTTTGGGGACTTAAGTCTTGAGGAAAGATGTGGAAACTCATTTGCTCATTGTTTAAGCATCTTCAATCACCTAAGGTTTTCGGAGCTTTCATTAATCCTGAAAAAACATCTGTAGGGTCAGTGGTGGGGGTGATGAATGGTATTATCATTCTTTTATAAACTGGAAACCAAGATCATGGTCCAGGGGCCAGCCCGGTGGCTCAGGCGGTTAGAGCTCCGTGCTCCTAACTCTGAAGGCTGCTGGTTCAATTCCCACTTGGGCCAGTGGGCTCTCAACCACAAGGTTGCCGCTTCAACTCCTCGAGTCCCGCAAGGGATGGTGGGCAGCGCCCCCTGCAACTAAGATTGAACAGGGCACCTTAAGCTGAGCTGCCGCTGAGCTCCCGAATGGCTGTTGGTCGGAGCATGTCCTCTCAACCACAAGTTTGCCGGTTGGACTCCCGCACAAGGGATGGTGGGCTGTGCCCCCTGCAACTAGCAACGGCAACTGGACCTGGAGCTGAACAGCATCCACAACTAAGATTGAAAGGACAACAACTTGACTTGGAAAAAAGTCCTGGAAGTACACACTGTACCCCAATAAAGTCCTGTTCCCCTTCCCCAATAAAATCTTAAAAAGAAAAAAAAAAAAGATCACCGTCGATTCCCCAGGTCTCCGGGTAAATCAGTTTTTCTGTTTGTTTTTTTCTCTAACCTTCTGGACATTACACTATCAATTTCATTAGAACAAAACAGTATTTAAAAGCGTGGTAGTTAAGGTAAGCATAGGCTCTGTAGCCAGATAATCTCTGGGTTCATATCCCACTTCTACCATTGGCTGTCAGTCATGGGCAAATGATTTCACCTCTCCAGACCTCAATTTCCTTATCTATAAAGTGAGTTATAGCACCTACTCCCAAGGGATGTTGGAAGGATTAAAGACCGTGTTCCCTATAAAGCCCTTAGTAAAGCTCTTGGCACATGGAAAGCATATAATAAAGGGTTGTTATTATCATCCAGACCTCACCAAAAATGATTTAGAACTGGGAAACACAAGCAACTCTGTAAGCACTGAGGAGGTGTGGAAAGGACCCGTGCTTTCTTTATCCTTAGACTTAAATCCCTCCCACTCGTAGGGACCCAAGAAGGGCAGGACTTGCTCTCCAGACCATATTCCAGGCCCCAACATGGTCTTTCTTTGCTGCTGCAGTTCCACCACATGACAACTGACCTTTTCCTTTGCATTTAGTCTCTGTCCCCAGCCCACCACTCCATCACTTCCCCTTCTAAGTGTCCTTCAGGTTCTTAGTGTCCTTCCTGATTCATACTGGAGAAGACAGTTTTTATGGGGACTTCTTTACCTATAGACCATGGCCTTGTAATCAATTTAGCACTACTACTCATAGCAATAAAAATAGATTTTGGTCCTTGGTTACAATGATTAATGGTTAAAATAGTACTTTCTCATGCATGTGTTGACTCCACAGATTTTTTGGGCCCATAACCATTTATCTTCTCTTTTATGTATCGTGTCACTGAAAGAGGGCATTCAAACCATTTTCTGATTGGGCAATTATGCATGCGTGCTGCAGTTACTATCCCATTAGCATTTTACCACAGGGTCAACCCTGCGTGCAAGAAAGGCCTAGAATTAATGTCTGAACGAATAGCTGGAGGAGGGAAGAATCACTCAAGACAGAATAAGGATTGAAAATTTCTGCAGTTTCAGCATTAGCTCATTTTCACTTATTCTGAGTAGAAGCTGCTTCCTTGTCCGGCATCTGGAAGACGGACTGCACTAAAGGTTCGGTGTTGTAAGTCCTTGCTCAGAGCATCTGGATTTGCACCGACAGGACTCAGGACGAACGTGCTAAGGTAACCTGCAGACCTCAACAATATGTGGAAAGGACGGGAAATAATAAAGATTAGATGATATGCTTTGCTAGCTGCAAAAATTAATCAGGATATCCTGAAGGCTTATCTTTAAGCAAGAAAAAAAGAGATAGTGTTATCAAACTATTAATTTATTACCAGCCACAATTTGGTGTGCACGTTTCTTTATCATCACCAAATAGTGGATATTTCTGCATCTTAAAATTGAAGCTATAAAAACACAAAGTAGATACAAGAAAGGGTTCCCAACCTGACAATGGAACCTCAACGTTAGGTCCTCATTCTCACTCCCTCATCTGGGATTTAAGACTCCCTTTAGGTATAGGCTGACTAGTTTTCAGACTTTCATGGACTGTCCACTAAGGTCTGTCACAAGTGGCAGGAGATTGTAGGGGAATGACACAAAGGAGGAAGGTCCTGTGTGGCTGTGAAGACTTGTGAACAATGAACAATTACTAAAGTACGATTGTGAGAGCAACAGAGAATAGAAGCACTGGCTGGGGGTGACCGGGAGGAAGAGGCCTGGGGGAGGGCAGTGGTTAGGAAGACTTCTCAGAAGTGGCACTTAGCTGGTTCCCAAAGTTTGCTGTCCCCTGCAGGGAATGGGGTGGGTGAGAGCTGAGGCAGCAGCAGGAAAAGGCAGTGAAGTGAGATTCTGGGCCAAGCAAAGTGTGGTGGGAAACAGGTCTGGAGGAGTCATGAGCCAGACCTTGGTGGGGCTGAAATACTGCGTGTAGAGCAAGGGAAGCAATAGGAAGTTTCAAAACTTGTGTGATTTTTCAGCCTGTCCTTCTGGGAGCTCTCCCAGGCTGCCTTGTGAAGGTTCCGGGCAGGTCTCCCATCATCACCATCTTCTCTGGAGCTACAAAGCCCTGCACTTCCCAATACTCACTCCCAGTGCCAACTCAGTACCTCCGCAGTGCCTACGGGGCTCTGCCTGAGTGCCACATAAATGCTGTTTGACTGTCCACCCACTGAGCACACTGGCTCCATTAGCAATCATAAGCCTGGGGCCAGGCCCAAAGAAAATGAGCTCTTCTTTGGGGAGAAAATCAGAGTCTTAGGAATTGTCACTGTTTCCAGGTATTCTGCTTTCCTCCAACCCTCTTCAAGAGATGCCTTAGTGATATGTCCCAAATGGCTTTTGCCATAGACCTGACAGTAGCTTCCTAATTTGTTTCTGGTTTTTGTTGTTTTGTTTTTTTGCTGTTAGTAAGCAGGTGTGCATCTTCTGTGTGTGAATAAATAATAATAATGGCAAGCATTAAGGAGTGCATGCCATGTGCCAGGCTGTATTCTATATTCCCCTGAATGCGTTGACTAATTTAATCCTTTACACCCCCAATAAGGTGATGAGGTTGGCGAGGAAACTAAAGCACAGAGACGTCACGTAGCATTCCCCTTTGCGCACACACACGCGACCCATGTGGCATCACTTTCCAGAAATGGCTCTCTGACTCATTCAGGTGCATCAGGAAAACATTTAGTTTGAGCTGTACTTTGTGCTTCTTTTTCCCAAGGGTTTAAAATCATAAAGTGTCCACTCATGAAATGTGTCATTAAAAAGACCTAAGGACGCAGCAGGGTGGCTCAGTGGAAAGAAGTTGGGTTCTGACTACGTTGCCTCCAAACACTGGTGAGTGGCATGCACTAAGTAATGTCACCTCGCAGGTGCCTTGTTCTGTTGCTGGTCAAGGTGTCTGCCAGCCCTACAGTTAGTTCTACATAAAGATGCTCGATGTCCATGCATACTTCTTAGTGGACCAGGTACCCTCCTGTTCTGATCTTATTTGATCGCATATGTTTCTCACAACTCAAAGAAATAATCACCATGGATATTATTATTCCCATTTCACAGAATTCTTATTTTTTAAAGAAAAATGTAAGAGATTTAAGAGTACTTTTAGGGAATGGAAAAGTTGGATTACCTTTTTAATTTACTTTGAGAGTTATCCAAGAATGCAAATCGCAGCTTTTACACAGAAAGAACATTTTTGCTCCTTAAGTCAAAACTGAAGCCAGCACAGTTCAGCCCTGTGTCCTTCCTCAGCTAAGGGCAGCCATTTGTCCTCCCTGTAAATTGAAGCCGTTCTTCTCTGAGTGGAGGAACTATGAACCCCAGGCTCTGTTGACTCTTCAGAAAAGTAAACAGTGCTTTCCTCCGTATAGGAGGGAAGGTATTTCCAAAAAATCATACCATGAATAGCGAGCTTTTTTTCTGGAAGGCCATCCTAACAAAGTTCTGATATTTATCAACTCAAAATAAAATAAGAACTACTCAAACTCAAGAAAATGGACAATGAATGCACAACATGGTATTCATCCTTTCCTCAAAACTGAAAGAAATACAGTGAAGTCTGAACCCAGATAAATCCCCACACATTCAAAGGACCTACAGTAAAACTTGCAGGAACCATCCCAAGCTGTGCTTTTATCACAAACACATGCTGAAGGAGATCATGTGCGAAGAGCCCTTGGGCCTGGCAGGGCCTGCCATTCACCGTTCAGGTCAGTTCCAGAGTGCACTGGTCACCAGTTGCCAAAAGCCAATTAGATAGGAATGGGGAAACCTGCCAGTCCCCTCCAGGGTTGGGACGAGGTGGAGACCGGATGGAAGAAGAATCATGCCTTTGCTGAGACCTGCTGCTGCCTGTAAAGCCAGGCACATGGCAGGGCTGTTTTGTGTGCTCTTTTAAAATTTATTTACATTTTGCTTATTTTTTGGAATAATGACTTTATTATTTTCATGTCCATCATTTAAAAAAATCAAGCAACATAGAAAGAGACAAAGAAGACAGCAAGAAAATCACTCCGATTCCACTCCTCAGAAATTACTATCACATGACCTCACCTAACCTTTCTTTGCAAGTATCCACAGACAAAAGGAAGGAGGGACAGTGGGTGAACATAAATTATAAAAATGCAACCATGCTCTGCATGATATTTTAAATACAAAATTCTAATGGTAATTTGACTTCAACAACAAAAAATGAAACTAAACTGACACTGAATGAATATTTGAATTTCAGGCAAATGTATCTTCACACACAAGACTTAAGTTTCTAAAAAATCATTTAAAAGCATTATGAAAATTAAGAGGTTAGAGGACTTTTTTTTTTCTTAACACTGTGTCTTAAGTTTAGGCAGCATGAATAGTAAAGGATGACTCCTCTCACACTTTCTCCCACCTCCTGATTTTAGTGCGTTTCATTATTATTCTGACTTTGTCAGGGTTTTAAACATTTATAGCCTCTTGGACAATGACAGTCTCATTCCTTTCTGAAATGTACCTAGCACTGCCACCATGATTATCATCACACACACCTGCTCTATACCAGCGGCACCTCATACTGCCCCACAGGATGCTGTTTCTTCTGCCAAGAGGCTGTTCCAGACCTCAGTCCTCTCTGCAAGGCTAATGTTTGTTGAATAGGTAAAGGAGGGTGCTTTTGGCAAATCAAGGTTGTCTTCCAAATAATATTTCTTCATACAAAACCCAAACTGATTTGACAGTCAGTTTGTTCCTTCAGTGGAATGTTAGGATTAAAAGATACTGCGACCTCACGAAAGAAAATGCTCTCATTTTAGTGACAAGGAAGTGGAAATCTCAACAGGCATGAGGCAAAAATCTCAAAGTCATGAGGCAAAAGCGATGGAAATGGGACATGAATTAGGGGTTCATAGTCAGTGCACCCTCCTCCCACAAATCCAAAAGCCAAATCAGGCATTTTAGTGACAAGGAAGCCAAATCAGGCATTTTAGTGACAAGTAAGTGGAAATCTCAACAGGCATGAGGCAAAAATCTCAAAGTCATGAGGCAAAAGCGATGGAAATGGGACATGAATTAGGGGTTCATAGTCAGTGCCCCCTCCTCCCACAAATCCAAAAGCCAAATCAGGCAACTGCATCTTGCTGAACGTGGCCCGTCGCTGACGTGCTAGAAAGCTCTGCACTCTGCAGTGAAAATACCAGCACAATGATACGATTCTTAAAGGGCTGCAGCAGTTCAGTGAGCCCATCATAGTTACAGGACTCTGCCACTGCGAAGGTCATGGGACCTAGGCATAATCAGTGGAGGAATGAGCGAGGCAGAAGGGACGCCTGGTCCTCTGCAAGGCAAAATTAAACTTGTGGACCTGTGAAATAGGAAATGCAGGGGATGGGAAAGGCTCACACTGTTTTTTGACTTTAGGCCTTATAAACAAGATAAACTAGATGAGCTGTCTGGCCCTAGTTAGAGAAGACCATTGGTTCACACCTATGTACCTCTGTCCTTGACAAGGAACTCCAGACAGCACAATGAAGCCATGAAGGCCGCAGTTGGTGGAGTCCTATGAATCACCACATAGTAGGGCTAGAACTCGTAATCCTAGATCAGCAATTTGGGCTCTGGGCCTCAGCCTCCTCATTTGGACAGTGGCATAATAGTAACAACCGCATAACAGTAGCACCCTTGAGAGGATAAACTTAGACTGTGTCAGTAAAATGTTTACCATGGTGCTGGGATACTATAAGAACTCAATAATGGCTGTGTTATTTATAGACTTTAGGAGGTTAGTTCTTGAGTTAAGAAGGATATCAAACATCTCTGATTTGAAACTCAGGACCGAGAAAATTGGAACGAGGAGATGAAGAGCAGCAATAGGAATGTTTACATGTTTTCATATATTGCGTGTTTGGGGAAATAATTTTAAGTCGGGTGTCTGTTCCTCCATGGGCACACTGTTGGTGGGCGTGGGGTGTTAGGCCCACTGATCGGATCCTATAACTGAAAGACCATTGGTTTATTTAGCTTTGTACCATAGCTTGGTCCAGCATGCAGTTAAAAACTTTGATGAGAAAATGTATTTGCTTAAAGACACTCATTATAATAACAGAACTTTCTGAAGCTTCCTTGTCAGCCTCCTCTGTCCACTGGCACGTGTGCATGGAAAACAGTTTCCCTTCCATCAGTCCCAGATGCTGTTAGGGCAGCACCAACAGGAAAGGGCAGCTCTTTTGAGCATGTATTTCCTCTTTCCTTGTTGCTTCCTTGCTACTCTTAACAGATGCTAAAGGCTGTGTGAAGGCAGCATGAACTAGGGTGGGTGCTGAGAAAGTGTGAGCTCTCCTATTCCATCATTCGTCCATCCACAGACATGTATGAAAGTTGTGCTTCTGCCAAGCTCAAGGCTGAGTGCAGGGCACTGAGCCAGGTCAGTAGCACTTTGTTCTTGGAACCTCACTGAGTTTCTTTTTTGCCTGCTGATGGAGGCACGACAAGGGCATGGCAAACAGGCCCAGAGCGCCCTTCTCACCCACACTGAGATGCATCCTAACGAAGTCATTTGGCCTCAGCTGTCTTCTCCTTGGAGGAACGCAAGTCTAGCAAATGGCTCTCCCCTCCATACCTCTATGAAACTGAGGCATTCTACACAAGGCAAAAGGAAGGGGAAGATTCAAGACAGTCCACTTGAAGGACTCTCAAAGCCTGGATCCACCTGCCAAAATTTTTAGGAACTTTCTAGCCCCACCTAGATAAGCAAGCTAACTGAACCAAAATTCTCATAATCATTTCCTCTCCTACTTTTCACAGACTTTGTTTTTCAAACATCCATACAAATGAGACTAAATGGCAGAAAGACTATCCAGCTCTTCCCAATATCTGTTTGATGGTTTACTTTGCTCTCCTGACTTTTGTTTCTTTTCCTTTTCGCCTTTCCCTCCTCTCCACATTCCCCACTCAAGCAGGACTCAGGCTCTGTGCTCATTCCCCAAGGTGAGGTTAGGGGGCTAGTAATGGGTGGGGGCAGGAAGACACCCAGTCACAATTCTTACAGGCTTTTGCTTTCCAAAATATTAAGCTCTTTAAGCCCTTATCTACCAGTAGAGAAGATGAAGAAAGGGGACTCCTAATGTGAACCAAACACTGGGGAGCAGCAGGTGAGCATGCAGGTCTCCTTCACCCCCAGATGAGAAAATGAGATACCCCTGGGCTGGGGAAGGAGGCAGAGGAGATGCGTGGATCTTGACCAGAGATCCAGGTTGCTTTTTTTTCAGCAGAGCATGGAGAAATGTCAAAACTCTAAAGGGAAGTGCCCTCTCCGAGGGTCCAGGTGTGCCAGGAGTGAGGGGGTTCCAGAGACTGGGGGCTTCACTGCTAAAGCCAGAACAGTCCCAGGCAAAGCAAGAGGGTTGGCTACTCTACCACTAGCATATCCAGGCAGAAATGACTGTGGGGGTCTTACAGAAGATTCCTGTTCCCCAAGCAGGGCCTTAAGGAGACAAGGAGATAGGAAGATGGATGTCTCAAGGGCCACCTGTATGTACTAATGCCTGGGGACACCTGATACCTCCTATAACCCCATGGGGAAATATAGTCCCCCAAGAACTTTTTGTTAAAATTTCTACCAGTTCAGTGAAATGAGAGCTCCTAGTCAGAAATTAGGTTGAGACATGGGACAGTATTTCTTGCACAACTGAATTTGTGGCTGAGATTCACACCTATGTGGAAGTCACTCAAAGACGAGACTCAGGTGCTGGGAGCCCAGAGCATTGTTAGATTCTAACTTATACAGAACATGAGCTACTGACTGCTGCATCAAAGCAGCTTTTACTCCCGTGACCACTGTGACTCATAGCTCCTTTCCTTCTTCTTACCTTTTTATGAATGCATTCTCTAGTCCCTGGCCAACAATTACTTCCTTTCCCAACATGTCTAATGTCTAGGACAAAGACAGCTGGGGAAGGACAGGGCAGGAATGTCCTCACAGCCAGCACCTTGCCTGGCAAGGTATAAAGGGAGGGTGTGGGCTTCAGAGATAGGCAGTTGGAACCCTCTGAAAAAACTCAGTTCCAGAAGCAGACAATGAGAAATCACATGAAGAAACCTGCTGTCTGTCACAAGGAAGAATTAGATTTGGAGTAGGAGGTACTTATGGTTTAATTTCATTTCCACACTAAATGAATTTGGGAAATGTCAAAATGAATCTATAATCTTTACATTTCTTAAGCCCTTAGGGTAATGTTGAGAACATACCTCCCCCATCTGGCCCCCACCAGTCCCCACCCTGGCTGTGATCATAGATGATGGCACCCACAGCCGACACTAGCCTGTGATGGAAGGAACACACGAGGGCATCTGTCTGCACTGCCACGGCCCCACATCAAACACTGATCATCAGAGCCAATGTTTTCATGTATCACCTGCTTCCTTATTTGAGGTAATCAGATTTTGCTGACTCCAGAGATAGTATTCATAGATGGAAGTTAAAAACACAGGCAATCTCCCTCAGCATGTTTCCAGCGTACCTGGAGCATGTCACGATGAAATGTATAAAGAACAATAGGGATTGTGAAAGGAGCCTTAGAGTTAAGCAAGTGGCGATTCCTCGGATCAGATGCCCTTTGAACCAGTGTTGTGAAAAACAGTCCCAGTTGCCCTTGCTGGGCACAGACACAACTGCCATTACCTGCTGAAAAGTCAGAGTGAAGAGAGAAAGAAAATGAGATGCAGAAAAAAGGGGCCAACTGGATATGCTGTGCAGGGCATGATTCCTTAGCCTCGGACCACAGTCATTTTCTGTCTCCTGGTCACAGGTTTGGATTTGAGGGCTGGCTTTCCCTCACCACCACCCTTTGCAAGGGGGAAACTTGGGCATTACTCTGGACTGTAAGGACCAGGAGGGCCACCCTTAGCAATTCGACTCCCCCACAAGTCATTACTGCAGGGATTCTGGCAGGGTTGGTGGTGGGGAAGAGAAAGGAGTATTTTGAGATGTTTCCTATGGATGCTGATGTGCTCCTAATGGAACAGATGTCATGAGTAACCTGAGGAAATCAGCACTGTCCTCAATGCATATGATAAAATCAGAGCTCCTACACTTCATGGGTTAATAATAATAACTTCCATTGATTCAGTATCTACCTCTACATGCCAGGCACAAAACTAAGGGCTTTGCAAATATGATCTCTTTAATTATTTATAATAATCCTGGGAGATAGGCATTATTATGCCCACTTTGTCTGGCACTGGGTAGACCTCCAATATGTGGTGAATGAATAAAGTAAAGGACCTAAACCCTCTCCTTCCCCTTACAAAAGAAACTAACATGTACAGAGCATGTACTAAGAACCAGACACCATGCTATTATGTTTATATGTATTAGCTTAGTTAACCCTCTCAACAGCCTGTGATGTAGGTGTTAAGAATTTTGCTTTATATATGGGAAAACTGAGCCTAAAAGAGGTGAAGTCACCTGTCCCAGTCATAAGTGAAGGAGCTATGGTTCAAACCCAGACCTGTCTGCCTCAAAGTATGCCTTCTTCCCAGTCTATCACACTTCTGAGAAAAATAGATATATGGTCCAGGTCCAAGGAGGGGAAGGAGTGAGGAAGAGGGAGCTCTCATAAGATGTGGACAATTGTCTTCTGGAAGAAGGAGAGGACTGAAGGAAGAAGAGAGGACACTTGGAGAAGGAAACTCAGGGTGTGGTGCTATTAATAACAGGTAAGACACCAACCTTCCCAGAACGCAAATGTTCCCCACACTTCTGCCCCTACGAGCATGTTGCCTGAGGGATCGGGGAGATGCACAGAGTTCTGCTTAAAAGGTAGGCCCTGGTTGCTACTGTGTCATCTGACATAGCTGTCTGTCCCCAGATGTCTCAGTGAAGCTTGGAGGGCGGGGGAGAGAAGATACAAGGTAGAGAGGAGAAGAATCAGAACGAGCTCTACCCACTATGTGACCCTGGTTGAGGTCCTCAATCCCTCTGGATCCCAGGTTCTGCTGTAAGGAAGGGAGGGTGCTCCACGACCTCTCTTGGTGTGGGGTAACCTTGTATTTGTATTTCCATGGCCAGGGACCTCCTTTAGGGTAATACATCTCATTTGCTCCCAGAGGAGAAGACAAACTTAAGGGGCTGGGTAAGTTTTGAGGGAGTAGCAGAGCACAGCCTGTCACCAAGAATGTACTTTCTCAGCTCCTTAGTTTACGGGGGGGGGACCCAGGGCTGATCTTTCTGATTCAGGGATAAAACATTAATAAGCTGCTCCTACAATGCATTTTCCCACCTGCTGATTAGACATCAAGAATATACTTTTAAGCTTCATCTGCCTGTGTCGTGTCACATAATTGTTCAGAACTTGGATAAAGAAGAAGGAATGACTCACTGGGTCTCTAAAACCTCAGCACTTAGCTCTGTTACTGCCCTCCTGTCTAACCTAGAGCAGGTTGCTACTTAACCTCTCTGAACCTACATGTCATCTCTATTAAAAAAAGAAAAAGGATAATAATAGTATTTCCCTCATAGGATCATTGTGAAGACGAAGGCATGTAAAGTAGTTAGCACAGTGCTTGGTACGTGTAAGTGCCCGTAAGTGGTTCTTGTCTTCAGGAGCTGCACACCTTCGAGGAAGTCACCTTAGAGGAAGTGAAAGTAATTAATGCCTAACACTCAGGTGCCTACCAGAAGGGTTTCCTAATTGGCTGAGGGCCCATTGCATAACTTACCCTCCCTTCCCTCTAGTGAGGTAATCACTTATTCAACAAATATTAGTTGTCTCTCTGACAAGGTAGAAGAATTTCAAGTCAGGAAGGACCTCAGAGTCCAACCTAAGATGGCAGCTGCTCACTGGGTCCTACCCCAAAAGGAGGAGAGGGTGCTAAGGCCTACTTGGGGAAGAGGCTTTAGGGCCTCACCCTTCTGAGCCCTGACCATTGCAACATGCCCACAGCAGGTGGGAGCTAGGCTCCAGAGAGGCTGCTCCCAGGAAAGCCACATGAAGCCACGGCCCTAAGCACAGGTTCTGAGCCAGCACCAGGAAACATGAGGATATAGTTAGTCTTCTCCCAGACAATCTGGGGCCTCTGACAAATAGGTGTCTCAATTCCTTTCTATCTAAAGCCAGAGTAGCAGCATTTGCCACAAAACAGCTGGGCTGTGGGGATTACCATTCTCTTTAAATGGGCCTTGATGCAAACTATCATATTGACACACATGCGAGTTCCTTTCTAAGACACGCATACATGGAGGCATCTGTCTGGGGCTCTCATCACCAGCTGGCTGCCCTAGAATAGCTCTAAACCAGTTGGTGGGGGCGACAGGACTTAGAACCGCTGCTGTCATTGAAAAAATGGCTCTCTGGATGCTCTGTGATGAGGGTACCTACTGTGGCATGTCAGTTACCAAAAGAACTGTGTCCTCTTAAGAACTTTCATATCATTGCCATAATCTAGTTAGATAAATTGCATTAGTTAGATAAATTGCACAATATTTATTATTTTTTTCCCTCCTAAAATGCACATGTTGCTCCAGGGAGAGGAAAGAAGAGGAGTCACTGGAGATCTGCCAGTTGGCTTGGGATGAATCAAAACCCGACAAGGAAAAGTCACCGAGTGCCTTTGCTATTGATGAACCGCAAGAAAGGGAATCATTGAAACCAAGCTAACTGCAAGGAAGGTGGGGAAAGGGGAGGAAGGCTTTGAGATATTACAAAGTCACGTCTGACACAAAGGCTTAGAAGACAGAGACCAACATTATGTGCACTGTAAAAACAAAGTATTGGCAGGTAGCATAGGCTTGGGAGGGGCTATGAAGTAGGGAAGTGAAAGATGTCTGTGTTTTCCAAGTAGCAGCAAGTTTTTCTCTGCACTGGACTCAACCAGATTATCTGGGGCCTTTTTGACCAGTCTATTTGTTAGTCAGGAAAACGGAAAGCTGCAGCATTTCTGATCAAATGCCAAGAGGCAGTAATCTGTGCATTGGCTTATATCATATCTAGTTGGATGCCAAAGTCAAGGAGGTTGGCAGCTTTACAGACTACATTCACGTAGATCTGAGTCATCTCATCCTCTGCTCAAATCACTGACTGGGAGACAGCAAAGATTCACCAGGCACCCAACTACCCTGCATAATGGCACACAGCAGAAATGGCATGAGAAAGCTATTGGACATTACAGTGTCCTCCACTGTTGAGAAGGACAAAGGTGACTGGCATTTTACCAGAATCTCATCCCCAATTATTTTATTTATTGATTGTCATCACCCTGTAGCAGCAATATTGGGAGAATCACTGTAAGGGGCTGCAGATAGATGGCTCCTCTTTGTTCAGTCACATTCTCAGCCCACTCACCAAGATTCCGGTGCCTTGAGATCAGGCTTCCTGAAACCTTACTCATCTTTGTGATCCCAGGGTAAGTCCTCATCATGAATAAGTACAGCATGAAAAAAAACAATCATGTTCCACATGACAGGAAAACACACAATTCACGTTTTTCCTATTCTGCCCCACATCCCACACAAACCATGTCACAGTGGCAGTGCAGCAGGGTGACCACATGCCCCAGCTCTTGACTGGGCACCTCAGGAAGGTTTGGTTGAGAAAGCCGCATAAGGCCCTCAGGGTCATTTAAACTGACCTCCTCATTCTGCAGAAGTTCAGCAAGGTAGAAGAATTCACGGAAGTTCCACAAAGAAGCTCACTATTGTTACACCTGACTGGGAGCTCCTCCCAGGAGACTGGCATGGAAATAGTCCTCAAATTTGTTTGACCTCGGCCCACAGCTCATTTCCTACCCCATTTCCACTTCTGCTGAAAGAACAAAGGATTGAAGAGGAATGCAATGCTCAACATGATAAAAAGAAATATAATGAATTAAACAAGAGCCAAATGAACAACTGAAGTAAAATGTCGACTAAGACAAGAATAATGGCACTTGAACAACACAAGGCAATGCTGGTGGTATACCCATAGCAAAGTGTTCTTTCCCCAGTTTGCAAAATTCACAAGCTTTGCAGGGTTGCCAGCCATCATCATAGTAGCCAGAGGTCTTAACAGAATAATGAATTTGAGTCCGCAGAAAACTAAGTAAAACACCAATTTTCGTTCCTAAATAACACATTTTAGTAACAAACTCTACTTTACTGGTTGGTAAATAGACCTTGGTTGTATGTGAAAATGAAAATCCGTGAAATTCTGCCACTTGCCTATAAGAATTGAAGAAAGGACATTCTCCAATGTCCAGATCAGTTTGGAATCACCAGGAAGAATCCTGTAGTCCACCCGTGGGTTTCAAACTCAGAGGAACACTAATCTAAAACCACCATCATAGCTGGGACAGAGGTCTGTGTCCTCGATGGATGAGATGTATACTTAGGGAGACATTTCCATGAGGAACTGTGTGTGACACACAAGGAACAGTAAGAAATGTGCCATTTTTGCTGATGGGTTAGCTTGCAGAGGCCCATAAGGGAACATCTCAGTCAGGCTCCTGGAAATGCTGGAAGGGAAGGAGAGGCCACAGGATCGCCACACCTGAAAATCTGAGAAGCCAACCTGGCCTCCCAGAAGCTTTGATACTGACTTGCCTGAGGGGAGGAGGTGGATTCTGACCTCTTGACAAGCCTTTTCTGGATTCATAATTGCATGATTTCTTCTTCACCCCCATCAATATCCTTATACCTTTCCTGTCCTCCTTCACAAGAATCTGCCTTTAACAAGCCTTGCTCAACTACCAGCAAGCTGACTTCTCTGGACCATGGCTTGGACTGAAGAAATCCACCCCAGACAGTTGTTGTGACTCCCTCTTTGGCTGTTTAAAAATGATAGTAGTTAAGGGCTTGGATCTCACAGACAAAACAGATATGAATTCGAATCCTAATTCTGCCACTAACTATGTGCCCTCTCTAAACCTCAGATTCCTCATCTGTAAATTGGAGATGCTATCTCAAAGGGCTGTGTTGAAAACTAACAAATGATGTAATGCAGGAAAAGTGCTTACACCACTGGCAATGTAGTGAGTGCGAAGAATCCTCAGCTATTGCTATTGTTGTTAGCTGGTGACCTCCTGTTATGCTTTATGTTCAGGTCTGACAAATCCAACCTCCTCTAAGAAGCATCTCCTAATTACCAAGTCAAAGTACCTCCCCAATTACCAAGATTCCCTTTTTGAATTTCCACAGCCCTCATTCTAGCACTTAAAACATGTACCTCTCTGTACTGTTACATAAATGTCTCTCTCACGCAAATGCCTCCGACTGTTCCCCCACTCCTCAGACTACCTTGTCAGCTCCTTTAAGGACTGACTTTGCTTCACTTGTAATTAATTCTGTTCACCACAGTCCCCTTCCCTATTATGCCTGAGTTCAAATGTTCAAGTACAGCATAAATAAACAAATACATGTTGGATAAAAAAATGTGTGAGGGGTACACATATAATCTTTTTCAGGTATACACACATCTGGATTTATGATGCAGATATATAAGTAATGAGAGATGACGAGATGTGGGGTTGCATCCCCCACTCTGAAAGGGAATTATACAGAGCCTTACAGCTAGGTGTCTACAAAATGTAGCAACTGCCACCCACCTCCCTTCCAGGACTAGTGAAGACAGACTAGGCTTTTAAGCAGCAGTGATGAAGCACAACCAATCTCCTTGCTGTTAAGAGCATCTGGGTTCTGGTGGTAACAAATGGATCTCACTCTATTTTAGCATTTCCCAGCTCCTATTGCGCAAAACAAGGAAAATGAAATAGGCATCAGCTCTTTTAAATCTGATTTCCAGAGAAATATTCCCCAAGAAATTCATTCTAGTGCCAGGAAATTTTTCAAAAGGCTAATCTAAATTCCTTCTCTCACTTTCAGTTCACTTTCCTTTGTCCACCACCAAATGAGGTTGACAATAGCTCTGATTGCCATTGTACAATAATTATATTTATTCTTAAAAATCTTTATTTCATTCTGCTTTCCAGAAATTGATTTAGACTAGAGGTGACCTTTCTCTCCCGATCAATATTCACATCAATTCTTTCTCTTTCTTTTCCATCCTTCTCCTCTGCTTTCTCAGTCTTTTAAATCTTAGACCTCCCGGCAGTGCCTATATCAGCTGTATGAACCACTCCAAGTTAAAGCTGTTCTGACAGCTGGGTTAGTTTGTTGACCCCAAAAAGGAATATACCTGTCAAGAAGGACTCCTTGTGGTTAACTGGGCCCAAATTCATAATGAATCTATCAGCCACTGTTTACAGGGGGCCTCTCATATATGCTGCATTTTAAGGAAAAACCACAAACGGAGTTGCCAAGCCTCCTGTACTGCATTCCTGCAGCTGAGCTGACCTTATAAAGGAGTTTGTGGAATCTTATTGGACCAATGAGCTGAAACCTGCCTTCTCCAATCAGGGCTGCTCAGCTATATCTTTATCTGCATCTTTACTGACCAATCAGAACATGCGATTCTGACCAATCAGGACAGTAAAGTTTGGAACAATCAAACTGTGCAAATTTGGATCCTTCATTTGCATAAAAATGGACCAATCAGCGACCAAGGTGGGTACTTTCTCTACATAAGAGGGCCTCCCCTTTGTCTTGGGGGAGAAAACTTTTGGTTTCCTCTGGAGGCTGTTTCCCCAGTTTGGTAACTATTCTCCTGAATAAAGTCTCTCATTTTATTGCATCCCAGATTGGGGACTCCTGTTGGCATTGAATTGGTGGCAGCTACCTTTCCATCAACAAGGTCAAGGCCTAGTGCACCAGCACCATAATAAGAATCCAAAGGACTGATCCCTGTTTGCAACACTGATTCACTATGAGCTGGATGAAGGCTAGCTGAGCTTTTTTGTGATTCAAGAACAGTCACTCTCATTGTACATCAGTTATAAAGATTCCTCACCTTTACAATGACAATTATAGTGTGGTTAATACTAAGCTACTTATGACCTTGGAAACATTTTGAACTTCCAAGGGAAAAGGTATTGGATTAATATAAGGTGATGAAATTTCAGAATGCAGATATGTCCCTCAGGATGACAGGGCAGAGAAAACAAACATGAACATGGTATGAGACAGTGGTTTTCAAAAGTGTTATAGCATCTGAGTCCTGTGTTCAAATGAAACCTTCGGTGGAATCCCACTCCTAACCCAGATAAAAGTGGAGCTGCTCTGGTGGGAAGGCAGGATAGGGTGGTGGTGGTACGGGCAGAGCCCACCCTTCCTCCTCCTCACCCATTTATCTTCCCTACTGAAGTGGTGGACCCCGCATCCACAAGGATTCCATGGGGCAGTTTAAAAGCTATAAGTGAAAGAGGGACATGGAAAGAACCTCAATTTTCACAACAAAGTGAGAAGGGATGGCAACTTGCAGGACCATGTGGTCAACATATTTGTCTATACTTTTGTCTTTTGAGTCTATCTATATGTTTTTTAGCTTTGATGTTCATGTCATCATAGTACATTTTTGTAATGTACCTCAAAATCTTTGTGGAATAAATTGGCACCTGGATATGTGCACACAGTTCTAGGAAGAGAGAGAGGCTGGGATATTATAACATGACAAGACAGTCATAGGGTCTGGCTTGACTTGCTATATGAACCGTCATTCTGAAAGGTGGTATTTTACTCTGTTTTATACATGCTGGTTTGAAGGAATCCAAATGAAAACTAAATACATTCTAAAACACACTCCAAGATTCTTAAGAAGAGCCTTAAAAATAGAGCTTTACTATAAGAAGACTACACTTTCTGAATAATGAAAGGTATTCTTAATACCACTTAAATACTACTTTGTGTAAATTTGACTAAGGGCTATTAAAATCTCCTAAATTATCTAACAAAATATAAAATATATATTTAAATTTTCATCAATTTAAAAGACTCAGGAGAGAAAAAAAATTGCAATCCAAACAATCATAGTATGTAATTTTTTAAAGGAATATTTATAGCATGAATGAGAAAGGCTAGTGAAATATATAAAAATTAGGGAAGTGATTCTTTTCCTTTTCAGGAAAATTACAGTTCTTGGAGAAGACACTGAAAATTAGCTCTCAGTTGCTATACTATATTCATTATGGTTGGGTTTTTTTTAAGCCTCTTCCACTCTTTATTTTTGAAAAGAAACACATTTCTTTCAGAATTTGAAGAATGGCTTCAACAACATAAGGTTCTAATGTAAACTCCAGCCCAGGAGCCAGACCCAGCAGACAGCCTGCTTTCCCCTGGCCAGAGCTAAGAATAATTTTCACATTTTTTTAAATGGTTTAAAAAAAGTCAAAAGAAGATTGACCCATGCGGGGATCAAACCGGCAACATTGGTGTCATCAGCACCACGCTCCAACCAACTGAGCTAACCAGCCACCCTGAAGATTTTTGACACACGAAAATTATATGAAATTCAAATCTCAGTGTCTATAAAGTTTTATTGGCACACAGTCACATCCAATCATTTATATTTTGTCTATGGCTGCTTTCCTACTACCATGGCAGAGTTGAGTAGTTTTGACCAAGGCTGAATGTCCCAAAAGCCTAAAATATTTACCAATCTCTGCTTTTACAGAAAGAATTTGCCAATCCCCGATCTAAGAGACAGAGTCCACCAGTGGCCCCTCTGTGTGTCCCTGAGGCACGTGGGAGGAGACTTACCTGGTTGAGATGGCGCAGGCATTTGTCAAGACAGCAGACACAGCAGAAGCAACATCTGAACATGCTCCTCGCCCATGCACTCCACTGCTGGGATCAGATTCAGAACCAAAGGAACAGAGTCAGAAACAACACAGGAAGGAAAAAAGGAACAGTTTCTGTGGACCCACACTGTTTCCACCTAGAGACTTATACCTGGGGAAGCACTGTAGCAGTGCTCATTTAGTATCAGAGAAATTCTTCTACTGTTCACATGCTACTACTATTACTAATTACTATTGTTATGACTGATGAGCAAAATTTCTCTCTAGTGGGCTTACCTGTTATGACTGCTGTTGACCTCAGTGAAAAGGGAAAGAGTTCGTCCATATGTTAGTGAAGGTAAAAAATGGGCCTTCTGGTTCTAGTGGGAAAAAAAAATCTCTCTTCCCTCATCTCCCATTCAGTGTCTTCAGCTATAAACTTTCCTTTTTCAAACAGCTTATATTCATGAAAACTCCACATCCCAAGACAAAAACAAAAAACAAAAATAAAAAAATCCAAATAATACTTTATATATACTAGTTATGTGCCCACATTAAAAAAGAATCAAGTTTAACATTTTTGGAAATAAATCCTATAGTGAGACTTTCAGGGCTAAATTTCAAGGAATAAATTAGTCCTTTGAAATACAACTTGCTCTTGTGTATAACTCAAGAGTAAATGAGGAAACTCTTGGAGGAGGGGGTGACTGAATGCGTCTTACCCACAGCCCAAAGTAAAAAAAAAAAAAAAAAAAAAAAAAAAGCCTGAAAACAATCCTGAAAGAGTCCTATATGAGGACCCCAGGAATAACTCAGCCTCAGCCTTATATGGACATTTTCTTGTCCCAGCGTTAATTCAATTGGATGAAATTTCGTCTGGATACTTTTTAGCACGGCCGTGGTTGTGAATGAGCCATTTAACACAGGAAAGATCACACAATCACTGTGTGAAATGTTTAAATTGTAGACACAGAACAAAGCTGCAAGGCTGCTGAGGAGGACCATTTCTTTTTAACCTAAGAAAGGACCCATTTCTCCAACAGTGACATCACTAAAAGGGAGTCTGGCCCCTTGGTTCTTATGAAATCTGGGGAGTGATAAATAACCTTTAGACCTCTGCCAGAGAGACCAACACAACGATTTCTCTTTTAGGTTTATGGAAGGCTGGTTTCCCAGAGTTTAAGACCTAGTTTGGGGGCAGGTAGAGGGGAGATGGCAAGGTCTCCTACTGCTCGTTAAGTTATGATTATCTATTACTAATGCCTATATATATCTCTATATCTCTATCTCTATATTTGTACACACACACATGCACACACACACACACACACACACAGAGAATACCCCTTCCCATAATGTGCCACTTTGGCATGTGAATTATTTGGAGCTGAAGGCAATCGAGACCCTGTGGGTTCACAAAAAACCTTTACCTCTCCCTTAAAGAATTTAAATTAGGGGCCTTGCCAATAATAATAGTTATCGCCAGAAATAATATTTTGTGATTTATTTGTACTTATTTGTAGGGCACATCAAACTTGTAATTACTGAAAACCTGTTCTTTTTATTTTCCTGTGAATTGTCCTCTTCCCCTCTGAAGCCCCAAGGTGCTGTGCCTCATCCTTAGTACGGAATGTCATATATTCCCTCATTTTCCTTCTCTGTCTCTGATGCTTCATGTATGTAGAGTTTTCATACATACCGTGTTTCCCAGAAAAATAAGACCAAACCGAAAAATAGGCCCTAGCATGATTTTTCAGGATGACATCCCCTGAACATAAGCCCTAATGTGTCTTTTGGAGCAAAACTTAATATAAGACCCGGTCCTATTTTCAGGGAAACAGGGTATGTATGTAGTTAAATTTGGTCATTTTCTCTCATTAATCTGTCTCATGTCTATTTTAATTATTAAATCAGCTGCAAGAGGTAGGAGGGCACACACATACACACACACAGACACATACACACAAACACACATGCACACACACAAAAAAAAGCTGTTCTGTTCTTCAAGAAATCTTTCTCCAAGTTTGCTAAAATTGAAGGATCAATTTCAAAATGCAGGAGCCAGAGCGGCTAGATTTGGCCCGGATGTGGAAATTCCTCTTCAAGTCACCAAAATGAATGTACTTTTTTCATCCCTTGAAATTCAGCCCTAAAAAGGATAAGTTTAGACTACTTTATCCCTGAAATTTAGCCCTGAAAACCTCACTATAGAATTTATTTCCAAAAAAGTTAAATTTGGTTCTTTTTTGATTGGGGCACACAACTAGTATCTAAATATTTCAATAGAAATACAAGAAAACACTGTATGATCAAGGCAACTGCTCCACATGCACTTCAAGATAAAAAAGCTGGATAACTTTATGTGAAATTCAACCAACTGTTCTTAAATAATATACTAATCTCAAATCTTGATTATGGACTTTAAATTACCAACAATTCAGATGCCTGCTTTAAATAGCAAATAAAAACAATTCTAAAATATAATAAGGAATCCACACGTAAAATTTCCCCAATTTACTAAGGACAAGTTTGTAAAACTGACCAAGTGAGGCTGACGTGGGGATTGGGGAAAAGATTAGAATTGTGTGAGAACAGAGAAGTTGGGAAAAGTCCAACCCTCCCTTGTTTGGCGTGCAGGGCCAGAAACACCCTGAGAACAGCTGTTTTCCTGGTGTGTTGGTTTCCACTGGCATTCATAACCAAATGTGCATGGAAATAAAAACCAAGGAGGAGAAAAACCCCAGGCACAAAAGCCCTACAATTTTCTATCTTTTGAGCAGAGATTTAGGTCATCTTGCCCATTCATTTCTCATCGTTAAGACTGTTCTCTCTCACTCATGGTCTCTCTCTTATTCTCTCTCATATTCTCTCTCTCTGTCTCTGTCTCTCTCTCTCTCTCTCTCTGTCTCTCTCTGTCTCTGTCTCTGTCTCTCTCTCTCTCTCTCTCTCTCTCTCTCTCTCTCTCTCTCTCTCTCACACACACACACACACACACACACACACACCAGTAACTTCCTATGGCACGTCTAGGAAATCCAAAAGGCAGAGAATATTTTAGCATTAAAATACAAATATTATTATCTTATAGTGTATTTTCTTACTTTAAAAAAAGCATCTAACTGTTCACAAAAACTTGTTTAAATTTCCTCTGAAGAATCCCTACCATTTGCTCAGCATTTAAATAAGAAGGAAACCACCTAATGACCTAACTCAGAACTGCTCCTTCCCCACCTTCACTACCTTGTGGGTGGAAAAGCAAACACATAAAACCATAAACAAAACTGACTGGGGACAAAAAGTTTGCTAGAAGTGGGGTGGGGTGGGGTGGGGAATGGGACCTCAAGAACACTGGAGCCTTCAGAATAGCCACTGTCCCAGGTCATTCTTCTGTCCTGTGACCTGCTGGAGTTTTCCAGTGATTAACTTTGTAGTAAGGTGCTGCCTTATCTTGTCTTTCAGAATATTGTAAATGTACATGAGAATGATTCTTGGAATCCTCACCATGGTGATTAAAAATTACCCTTTTACAACTGTTCCTTGGTGGTAGCAGAAGAGAATGGAGAGAGATAAAAGGATTGGGCCATCAGGAGGGTCATTTTTATTTCTGGGATCAGGGGGGAAAAAGACAGCATTTTAAAAACACTAAAAAGAAACAAAAACTTCTCTCTGGTTCAAATCAGCAATGGTACTAATAATTTACAAAGCAGTGATGTAGTAAGCATTTGGCAAAATTTTTATACTCCATGGTAGCTAGGTTAAATTATTTCTTGGGCTAAGTTAATTCCTTTTGGTGGCACTAAATGCTACAATCAAACATAGAACAGGAAATAGTAATAAAAAAACCACATTAATGAGTTAAAATAAACCAGGTTCCCTCTTTATAATACCTATTCCTTCCACCAATCCTTTAAATTGCCTATTAATCTCATTTATTTTCAGGAGATTATATAATAATCCCCAAGGTTTTATTTACCTAGCATATGTAAATATTGCCAGCATTGGCTTGCTGATTAAAATCACCACCAAATCACATGATCAGGATTGCAGCCAGAGAGGTAATAGTGAGCTCCAGCTGAAAGCAAACAGACAGGAAGTTTTGGCTTCAAGACAGCTCTGGGCTCCTGAAATTCAGCTGATTTCTACCCTGCTCTTTAAAGGTCATTTCAGTGCAAATCATTTACGGGACTTGTCCTGACACACCTCCCAAGAATGCAAAATTCAGTGTCACAGGCAGAGAAAAAAATAAAATAGGAAATGGGCATACCAAACCTGGAGGATAAAACAAAAGAGGGCGGGCTGAGACAACTCCTCCCCTGACCCTCTGAATTCCGCTGATGCTTGTTCTAGAAAATGAGGCTGTTTCCGAGAAGCTAGTTGTCAGATTCCAAGTGAAGCTTGGTTTCTTCATAATGGATTTCATTCTACAACTTGGTCTGGTTGCTAATAATTCACCATGAATTAAGGTTTTCACAAGAGCCTAGGTTTTGAGGGAGGAAAAGGAATGCAGCCAGAAATATTTCCAGAGTTGGCAACATCTGTATTTTGCTGTTACTTAAATCATCCAGGAAGCAAAAGAGAGCATGAAAGTAAGATCAGGAGCAGAATAACTATAATCCTTTTGTCCCATTGAAAGGGTGAAGTGTGTTTCAACCCAGTATTATTGAAAATAGGAAATACCAGGGAGGCTATTGCTGATATGAATTTATTTTGATCTGATAAACTAGAAGAGAAGTACAGGCCAGGAAAATCTGACACATATTTTTCCCCTTTTCCTCATTTTTTTAAAAGGAAGAATGTTTACTTTTCCATTTAGCTTTATGTGCTTTAGAACTTATTATGGTGCTCAAGAAGGGATGCAAGGAGAAGAGGACAACACCTGCTTTCCGTCTGGTAGGGAAACAAAGGATTCACAGGCCACTGTGAATGGGAGCCTAGGGGCTGGTCCTCAAGGTATTGAAGTTTGGGGTTAGGCATTAACTTTCTAAGATTTCGCTTGGATGGTATTAATCATTTCAGGCAGAGGAGTTACTACTGTCTCAACTGCCCTGGTCCATATGCATCCTGCTGATGACTCCAGGCTCTCCATGGCTTGCTTGGAAGAAGATTTCCGAAACTGGGTTATCACATGACAAGAGACAATTTAAAAAGAAGGCTCTTTAAACCCAGGCCAACTCACAGAGCCAGCAGTCATTTAATACCTGCCCTGAAAAGTAAGTGGAGTGTCTTTGAGGCCCCTACCTTTTCTTACACCCTTTTCCCCATTCCAAGGTAACAGCATGTGTCATCCCTCCTCTGCTGTGTATACAGCTAGTGCCTTCAGCTCTGTCTTGCTCATAGCCCATAGCTCATAGCCAGCAAAACCTGCCTTCAGGAAGAGGATCTGATTATACCTGGTGAGGCTTAAAATAATACTCTGGATTTAAAAATAATTTAACCAATTTAAAATTGTCTCTAAATTTATATTTTGAGACTTGGCTTATGGGATGACATTGCACTGCGGGTATATTAGGAGACTCAGGGATGAGCTTATAAGGAGGCTGGGGCCTCCAGTCAGGCAAATGTGTCTGTCTCCCAGGAGTACTGAGTGTTGAGCACTTTCCACTCTATTCTGTGGGTAGTGGCAATAAGGGAGACCCAGGCAGTGTGAGAGAGGAAATAACTCAGGATGTGCCCCATGAGCCCAGCATCCTCCTTCTTTTAAACTTGTGGTTGCCCTGAGTGCTCCATGAAGTAGAGTCAGGGCCCCAGGACACTGCATTGATTCAAGTTGCTAGGCGAAGGGCTTAATGATCCCATCCATCTTAGGTCATGATACATTAGTGCTGTTTTGCAACTACTAGCCCCTCAGACAACACAGAATAAAGCCAAGCAAGCAACTTCAAGGTTCTAGAAACAAGTTTTAGTTCTAGTTAGTTCCAGCCTAGTGCTCACTAAGAACCCTTTGAAGAGATCCAAGATGGTAGAGTAGATAAACGCTGTAATTGCTTCATCCCATGAATACATCAAAATTGTGTTCTAAAGTATAGAACAACCAATCTGGAGAACCATCTGAACTCTAGCTGAACAGCTTTTATAACTAAAAATATAAAGAAGTTACATAGAGACTGGTAGGAGGTGCAGAGATGCGAAATGGGCTGGCCCCAAACCTCCATGTGGAAGATGAAAATTGGGAGGGATATCTCAGCCACAGAGGTTCCCCATGGAGGAGCAAGGTACCCCAGCCCCACACCAGGCTCCCAGCATAGAGTACTGGTGACAAGAAGAGGAGACCCACAACATCTGGCTGTGAAAAACAGTGGGGATCCCGACTGTGTGGGTGGGACAGAAGGCTGCAGGAAACCTAGATGTCCTCTTAAAAGGCCCATACAGACTCACTTGCACGCACTCACCCTAGGCTTAAGCAGAAGGACAGTGACTTGGGGGATGTCGGAGACATATGGGGGACAAAATGAGGTGTGTGGCTTTGGGTAAGAGCTGGAAGATAGTCTCCATTTTCTCTGTGAGAGAAATCTGTCCTTCTCCTGTGCAGCCTGCAGATGGATGCCATCTTACCTGAGCCCCCCCCCACACACTTATGACCAAATCTGAATCTGAATTGGTCTGGTGAGCTTTGCTTGCTCAACCCTAATGACTCACTAAGAACCTGCCATATCCAACTCTGAAGGAGGTTTCATCAGTGGCTGAAACTTATGGCAGCTGGCAACCAGCAGCAGGCCTCAATGTGTCCTGGCTCTTTGTGGAACTATCCCAGACCCTGTACTAGTGGCTGCCATCCTCAATTCATAGCGTGGCCTCTCACACGTGCCTCGAGGTTTAGCAGAGGCAGCGACCAAATGTAGATCTCACTGTAACTGGCTCCTACCAGGTAGTCACAGACCAGTCATAGGCAGTGGCTGACATGGGCCTCCACTGGAGCCCCTCCCAAGAGGCCCCAGCAGCAACATACTTGAAGGTTGGCTTCAGACCACAGCAGACCCCCCCCCCCCAATTAGCCCCATAAGTGGCACACTCAAATGGCGTCTCAACAGGAACCAGAGCCTGCTGGGGCGAATCCTGCTCCATGTGGTAAGCCCCCCATACAGCATCCTGTAAGCTGTGCACATGGCCAAACCCCACAATCAGTCAGACTGAGGGTCAATCCCAACCACTGATGTGCCAATAGTAATCAGGGCTCAGCTAACAGGAGGGCACACACAACCCACAAAAGAGACACTCCTGGAACACCCAGTGCAGGTGACCAGGGAGATTGTGCCACTGGGCCCGACAGGACACATACATAAGTCCACCCTGCCAAGACTGGGAGATTTAACAGATCTACCTAATGCACAGAAGCAAACACAGAGAGGTAACAAAAATGAGGAAACAAAGAAGTGTGTCCCAAATAAAAGAACAGGAAAACACTCCAGAAAAAGAACTAAACAAAATGGAGGCAACCAACCTACAAGATACGGAGTTCAAAACACTGGTTATAAAGATGCTCAGTGATCTCAGGGAGAACGTCAACAAAGAGATACTAAGCATTAAAAAGGACATAGAAACCATGAAAAAGAATCATTCAGAAATAAAGACTACAACAACTGAAACGAAAAATGTATTAGAGGGCAACAACAGCAGGTTAGATGAAGCAGAGG
Source organism: Rhinolophus hipposideros (assembly GCF_964194185.1). Lineage (NCBI taxonomy): Eukaryota > Metazoa > Chordata > Mammalia > Chiroptera > Rhinolophidae > Rhinolophus > Rhinolophus hipposideros. The sequence goes on from NC_138065.1 coordinate 24,449,965, forward strand.
ACTAAATCACCTACTTGGAGGACAGAGTAGAAGAAAACACCCAATCAGAACAGCAAAAAGAAGAAATAACTTTAAAAAAATTAGGATAGTTTAAGGGACCTCTGGGACAACACAAAGTGTACCATTTGTATCATAAAGGTACCAGAAAAAGAAGAGAGAGAGAGAGCAAGGGATTACGAACTTATTTGTAAAAATAATGATGGAAAACTTCCCTAACCTGGTGAAGGAAATAGACATATAAGTCTAGAGGCACAGACAGTCCCAAACAAAATGAACTCAAGGAGGCCCACACCAAAATATATCACAATTAAAATGTGAAAGGTTAAAGACAAAGAGAATTTTAAAAACCAGCAAGAGAAAGGCAGTTAGTTACCTATAAGAGAGCTCCCATAAGACTATCAGCTGATTTCTCAACATGCAGGCCAGAAGGGACTGGCACAAAATATTTAAAGTGATGAAAAGCAAAGATCTACAACCAAGATTACTATACCCAGCAAAGTTATCATTTAGAGTCAAAGGACAGATAAAGAGCTTCTCAGACAAGAAAAAGCTAAAGGAATTCGTGACCACCAAACCAGTATTACAAGAAATGTTAAAGGGACTTCTTGAAGGAGGAGGAAGAGGAAGAGTAGGAGGAGAGGGAGGTGTAGGAGGAGGTGTAGGAGGAGGAGGAGGAGGAGGAGGAGGAGGAGGAGGAGGAGGAGGAGGAGGAGATGAAGAAGAAGAAGAAGAAGAAGAAGAAGAAGAAGAAGAAGAAGAAGAAGAAGAAGAAGAAGAAGAAAAAGGAGAAGAAGCAGGAGGAGGAGGAGGAAGAGAAATAAAAACTATGAATAATAAAATGACAATAACTACATATATATCAACAATTAAATGTAAGTGGATTAAATGCTCTCATCAAAAGTCACAGGGTGGCTGAATGGATAAGAAAATGAAACCCTTACATATGCTGCCTACAAGAGACTCACTTCAGATTGAAAGAAACACACAGACAGAAAGTGAAGGCATGGAAGAGGATATTTCATGCAAATAGAAACAAACAAACAAACAAAAACCTGAGGTAGCAATACTTATATCAGACAAAACAGACTTTAAAACTAAGCTATAATAAAAAGAAGGACATTTCATGATGATAAAGGGATCAATCCAACAAGAAGATATAGCCTTTTGAACATTTATACACCCAACATAGGAGCATCTAAATATATACAGAAATATATTAACCACATAAAGGGAAAGATTGACAGTAATACACTCATAGTAGGAGACTCTAACACCCCATTGATATCAATGAATAGATCTTCCAGAGAGAAAATCAACAAGGAAACTGAAGCCTTAAATAACACATTACATCAGATGGATTTTATTGATATTTTTTAGACCATTTCACCCCAAAACAGCAGAACATATATTCTTTTAAAGTGCACATGGAATATTTTCCAAGATAGACCACATGCTAGGCCACAAAACAAGTCTCAATAAAGTTAAGAAGACTGAAATCATATTAAGCATCTTCTCTGACAACAATAAAACTAAAAATCAATTACAAAAAAAACCCCACAAAACACATGAAAAACACACAAACACATGGAGGCTAAATAGCATGCTAGTAAACAATGAATTAACAATGAGATCAAGGAAGAAATCAAAAAATATCTTGAGCCAAATGGAAATGAAAACAAAATGACCCAAAATATATAGGACACAGTGAAAGCAATCCTAAGAAGGAAATTCATAACAATAAAGGCTTACCTCAAGAAACAAGAAAAATCTCAAATAAATAATCTAACCTTACACTTAAAGGAACCAGAAAAAGAACAGCAAACAAGGCCCAAAGTTATGAGAAGGAAGAAAATAAAGATCAGAGTGGAAATAAATGAAATAGAGTCCATAAAACCAATACAAAAAATCAGTGAAACCAAGAGCAGGTTATTTGAAAAGATAAACAAAATCGATAAACCTTTAGCCAGACTCATCAAGAAAAATCAAGGACCCAAATAAAGGTATCAGAAATGAAAGAGAAGTGATAACGAACACTACAGAAATACAAAGGATTGTAAGAAAATTATGCAAACAGCTATGCCAACAAATTGGACAACCTGGAACAAATGGATAAATTCCTAGAAACATCTGATCTTCCAAAACCGAGTCAAGAAAAAACAGGAAATCTGAACAAACTGATTACTAGTAATGAAATCTGTTTTCAAAAAACTCCCAACAAACCAGATGTCTTCACAGGTGAATGCTACTACCAAACATTCAAAGCAGAATTAATACCTATCCTTCTCAAACTAATCTAAAAAAATTGAAGAGGAGGGAAAGCTCACAACTCATTTTATGAAGCCAGCATTACACTGATAACCAAAGCAAAGACACTGCAAAAAAAAGGTAATTATAGGCCAAAATCCTGGATGAACATAGATGCAAAAATCCTCAACAAAGTATTAGCAAGCCAAATTCAGCAATACATTAAAAGGAACATGATCAACTACGAATTATTCCCAGGATACTAGGTTGTTTCAATATCTGCAAATTAATTAAAGTGATACACCACATAAACAAAATGATGGATAAAAATCATATGATCATATTAGTAGATGCTGACAAAAAAAAACCCTGACAAAATCCAACATCCATTTATGATTAAAAAAAAAAACTCTCAGTAAAGTGGGGATAAGGTGAACATATCTCAACATAATAAAGGCCATACGTGACAAATCCACAGCTAACATCATACTCAATAGTGAAAAACTGAAAGCTTTTTCTTTAAGAGCAGGACAAGACAAGCTGTCCACTCTTACCACTTTTATTCCACGTAGTATTGGAAGACCTAGACACAACAATCACACAAGAAAAATAAATCAAAGTCATCCAAATTGGAAAGAAAGAGGTAAAACTGTCAATATTTGCAGATGACATGATACCATGTAGAGAACCCTAATGATTCCACCCTAGAAAACTATTAGAACTAATTAATGAATTCAGCAAAGTAGCAAAATACCAAATTCATATTCAGAAATCAGGTGCATTTTATACTCTAATAACAAACTATCAGAAAAGAAATTAACAAAAAAATCCCATTTACAATTGCACCCTCTACCCCCCAAAAAATACCAAGGAATAAATTTAACCAAGGAGGTAAGAGACCTGTACTTGGAGAATCATGACATTGACAAAAGAAACTGAAGAAGATACAAATAAATGGAAGCATATAACGCATTTCTGCGAAAATAAGACCTAGCCAGACAATTAGCTTTAATGCGTCTTTTGGAGCAAAAATTAATATAAGAACTGATATATTATATTATATTATATTATATTATATTATATTATATTATATTATATTATATTATACCCTGTCTTATATGATAGTAAAATAAGACCGGGTATTAAATTATATTATATTATACCTGGTCTTATAGTAAAATAAGACTGGGTCTTATATTAATTTTTGCTCCAAAAGATGCATTAGAGCTGATTGTGCGGCTAGGTCTTATTTTCGGGAAAACACGGTACCATGCTCCTGGATAGGAAGAATTAACATTATAATGTCCATACTACCCAAAGCAATCTATGGATTCAATGCAATACCTATCAAAATACCAATGGCATTTTTCACAGAGCTAGAAAAAAATAATCCTACAATTTATATGGAACCACAAAAGACTTTGAATAGCCACAGCAGACTTGAGAAAAAAGAACAAAGTTAAAGGTATCACACTACCTGATATCAAACCATATTAAAAGGCCATAGTAATCAAAACAGCATGATACTGGTATAAAAACAGACACATAGGTCAATGGAACAGAATAGAGAGCCCATAAATAAACCCACATCTATATGGTAATTAATCTATGACAAAGGAGGACAATGGATTAAAGACTTAAATGTAAGTCCTGAAATCATAAAACTGTAAGAAAACATAGGCAGGAAACTCTCTAACATTGCTCTTGGTAATATTTTTTTTGATACATGTCCTCAAGCAAGGGAAACAAAAGGAAAAATAAACAAATGGGACTATATCAAACTAAAAAGTTTTTGCACAGCAAAAGAAACCATCAACAAAACAAAAAGACAATCTATTGAATGGGAGAAGATATTTGTCAACGATACATCGATAAGGGGTTAATATCCAAAATTTATTAAAAAATCATGCAACTCAACACCAAAACAACTAACAATCCCATTTTAAAAAATGGGCAAAGGACCTGAATAGACATTTCTTCAAAGAGGACATACAGATGGCCAATGGACATATGGAAAAATGCTCAATATCACTAATCACCAGAGAAATGCAAATTAAAACACAATGAGATATCACCTCACACCTGTCAGAATGGCCATCATCAATAAATTAACAAACGACAAGTGCTGGTAAGAATGTGGAGAAAAGGGAACCCTCATGCACTGTTGGTGGGATTACGAATTGGTGCAGCCACTGTGGAAAGCAGTGTGGAGATTCCTCAGAAAATTAAAAATAGAACTACCGTATGACCTTGAAATTCCAGCTCTGGATATTTATCTGAAGAAATCCAAAACAATATATACACCCCTATGTTCCCTGCAGCATTATTTGTAATAGCCAAGATATGGAAGCAACCTAAATGTCCATCAATAGATGAATGGATAAAGTAATGGTACATATATACAATGGAATATTACTCAGCTACAAAAAAGAATAAAATCTTACGATTTGCGACAACATGAATGGACCTGGAATGTATGCTGAGTGAAATAAGTCAGAGAAAGATAAATACCATATGGTTTCACTTACATGTGTAATCTAAAGAACAAAATAAATGAACAAACAAAACAGAAATAGACTCATAGAGAACAAACTGATGGTTGCCAGATGGGAAGGCGGCTGGGGAGAGGGCTGAAAAAGGTGAAGGGATCAAAAAGTACAAATTGGTAGTCACAAAATAGTCAAGGGGATGTAAAATATAGTATGGAGAATGTAGTCAATAATATGGTAATAACTATGTATAGTGCCAGGTGGGTATGAGACTAGTCAGGGGAATCATTTCGTAAATTATGTAAATGTCTAACCACTATGCTGTACACCTGAAACTAACATAAAATAAAATTGTGAATGTAAAATGTAAACAAAAGTAAATAAATAAGTAAATAAATAATATTGGGGGAAAGCATTTGAATCTTGAGATAAGGAAAAAACCGTAAAGATTCAAAATTAGGTATAAAATCAAAAAAGAAAGCAGAACTCTTTACTAAATGAAATAGTAGTGCTAAAAATAAATTATCCCACATTTTATTTTAAATTAATTTGTTTATATTATCAAACTAATATGTGAAATATCTTAAAAAGTCAAATAATACCGCTAGGTTTCATAGGAAAGACATCAGTGTTCTTCCCCTACTCCTAATTTTCTCTCCCTAGAGATAATAGCTTTTTCTTCATGGAACTTACCTCCACATGTCTAAATTACATGTTCTTACTGCTATTTCTTGACTTTTCAGCATTGGATATTGTCTACTTACTTCCCACTCTGAAGATACTGGTTTAGTTCTCTACACAGCTTAAACTCCCCAACCCACTTATTTTCCCATCTCCCCTTCTACTCAATAATTATATTGAAATTTTTAGTTAATGTCTTTTTTAAGCTTTGAGATCTAATTGAGATATAGCACCATGTAAGTTTAAGATGTACATGTGTTCATTTGGTACACTTATATATTGCAAAATGATTATCACCATAGTGTTTGCTAACACCTCCATCACCTCAATTAGTATTTCTTTTTTGTGGTGAGAACATTTAAGATTTACTTTCTTTGCAACTTTCAAGTATATAATACAGTCTTATTAACTATAATCACCAAGGTATACATTAAATCCCCAGAAATTACTTATAAGTTTATACACTTTCACTAACATCTACCCACTTCTCCCTCCACCCCACGCCCCAGCCCCTGGTAATCTACTCTCTGTTTCTATGAGTTTAGCTTTTTAGATTCCACATATCAGTGAGATCACACAGTATTTGCTTTTCTCTGTCTTATTTCACTTATCATAATGCCCTTAAGGTCTGTCCATGTTGTCACAAATGGCAGGATTTCCTTCTTTCTCATGGCTGAATAGTATGCCATTTTGTGTGTGTGTGTGCGTGTGTGTGTTTGTGTGTATCTCGTATCTTCTTTATCCATTCATCCAATGACAGACAGGATTTTTGCTTCCATATCATGGCTATTGTGAATAATACTGCAATGAACATAGGAGTGCATATAACTCAATAAACTGTTTTCATTTCCTTTGGATATACACACAGCAGTGGGACTGCTAAATCATATGGCAGTTCTATTTTTAATTTTTTGAGGAATCTTCATAATATTTTCCATAGTGGTTGTACCAATTTACATTCCCACCAGCGGTGCCCCACGAGTTCCCTTTTCTCCACATCCTTTTCAAACTATCTCTTGTATTTCCCCCCCCCAGTTCTTGGTTTCATTTATTTATTTATTTTTAAGGAGGGCACAGCCCACAGTGATCGAAATGGCAACCTTGGTGCTACCAGCACCACACTCTAACCAAGAGACTGGCCACCGTCTCTTGTCTTTTTGACGACAAACATTCTAAAAGGTGTGAGGTAATACCTCACTGTCGTTTTGAAATGCATTTCCCTGATGATTAGTGATGTTGAACTCCTTTTTATGTACCTTTTGGCCATCATATGTCTTTTCTAGAAAGATGTCTACTCAGTTCCTCTGTCCATTTTTTTTATTAGTTTCAGGTGCACAAGGCAAAGTAATACTTAGACGTGTATCATTTATCTCCCTTACACTGTGTGGACTCCCCTCCCCCCATCCACTATCCCTCTGACATCGCACTCAGCCATTACATTTCCACTGTGTCTATTCCTAATGCTGTACTCAGCTTCTTGTAAGTACATACATACATATATATACACATATACATATATATATATATATATAATTATAGTTGACATTCATTATTGTTCAGCTTCAGGTGTACAGTGCAGTGATCAGGCATCTACATCATCCCTGAGGTGGTCTCCCAAATGGGACACGTGTCCATCAGATACCCTACAAAATCTTTACAATATCATTGATTACGTTCCCCAAATTAATTTTCAAAACCTCGTGGCCATCTTGTGGTTACCGACTGTTTTCTAATCCCCTCACCTTCCCTTTTATCCCCACCCCCCAGCCCATCTAGCAACACTCAGTTTTTCCTCTTTGTCTCCAAAATTGTTTCACTAGTTCATTCACTTATTCTTTTCTTTAGATTCTGCATATAAGTGAGACCACATGGTATTTGTCTGTCTCTGCCTGACTTATTTCACTTAACATAATGTTCTCTAGGTCCATCCATGTTGTTGCAAATGGTAAGATTTCTTTCTTCTTTATGGCTGCGTAATACTTCATTGTATAAATGTACCACACTTTCTTAATCCACTCATCTACCAATGGGCATTTCAGTTGTTTCCATGTCTTGGCTATTGTGTATAGTACTGCAATAAACATAGGAGTGAACAAAGATTTTTGAATTGGAGTTTTGGGTTTCTCCGGATAGATACCTAGGAATGGAATTGCTGGATCATAAGTTGGTTCCATTTTCAGATTTTTGAGATATCTCCATACTGTTTTCCATAGTGGCTGCACCAATCTGCAATCCCACCAACAGTGCACAAGCGTTCCCTTTTCTCCACATCCGCGTCAACACTTGTTCTTTGTTGATTTATTGATGATAGCCATTTTGACTGGGGTGAGGTGGTATCTCATTGTGGTTTTTATGTGCATTTCTCTGATGGTTAGTGAGGTTGAGCATTTCTTCACATGTCTTTTTGCCATCTGTATGTCATTTTTAGAAAAATGTCTGTTCATGTCCTCTGCCCATTTTTTAATTAGGTTGTTTGTTTTTTTGGAGTTGAGTTGAGTGAGTTTTTTATAGATTTGTGATATTAACCCCTTATCAGATATATCATTGGCAAATATCTTTTCCCATTCAGTAGGATCCCTTTTTGTTTTATTGATGGTTTCCTTTGTTGTGAAAAACATTTTTAGTTTCCCACATGTTTATTTTTTCTCTTACTTCCCTTGCGCGAGGGGATATATCAGTAAAAATCTCACTCCAGGTAATGTCTGTGAAGTTTCTTCCTATATTTTCTTCTAGGATTTTAGGTATTTTATGGTTTCGGATCTTACATTTAAGTCTTTAAGCCATTTTGAATTTATTTTTGTATATGGTATAAGGAGGTGGTCCAGCTTCATTTCTTTGCATGTGTCTGTCAAGGTTTCCCAGCACCATTTATTGAATAGACTGTCTTTACCCCACCGCACATTCTTGCTTCCATTGTCGTAGATTAAATGGCCATATAGGTATGGATTTATTTCTGGACTCTCTATTCTGTTCCATTGATCTATGTGTCTGTTTTTATGCCAGTACCATGCTGTTTTGATTACTGTAGACCTGTAGTATAATTTGATGTCAGGTATTGTTATACCTCCCACTTTGTTCTTATTTCTCAAGATTGCTGAGGCTATCTGGGGTCTTTTACGGTCCCATATAAATTTTAGGATTACATGTTCTATTTCTGTGAAAAATGTCGTTGGTAATTTGACAAGAATTGCATTGAATATGTATATTGCCTTAGACAGTATGGACATTTTAACTATATTAATTCTTCCTATCCATGAACATGGTATGTGTTTCCATCTATTTATATCTTCTTTCAATTCTTTCTTCAGTGTCTTATAATTTTCTGAATACAGATCTTTTACTTCTTTGGTTAAATTTATTCCCAGGTATTTTATAGTCTTTGGAGCAATTGTAAATGGGATTGCTTTTTTTTTTAATTAAATTTATTGGGGTGACAATTGTTAGTAAATTTACATAGATTTCAGGTGGACAATTCTGTATATTACATCATCTATAAATCCCATTGTGTGTTCACCACCCAGAGTCAGTTCTCCTTCCATCACCATATATTTGATCCCCCTTACCCTCATCTCCCACCCCCCAACCCCCTTACCCACTGGTAACCACTAAACTATTGTCTGTGTCTATGAGTTTTTCTTTCTCATTCGTTTGTCTTGTTCTTTTGATGTTTTTGGTTTATATACCACATATCAGTGAAATCATAGGGTTCTCTGCTTTTTCTGTCTGACTTATTTCACTTAGCATTATACGCTCAACATCCATCCATGTTGTCACAAATGTTCCTATATCATCTTTTCTTACCGCCGGATAGTATTCTATGGTGTATATATACCACAACTTATTTATCCATTCATCTATAGAAGGACATTTTGGTTGTTTCCATGTCTGGGCCACCGTAAACAAAGCTGCAGTGAACAATGGAGTACACGTGTCTTTATGCATAAATGTTTTCAGATTTTTTGGGTAGATACCCAGGAGAGCGATTGCTGGGTCATACGGTAATTCTATTCGTAATTTTTTGAGGAACCTCCAACACCGCCTTCCATAAGGGCTGCACCAGTCTGCATTCCCACCAACAGTGTATGAGTGTTCCTTTTTCTCCACAGTCTCTCCAACACTTGTTACTATTTGTCTTGTTGATTATAGCCATTCTCACTGGGGTGAGGTGATATCTCATTGTCCTTTTTATTTGCATTTCTCTGATGATTAGTGATGTTGAGCATTTTTTCATATGTCTATTTGCCATTTGTAAGTCCTCTTTGGAGAAATGTCTCTTCAGGTCCTCTGCCCATTTCTCAATTGGGTTGTTTGTTTTTTTGTTGTTGAGTTTCATGAGTTCCTTGTATATTTTGGATATTAGACCCTTATCGGAGGAACTGTTTGCAAAAATCTTCTTCCATTCAGTTGGTTGCCTCTTTATTTTGTAGATGGTTTCTTTTGCTGTGCAGAAACTTTTAAGTTTCATATAGTCCCATTTGTTTATTTTAGCTTTTACTTCCATTGCCTTTGGAGTCAAATTCATAAAATGCTCTTTGAACCCAAGGTCCATAAGTTTAGTACCTATGTTTTCTTCTATGCAGTTTATTGTGTCAGATCTTATGCTTAAGTCTTTGATCCATTTTGAATTAATTTTGGTACATGGTGAAAGATAGCAGTCCAGTTTCACTCTTTTGCACGTGGCTATCCATTTCTGCCAGCACCATTTATTGAAGAGGCTGTCTTTCTTCCATTGTATGTTTTTAGCTTCTTTGTCAAAAATTATCTGTCCATATTTATGTGGTTTTATTTCTGGGTTCTCAACTCTATTCCATTGGTCTATGTGTCTGTTTTTCTGCCAATATCATGCTGTTTTCATTACTGTAGCCCTGTAGTGTAAGCTAAAGTCAGGCAGTGTGATACCTCCAGCACTGTTCTTTTTCCTTAAGATTGCTTTGGCTATTCGGGGTCTTTTGTGGTTCCAAACAAATCTGATGATTTTTTGCTCTATTTTTTAAAAAAATGCCATTGGGATTTTGATGGGGATTGTATTAAATCTGTATATTGCTTTGGGTAATATGGCCATTTTAACTATGTTGATTCTTCCAATCCATGAGCATGGAATGTCCTTCCATTTCTTTGTGTCATCTTCAATTTCTTTCAAAAAATGTCTTATAGTTTTCAGCATATAAATCCTTCACATCCTTGGTTAAGTTTATTCCTAGGTATTTTATTCTTTTTGCTGCAATTGCAAAGGGAATTTTTTTTTTTGTATTTCTTTTTCTGAGATTTCATTGTTAGTATATAGGAATGCAATGGACTTTTGTACGTTGATTATGTAGCCAGCAACTTTACTGTATTCATTGATTGTTTCTAACCATTTTTTGGTGGGGTCTTTAGGGTTTTCTATAAATAGCATCATGTCATCTGCAAAGAGTGATATTTTAACTTCTTCATTCCCAATTTGGATGCCTTTTATTTCTTTCTCTTGCCTGATTGCTCTGGTGAGGACTTCCAACACTATGTTGAAAAGCCGAGGTGATAAGGGACAGCCCTGTCGTGTTCCTGAACGTAGAGCAAAGGGCTTCAGTTTTTCACCATTAATTATGAGATTAGCTGAGTGCTTGTCATATGTGGCCTTTATTATGTTAAGGTATTTTCCTTCTATACCTATTTTACTAAGTGTTTTAATCATAAATGGATGTTGTATCTTGTCAAATGCTTTTTCTGCATCAATTGATGTACTCATATGATTTTTGCCCTTTATTTTGTTTATGTGATGTATCACATTGATGGATTGGCGGAAGTTGAACCATCCTGTGCCCCAGGGATGAACCCCACTTGCTCATGATAAATAATCTTTCTAATGCATTGTTGTATTCGATTTGCTAAAATTTTGTTTAGGATTTTTGCATCAGTATTCATCAGAGATATACATCTGCAGTTTTCTTTTTTTGTGTTGTCCTTACCAGGTTTTAGTATCAGAGTAATGTTGGCCTCATAAAATGAGTTAGGGAGTACTGACTCTTCTTCAATTTTTTGGAAGAGTTTGAGCAGGATTGGTATTAGATCCTGTTTGAAGGTTTGGTAGAATTCACTAGTGAAGCCATCTAGTCCCGGACTTTTGCTTTTGGGAAGGTTTTCGATGACTGATTCAATTTCTTTACTGGTGATTGGTCTGTTTAGATTTTCCAGTTCTTCATGGTTTAGCCTTGGAAGGCTATATGTTTCTAAGAACTTGTCCATTTCTTCTAGGTTATTGAATTTGGTGGCATATAATCCTTCATAGTATTCTTGAATGATCCTTTGTATTTCTGTGGTGTCCGTGATAACTTCCCCTTTCTCATTTCTGATTTTGTTAATTAGTGTCTTCTCTTTTTATCTTAGTGAGTATAGCCAAGGGTTTGTCGATTTCATTAATTTTTTTCAAAGAACCAGCTCTTTGTCACAGTAATTTTTTCTATTGTCTTTTTGTTATCTATTTCATTGAGCTCTGCTCTGATTTTTGTTATGTCCTTTCTTCTGCTGACCTTGTGTTTCAGTTGTTCTTCTTTTTCTAGTTCTTTAAGGTGTAATATGAGGTTATTTATTTGGGATTTTTCTTGTTTCTTGAGATAAGCCTGTAATGATATAAATTTCCCTCTTAAAAGTGCTTTTGCCACAGCCCAAAAATTTTGGTAGGATGTATTTTCATTGTCATTTGTTTCTATATATCTTTTGAGCTCTCCTCTAATTTCTTCCTTGACCCAGTCGATCTTTAAAAGTATGTGGTTTAATGTCCATGTATTTGTGTTTTTTCCTACTTTCTTTTCGCAGTTGATATCCAATTTCAAAGCCTTGTGATCAGAGAATATCCTTCGTATGATTTCAATCTTCTTAAATTTGCTGAGGCTGCTTTTATGCCCCAATATATGGTCTATCCTTGAGAATGTTCCATGTACACTCGAAAAGAATGTATAGTCTGATGTTTTAGGATGAAGTGCTCTATATATGTCAATTATGTCCATTTAATCTAATGTGTCACTTAGGGCTGCTATTTCGTTATTTATTTTCTGTTTGGATGATCTATCCATTGCTGTTAATGACGTATTTAAGTCCCCTAGTATAATTTTGTTTTGGTCAAATTTCCCTTCAGTTCTGTTAGTAGTTGCTTGGTATATTTCGGTGCTCCCTGATTGGGGGCATAAATATTGATGACTGTTATGTCTTCTTGTTGTATAGTCCCCTTTACCATTATGAAATGTCCATCTTTGTCTCGTGTTATCTTTTTCACCCTGAAGTCTGTTTCATCTGATATCATTATGGATACACCTGATTTTCTCTGGGTACCATTTGCTTGGAGTGCCAATTTCCACCCTTTCACTTTGAGTCTATGCTTGTCCTTGTAGCTGAGATGTGTCTCTTGGAGACAGCATATGGTTGGGTTTAGTTTTTTGATCCAATCTGCTACTCTGTGCCTTTTTATGGGTGAGTTCAGTCCATTTACATTTAGGGTGATTATTGATATGCGAGGATTTCCTGTCATTCTATCTTTAGTTTTCTGGTAAGGCTGTGACTCCATTGTTTCTTTGCCTTTTTGTTGTTGTTTATTATTTCTGTGTAGTCGTATTCTATGATGTTTCCCTCTGTTTCTTCTTTTATTACAGTATATATTTCAGTTCTGGATTTTTTTTGAGTGGTTACCCTTAAGATTATGTAAAAGAAAGTTTGATATTTAGAGTATTCCATTTTCTTCAGCACGCTTACTATCTCTATTCCCATATTCAAGTTCAGGCCTTTACTCTCCCCCTTTTTATGTTTTGGTTGCCACAAGTTGTCCCTGTCGATGGTAGTCGAATAGCCTCCTTTAGTATTTCTTGTAGTGCAGGTCGTGTATTAGAAAATTCCCTCAGCTTCTGGATGTCTGGAAAGGTCTTTATTCCTCCTTCATATCTAAAGGAGATCTTTGCTGGATAAATTATTCTTGGATTATGATTTCTCTCTTTCAATAGTTTGAATATTTGGTTCCACTCACTCCTGGCTTGTAGAGTTTCTGCTGAAAAATCTGATGATAATCGAATGGGCTTTCCTTTGTAGGTTACCGTCTTCTTTTCCCTGGCTGCCTTGAGGATTCTTTCTTTGGTGTTAATTTTAGACAGCTTCAATACAATGTGCCTTGGAGAAGGCCTGTTGGGATTGAGGTAATTAGGTGTTCTATTTGCTTCTTGGATTCGAGGATCCAGTTCTGTCCACAAATTTGGGAAGTTCTCATTAACAATTTCTTTGAGTATATTCTCTGTTCCCTTCTCTCTTTCTTCTCCTTCTGGTATACCCATTATTCTTGTATTGCTCTTTCGGATAGAGTCAGAAAGTTCTTGTAGAATTCTTTCATTTCTTTTAAGTCAAGTCTCTTTCTTCTTCCATCTGTGTCATTTCCAGGTTTCTATCTTCGATGTCACTGATTCTTTCCTCCATCTGGTCAACTCTACTACCTAAGCTGGTTATTTCGTTCTTAATTTCTTCTATTGAATTCTTAATCTCCAGAAATTCTATTTGGTTCTATTTTAAAATTTCAATCTCTTTCATAAAATGCTCATGTTGTTCTTTGATTGCGTTTCTGAGTTCATTAAATTGCCTTTCTGTGTTTTCTTGCATCTCTTTGAGATTTTTCAGAACTGCAATCTTTAATTCTCTATCATTTAAGACACACTTTTCCATATCTTTAAGTTCCTTTTCTGGAGACTTTTCACTTTCTTTCTGAGCTGTCTTGTTGCCTTGGTTATTCATGGCAATTACTGATTTATTATTTCTCTTCCTAGACATCTACAGGAGTGCCTTCTGCAACAGGTTGATAGGAAGAGGTCTTTCTTTTGTTTTCCAATACTTGTTGGTAGAATGTTTTATTTTCTCTCTGACTGCAGCCTTTTTTTTTCTCTCTGACACAGTATTGCTATATTTTCTCTGCACTTTTCCAGCTTCTCACACATTGGGGGGATTCCCTGGGAGACAAGCCTCTCCTCTGTTAGCAGTTCACCGGCGTCATAGGGCGCCAGGTCCCTGTGGGGTTGCGGAGAGCTTTTGAAGTTCCAAAGCTCTTTCTGCACCCGATTCAGACCCCGTATGTTTCAGCAGTTCTGTTTACTCCTGCAGGGATCCGCCCAGATAGGTGTGGCCAGGGGCGGGGTGAGTTGTGGGAGGTGGCCCAGAGCAATGGCGGCGACCACCACCACAGCTGCTCCTGCTTCCACAGCTCCCTCCCCTTTGCCGGAACTAGTTGGGCTGCGAATCTGTGTCTGCAGTCCACAGTTCTCAGAACAGCAAATATCCTGTCCTTTTGATCTGACACCGCTACTTTATAGCTTCTAGCACTGTGCGGTTGGGGGTGGGTCGAGCTCAGGGAGGGTAGGGCGGGGGCGGCTAGTCTCAGTGCCTAAGGCTTCCGTTCTCCGCTCAGCAGTGAGGGCTGAAACCACAGTTTTCAGCCTTCTTCCCTCAGTCTTTGCTCCGAGGACTCTGCCGTGAGCGTTGTGTTCAGCTGTGTTATATGCTGGCCCCCTCAGCCCTATGGGCCGTAAGCGGAGCCCTAGCAGTCCGAGTTCTTCCGTCTCTCGCAGCTGTGGTAGTTCCGGGATGCAGCGATCTCGGAGCACTGAGCTAGGTCTGCATCCTGCACCCGCAGGGCTCTGTCCCCGCACTTCTCCCATCCCTCCTCCCCCGCTCGCACAATTCGCCCACCTGGAGGTGAATTAAGTAGAGGGCCTCTTCGTCTTGCCTGTCTGCTGTGCAGGGATTCCTTTATGGAGTTATTGTTGTCCGATTATTTGTAAATTCCAGGGGAGCTTTACAGAGGCTCACCTCACGCCGCCATTTTGATGACGTATCGCCTTTTGTTTCTTTTTTTTGTCTGATTGCTGTGGCTAGAACTTCCAGCACTATGTTGAATAGAAGTGGAGATAGTGGGCAAAATATCCTTGTTCCTAATCTTAGGGGGAATGGTTTTAGCTTTTCCCCATTGAGTATGATGTTAGCTGTGGGTTTATCATATATGGCCTTTATTATGTTAAATATGATCCCTCTATTCCCACGTTCTTAAGGGTTTTTATCATAAATGGCTGCTGGACTTTGTCAAATGCTTTTTCTGCATCTTGTGATTTTTATGATCATGTGATTTTTATTTTTCATTTTGTTAATGTGGTGTATCACATTAATTGATTTGCAGATGTTGAAACACCCTTGCATACCATGGATGAATCCCACTTGATCATGGTATGTTATCTTTTTAATGTATTGCTGAATTCTGTTCACTAATATTTTGTTGAGGATTCTAGAATCTATGTTCGTTAGAGATATCGGCCTGTAGTTTTCTTTTTTGTGGTGTCTTTGTCTGATTTAGGGATCAGGGTGATAGTGGCTTCGTAACAAGTGTTCGGGAGTCTTCCCTCATTCTGGATTTTTTTGAAGAGCTTGAGGATTACAGGTGATAATTCTTTTTTGAACGTTTTGTAAAATTCACCTGTAAAGCCCTCTGGTCCAGGGGTTTTGTTAGTTAGGAGATTGCTGATTACTGATTCAATTTCCCTGGTGGTAATCAGTCTTTTTAGGTTTTCTGTTTCTTCTTGAGTTAGCCTTGGAAGGTTGTATGCCTCTAGAAAATTGTCCATTTCTTGCAAATTGTCAAATTTGTTGGCATATAGTCACTCATAGTAATTTCTTAAATTATTTTGTATTGCTGTGGTGTAGTTGTCACTTCTCCTCTTTCATTTCTGATTTTATTAATTTGGGTCCTCTCTCTCTTTTTGTTAATGAGTCTGGCTAAAGGTTTGTCAATTTTGTTTATCTTCTCTAAGAACTAACTTTTGGATTCATTGATCTTTTGTATTGTTTTTCTGGTTTCTATTTCATTTATTTCCGCTCTGATCTTTATTAT
Source organism: Rhinolophus hipposideros (assembly GCF_964194185.1). Taxonomy (NCBI): domain Eukaryota; kingdom Metazoa; phylum Chordata; class Mammalia; order Chiroptera; family Rhinolophidae; genus Rhinolophus; species Rhinolophus hipposideros. Next base: position 24,466,261 of record NC_138065.1, read on the forward strand.
CTCCTTCCTTGTGCTCCCTTTGGGCTTATTTTGCTGTTCTTTTTCGGGATCCCTTAAGTGTGAAGATAAACTGTTGATTAGTGATGTTTCTTGTTTCTTCAGGTAGGCCTGCAATGCTATGAATTTCCCTCTTAGGACTGCTTTCGCGGCATCCCATAGATTTTGGGTTATCGTGTTTTCATTTTCGTTTGTCTCGAGATATCTTGTGATTTCTTCTTTGATCCCCTGCTTTTCCCATTCATTATTTAGTAACGTGTTATTCAGCCTCCATGAATTGGTGTGTCTTCCAGTTTTTTTCCTGTAGTTCATTTCTAATTTCATAGCACTGTGGTCAGAGAAGGCAATTGGTATAATTTCAATTTTCTTAAACTTATCAAGACTTGTTTTGTGGCCTAACATATGGTCTATCTTGGAGAATGTTCCATGTGCGCTTGAGAAAAACGTGTATTTTGCAGCATTGGGGTGAAATGCTCTAAAAATATCGATTAAATCCAAGTGGTCCAATGTATCATTTAAGGCTGTTGTTTCCATATTGATTTTCTGTCTGGAAGACCTGTCCCTTATTGTCAGAGGTGTGTTGAAGTCCCCTACTATGATAGTGTTACTTTTGATCTCTGTGTTTATGTCAGTCTTTATCTGTTTTATATATTTAGTCACTCCCATGTTGGGTGCATAGATATTTACTAGGGTTATGTCCTCTTGTCGGATCGATCCCTTTATTATTATGTAGTGCCCATCTTTATCTTTTAATATGTTCTTCATTTTAAAGTCTATTTTGTCAGATATAAGTATTGCAACTCCAGCTTTTTTCTCATTTCCATTTGCATGCAATATCTTAATCCAACCCTTCACTTTCAGCCTGTGTGTCTCTTTTGATCTGAGGTGAGTCTCTTGTATACAGCATATACAAGGGTCTTGTTTTCTTATCCATTCAGCCACCCTATGTCTCTTGATTGGAGCATTTAATCCAGTTACATTTAAAGAGTTTATTGATATGTACATAGTTTATTGATATGTACATAGTTATTGCCATTTTTAAATTTATAGTTAGATTGTTTTAATCTTTCTTCTATTTACAGAAGTCCTTTTAGTATTTCTGGCAATGTTGGCTTGGTGGTAATAAATTCCTTTAGCTTATTCTTTTCCGGAAAGCTCTTTATCTCTCCATCAACTTTAAATGATAGCCTTGCTGGATAAAGCAATCTAGGTTGTAGGCCTTTGTTTTCCATCAGTTTGAGTATCTCCCGCCACTCCCTCCTAGCCTTCAATGTTTCTGTAGAAAAGTCATTTGATAGTCTTATGGGAGTTTCCTTGTATGTAACCCTCTGTCTTTCTCTTGCTGCTTTTAGGATTCTCTCTTTGTCTTTAAGCTTTGCCATTTTAAGTATAATGTGTCTTGGTGTGGACCTGTTTGGGTTTATCCTGGTTGGAACTCTGCACTTCCTGGGCTTGTATGTTGGTTTCCTTCATTGGGTTAGGGAAGTTTTCGGACATTATTACTTCAAATATGTTCTCAATCCCTTGCTTCCTCTCTTCACCTTCTGGTATTCCTATGATGCACATATTGTTGCACTTGATGTTATCCCAGAGGTCTCTTAAACCATCTTCATTGTTTTTTATTCTTTTTTCTTTCTGTTGTTCTGCTTGGATGATCTCTGCTAACTTGTCTTTTAAGTCTCTGATTCGATCCTCTGCTTCATCTAACCTGCTGGTAATTCCTTCATGTGAGTTCTTAATTTCAGTAATTGTGTTCTTTAGTTCTCACTGGTTGTTCGTTATGATTTCTACATCCTTCTTTATGTCGTCTCTAAGCTCCTTAAACATTCTTATCACCAGTGTTCTGAACTCTGTCTCTGATAGGTTGGTTACCTCTGTTTCATTTCGTTCCACTTCTGTAGGTTTCTTCTATTCTTTTATTTAGGACATGTTTCTTTGTTTCCCCATTCTGGCTGACTCCCTGTGTTTGCTTTAATGTATTAGGTAGATTCCCTACAGTTCTTAGTTCTTGCTGGGTTATCTTATGTAGTATGTGTCCTTTATATTTGACTTGCTCTACTTTGTTCTTCTCCTCTGTGTGTGCTCCAAAGGTGATTCTTGGGTTGTGTATATTGTCCTGTTAAAGAAGATCTTTAATTGCTTTTCGCTTGTGAGTAGGTGGGGTTAACTCCTAGGCTGACTAGTTGTGAGACTTGGCTCTGCCCACCACAGGGTGTTCTGCTGCGTGAGGGTTGACCGCTTAAATTTGGTTTGGCCTCTATGGGCTCTTGTGCCTGTAGAGAATTCCCTCTGTGGGTGTGACTTGTAGGTCAAATCCAGTAGTACTCCGGTTTGTTCTGGAGTTGGCCTCTGGATTGTTGAATCTTGTGCCTCTTAAGCTGGGCCCTGGTAGGGCAATTTCAGAATAAAGCAAATCACCAAGCAGAACAACAACAACAACAACAAAGAAAAAATCAAATACATTCACCTGTAAAAACAACTGACAGCCCCCACTCAAGATAGGCAAAGATATGAAAGATATAAAGTCAAAACAAAACAAAAGAAAGCAAAACAAAAAGCAGCTCCAGTGTTGGCTTAAGCCCACCAAGTAATCTCCAGGTTGTCCTCTGCTGTACCAAGGAGTCCCCTGCCTATTGTGCAGGCAGAGCCGGTCACCTGGTGCCCAGAGTGACTTTGGGACTGCAGATTTAGATATGTGGGGCTGAGGGGTCTGGATGGTAGTTTTTACAAAGTCAGTGCCGCTTCTGCCCTTGACTGCACATTTGCACACTGAGAATAGCACCACCAGCCCTGTGTCCAGTTCTCCTGAATCTTAGGGCCCTTCTTCCGTGTGTATGTGTTTTGGGGTGGGGGTGGGGAGGCGGGAGATTTCTGAGCTGCTGAAAGCCGGGAGCTTGTTACTGCTGATCTTTGGGAGTGCCTCCGCAGTTGTACTTTCCCCGCCCTAGGCAGGCCAGAAAGGATGGGGGCTGGGGATGATGGGGTCTTCTCTCTCCCAGCCCAGCTGTGTCACACTCTTCCCGCAGGCCAGAAAAGGTGGTGGCTGGGGGTAGAGGAGTCTCTTCTCTTCTAGCCCAGCAAAAATCACACTCTTCCAGCCTCTTCCCTGGGTCAGAGCTGCCTGCTAGTCTTCCCAGAGCCTGAGCACTAAAGTTCCTCTGTAATCTGACACTACTCTTCAGTTCAGGGGCCAGTTTATGTCTCTGGAAGGGCAGGGGTAGGATTGGAAGAGCGGCGGGGAGGGCCCCAGGTATTGAGTTTGTGTTCATTGTCTGACCTAGGGCCCACCTAGCTGCCCCCTTGGTGGGAGAGATCAGCTGTGGGACGCAGGGAAAGAGCCCACCTCCTGGCTTTTGTGTTCTCCGCTCTGTCCTGGGATCCCCTGCATCTCTGCAGCTACAGGTGCCAGCCACGTTTCTACCGCCGCAGGTGCAGACCGCGTTTCCACAGCCCCAGATGTGGGCCGCATCTCCACAGCCAAAGGTGCGGGCCGCGTCCCCACAGCCGCAGATGCAGCCCGCATCTCCACTCCGCTCCCTTCCATCTTCCCTTGCTCACCCAATTTGCGCACCTTCAAGTAATCCTTCCACGAGTCTCTTAGCTGTTCTGCGTGATTAGCAGAGAGTCCTTTGATGGGTTGGTTATATGTCCTGTTTGTGATAAGATTCAGAGGAGAACTCAAAAAGTGCGCCTCCGCTACCGCCATTCCTATGACGTCACCCCCTCCCCATCCATTTTTTAATTGGGCTTTTTTTTAATATTGAGGTGTGAGTTCTTTATGTATTTTGGGTATTAACTGTTTATCAGATATCTGATTTGCAAATTTTTTCTCCCATTCTATAGGTTGCCTTTTCATTTTGTTGTTACTTTTGCTATGCAGAAGCTTTTTAATTTGATGTAGTCTCACTTATTAATTTTTTGCTTTTGTTGCTTTTGATTTTGGTGTTGTGCAAAACTCATTGCCAAGACCAACCCCTAGGATTTTTTCCCCTATGTTTTCTTTCAGGAGTTTTACAGTTTTATTTCCTATGTGTAAGTCTTTAATCCATTTCTAATTAATTCTTGTGAGTGAAGACAGGGGTCTAATTTCATTCTTCTGCATGTAGTTATCCAGTTTTCCCAGCACCATTTATTGAAGAGACCATACTTTTCCCATTGAGTATTCCTTGCTCCCCTGTCAAATATTAATTGACCATATACACAAAGGTTGATTTCTGAGCTCTTGATTGTGTTCCATTGGTCCGTGTGTATATTTTTATGTCAGTACCATACTGTTTTGATTACTATACTTTTGTGATATAGTTTGAAATCAGGAAGTGCGTTTCCTCCAGTTTTGTTCTTCTTTCTCAGGATTGCTTTGGCTATTTGGAGTCTTTTGTGATTCCACAGAAATTTTAGGACTGTTTTTTCTACTTCTGTGAAAAATGCCATTGGAATTTTGATAGAGATTGTACTGAATCTATAGATAGCTTTGGGCAGTATGAACATTTTAACAAAATTAATTCTTCTGATCCAGGGTATCTTTTCATTTGTTTGTATTTTTTTCAATTTTTTTGATCAAAATCAAAAGATGGGGGGCTGAATGGATAAGAAAACAAGAAAGACCATTACCTATTCTGCCTACAAGAGACATACTTCAGATTGTAAGACACACACAGCCTGAAAGTAAGGGGATGGAAAAGATATTTCATGAAAATGGAAACAAACAAAGAAAAAACTGGGGTAGCAATACTTATACCACACAAAATAGACTTTAAAACAAAGCCTATAACAAGAGACAATGAAGGATCTAGTAATCTCACTTCTGGGTATTTATCCAAAGAAACCCAAAATGCTACTTTGAGGGGATGTGCTCATCCATACGTTCATTGCAGCATTATTTACATAAGCCAAGATATGAAGGCAATTTGGGTGTCCCTGAATGGATGAATGGATAAAGAAGAGGTGGTACATATATACAATGGAATATTACTCAGCTGTTAAAAAAAAGGAAATCTTGCCATCTGTGACAACATGGATGGACTTGGAGGGTACTGTAATAAGTCAGACAGCAAAAAACAAATGTCATATGATTTCACTTATGAGTGGAATATAAAGAACAAAATAAACAAACAAAACAGAAACAAACTCATAGATACAGAGAACATTTTGATGGCTGCCAGATAGGAGGTGGGATGAGGGTAGGTGAAAAGAGGAAGGGATTAAGAAATACAAATTGGTTGCTACACAGTATTCATGGGGATGTAGGGTATAATATAAGAAATATACATGTAGTCAGTAATATTGTAACAACTACATATGGTGCAGATGGATAATAGATTTGTTGGGGTGATAGATAAGAGGGGGTTAGGGGCAAGGTGAAAAAGGTGAAGGGATTAAGAAGTACAAATTGGTAGTTACAAAATATTCATGGGGATGTAAAATGTAGGTAATATAATCAATAACATGGTAATAACTATGTATAGTGCCAGGTAGTACTAGTCAAGGGGATCCCTTCCAAAATTATATAAATGTCTAACACACTTGAAACTAATATAAAATAATATTGAATGTCAACTCTAATTGAAAACTTTAAAAAGGGGGAAAAATCAATAATATTGTGATAGTGTGGTACAGTGTTAGATGGTTGTTGGACTTAACAAAGGAAATATAATCAATAATGTGGTAACAAGTCTGTATAATGCTAGATGGGTACTGTTGAATAACTATGATGTACACCTGAAACTAATATAATATTGTATGTTAGCTATATTTTAATACAAATCTTAAAAAAAAATAGTTTGACAGCCTTGCTCCTCTGTCTTCTTGGTTCAGAGTTGCTATTGAACATCAGATCCTACTCTAGTTCTTGATCCTTTGCCTGTGATCTGTTTTACCCTCTAGACACTTCTAGGATCTTCTCTTTACTCGAGTCCTACAGCTCTGGGAAGTGTTCTTTGATAATTTCCTCCCTTCTTTTTTGTTTGTCCTCTATTTCTGGAACTCATATTAGTCAGATTAGTTGGCTCTCCTAAATTTATCCTCTAACTTTTTATCCTTCTTCTCCTATTTTCCATCTCTTTGTGTTTTTGGTTCTATGTCCAAGAAGAGTTCTTCAATTTTATATTTTAATCCTTTAATAGAAAATTTTCACTTGTACAATCATGTTTTTAATTACTAAAAGGTCTTTTTCATTCCTTTGCTATTCCTTTTTGTTGTTGTTGTTCTTATTTTATGGATACAGTATGACTTTGCTTTCGCTGAGGATATTATAGTGGTTTTATTTTTTAAGTGTGTAGTTTTCTTCTGCTGCCTGCACTGTCTCTGTTTTCCCTAAATTCCTTTTCTTTTGTTCATTTGATTTTTCTTTCACTAGAGGTTCTTTTCAAATGTTTAATAATCACTGGTTATCCATCCACATTTAAGAATGAGGCACTAAAGTGTGAACTGGAAGCTCTGTAGGACGGTTGACTGTTGACTAGTTGGGTTTCACTGTCTGGTTCTGAGTAAGGAATCAGGCCATTTCATTGGGGGACCCCATATGGCACTATCTGGAGATCTTCACTTTGGATTAGACAATTTCTCCAAAGAAGAATCCTCTGATCTCCTGCCGTGGGGATATCAACATGGTTGTCAACATCCTGGGAGCTGAGCTGTGGAATGTGGGTTGGTGAAGGTGGGAGTGAGGTGTCCTCACTATTTGGTATTTAGACTCTCATTTATTCCCCTTTCTTGCATTACAGAGCCTCACCCCAGCCTCAGCTGTGCTAGATATCCCAAGTCCAGACTGTCTTTGGTTTCCCTCTCTAGAAAGCAAAGCTCCCATCTCCTAGTGGTGTGGAGGGGACCTAGGGCCTAACCGCTCCTTAGGAAGACTTAGCTAATCTTCAGAAATTCATTTTACCTGTGAATTCTTGAGCCTCTCTAGGATTTTGTGGCTCAAAGCAGCCTGCATCTTATTTTCACCTCCTTTTCCACTCAACATACATAGGCCTTTGTTTTTTTTTAGCTTTCTCCAGTCTGTTCAGAGTCATCACTTACCCTCACTCATCCTCTCTTCAGTTTTCAACATTTGGTTGATGTTTCTTATTTGTTGTCATTATCTCTGTTTTTCACTGTCCTTGTGTGTTTATACCTTTTTCATTCTTTCATGTTTTTGGTGGGGAGTTGGAGTAGAAGGATGGGTTATGAGATACATGCATATGCTTCCTTGGAAGTCCAAACCAAAAGCCCTATTGAAAATGCTCTGGTTTTGTGATTCTAAGGTAATACCAAATCACTGCTGTCAGACAGCTGTTACCGGCTAGCCACTTTGGTTAGAATAATCTTTGCTCCCCTACTCAGGAGCAGGCAGCACACACCACCCACCTCCCACCCCTCAGAGGTTCTCAATGCCAAGGGCTACAGCCTCTCCTGTGGAGTCTCTAATAACAGGCTCCAAACAGCACCACTGTATTAAAACCCAGTGCCCTTTATAGGCAGGTGGTAACTGCTTGATGGTATGAATCATCCCTGGTTGACTTTCTTAACCCCAGGAACACTAGAGTTTATCTGCTCATTTGGTCTCAGAGATTAGAGGAGGATCAGCCCTATGGGGGAGTAAACTTTCTGTTCTGAGTCCAACCCTGTCATTGTCCTGGCCATGCTCTTCTTGCCTGAGGCTTTATCACTGCCAAGTGGAGAGTCACAGGCACACACAAAAGAGTAAAGGGTTGAGGGTGTGTGTGTGCTTGTATATGTCCTCAATTATTTTGTGAGGTAATGGGGTATAAACACTGAAATGAGTATCATGGTGAACAAAGATGTAATTAATTCACTAGAACTTAAATATTATATGAACATGAATTATATTTTACAGTTATATACACTTCCCTTAGGATTTAAAGTCATTTTCCAAGCAAACCTTCCCTCATTTTATATAGGACAAAATGAAGTTCACAGAACTTGCTGAAGTGTGTTCCAAATAGGACAGGGTTTCTCAAGCTCTCAGCATATTGATTTGTGTTTTAGACCAGATAATTCTTTGTTGGGGATGGGGAGAGGCTATCCTATGCATTGTGGGGTGCTTAGCAGCTTTCTGGGGCTCTACCCTATGGATGCCAGGAGCACCCTCCCTCCCCTCTATCCCCTCCTGCAATTATGACAACCCAAACACTGCCTCCAGACATTGCCAAATGCCACCTGGGGAAGAAAATTGCTGCTTGAGAACCATTACTTTAAACAAGCATTCTCTGCAGAGTCAGGCTCCCTGGCTTCATTCAAGATGAAAGCCAGGAACAAGTTTCTGGGCGGGGCAGGCATGTGTACATGCACATGTTTGCCCTCTCCTGGATGGCTGGGTCAGTGCAGTCAAGAGCCCCATAAACAACTATATAGCTAACTGCTATGGATAAACTAGACTACAGGTAGATCCCAAGATATGGTGATGGTGATGGAAAGGGCACTGAACTAGGAGAGTACTTGGCTCCAGTCTCAGCTTTGACATATATTATAAGCTCAGTTCTCTCAGTGTAAAGATGAAGAGGACAGATAAGATGAACTGTGGGGCAGTGGTTATAGGCTTGGGTTAAAAGTCACACAGGCTGACATTCACATCTTTGCACTGTCCCCTAATGGCTGACCAAGTTTGAGCAGGTTATGAGACTTTTTAAATCTATGTTTCATCACCTGTAATCTGAAGGCACTAATATCTACTTCTCATTCCCTTGGTGATCCCATCCAATCTCATGATTCTAAATGCCATATATATAGCTGTTATGAGGATTAAATGGGGAAGACTCTTAGAATAGTAGGTACAATATAGGGTTCACTATAACTGAGATAGATAGATCTGGCTCCAGTTCTGAAATTCACAAATATTTATTAAGCATCTGCTGCACACTGGAATTATGCTAGACATTAGCTATTAGGGGAAAAAAGGCAAACAAAAATAAGAAATAAGATACCATCTGAATGACTGCCAGGAATTCACATGTTGTTATGTTAGTCTATTCAACTCCCCTTCTTCTGGAATGTTTATAATTTCTCCTCCAACCTCTAAGAGTTCTTCCCCTACCCCCCACCCACGCCCCCCGCCATCCTCATTTTCAGTCAGTAACCCTACTTCTGGTTTCTCTGAGAAAATTTAAGCAATCAGAAAATTTCTGCTAGCACCTACCCCTCCATCTACCCATTATCAGTATGTGGCCATAATCCAACAACCCTTAATATGATAAACTGTCCAGGATCGTAAGGCCAACCCCCACCCAAGATCCTCTTTCTCAGCTGCTTGAAGATACCTCTTCAGAAATTCTCTTCTTCTTTCTTGCTTCATCAAAATACTCCTCTCTATGGAATCATTTTTAATTATCTCACGTCTTTAAACAAAAAAATCTGTTCTTGACTCCCTTTCCTCCTCCAGCTTCCTTGCCACTTCTTTGTTTCTTTTAACAAATTCCTCAAGATTGTCTCCACTTCCTCTTTCCAATTCTTCTCTCCCACTTTTTCTTAAACCCAGTCCAATTACAATCCACTCCCCACACTTCTCTGAAACTGTTTTGTTTTACCTCCATGTTGCTCAATTAAATGGTCAGTCCTTAGTCCTTGCTTACTCATCAGCAGCATGTGTCACACTGAACCATTCACATCTCCTTGCAATCTTCCACCAAGTTCCAGGACAGCACACTTTCTCTTCCCTGCCCATGGGTTGCCCCCGTTCTCCTTTCCTTGTTCTTCCTCATCTCTTTTAACATTGAAGCGACCAATGCACAGTCCTTGGATTTCCTATCTTCTCTCTCTACATTCATTCTAATATCATGGTTTCAGTACTATTTATATGCTCCCAAATTCCCAAATGTAGATCTCTAGCTGGGACCTCTCCAGAAACTTCAGATTCAAAGAGCTAACTGCCTACCTGACATCTCCTGGCTGCCTAAAAGATATCACAATTAACACAACCAAAATGATGTGATCTTCCCTAAAATACTCCATTCAAAGTCTTACCCCATCTCAGCTGATGGCAATCACACGCTCCAGTTGCTCAGAAAACCTCAGTGTTGTCCCCAACTCCTCTTTTCTTCACATGCCTTAACTAATATATCATGAAACCTCATAGATGCAGAATCCAATATGTCACACCATGTCCACCATTATGACCCTGTTCTAAACCACCATCATCTCCTCCCTAGATCACTGCTATTCATATGTAACTCAGATTATGTCACTATTCTGCTTAAAACTCTGTAATGACTTCCCAAAGATTAGAACCAATGTTCCTATAATAGCCTCAGGACCTGACCCATGCTCTCCTCAAGTATTCCACTCTGGCTGCATGGGTCCCCTTGCTTTGACCCCAGTATCCTGGCCTCTTGCTGTCCCCTTTGCCAAGAACATTGTCCTAGAGCTTCGTCATTCTGCCCTCACCCTCTTCGAATCTTTGCTGACATATCACCTCAATGAAGCTCTGCTCAATCACTAAATTTAAAATTATACCCACTTAAGTATTTCCCATTTCTTTTCTCTGTTTTATTTATCTCCATACCACTTGTCAACACTTAATGTACTACACAATTCATTTATTTATCTTATTTAATCTTTCTCTAGTTTCCAAATTGGAAGGAAAGTTCTAGTTCCATCACCTGTAACAGGGTCTAATATAGGAAATGTTCAATAAATATTTGTTAAATAAATGAATGAATGAACCAACCTTCTTACAGTAATAGATCTTATTATAGAGATTTGAGATGAGTTTCTTGGGATCTTCCTAGATCATCAATATAACCTGAGGGAAATTCCTCCTGCAGGTGGCTATAAATCTGGGTATCATAAGCAAGCTTTAAAGCATCTCAAAAGACTTTTAATGGCAGTTTCTCAAGAAAGGCAGTCCAGCCGGTTGTGATAACTTCCCAAAGGAAGCAGGGCCAATTTGGAAGGGCTCAACTTTCTGGCACATTCTGTGAACTTGGGCTCTTCCAGCAAATTGGCTCAAGTGTCCTGCTGGACCCCCAGCATGCTGACACCCATCTTGCCTGTCTCGCACAGGCTCAGCTTCTACTCTGACAGCATGAGGATTAGGGAAAAAGAAAATCTCGTTGACATAGAAAATCTCATTGACCTGTGATTTTTCAAGTTCTTTCCATGTGTAACATATCATTTAATACAGCTCTGATGTGACCTCACTTCCTGATTCAGCTACACTTGCTGAACTTATTCAGAGGCAACACACTGAGTTAAGAGACGCAGAAAGGAAAACATACAGTCCCTGCCCTCAAGATGTTCATACATTAATGGGGATGATAACACACAAGTCATATCTTGCATTACTGTTCTTCATAGGACTTATCACCTGATATATAGTATATTTACTCATGTATTCCCTCTTTCCTCACTCTCTAGTGACTTTGTCTTGCTAATTGCTGTATCTCTAGTACCCAGTGCACACAGTAGTCATGCAGTTATTATTTACTGAAAGAATGAAGAATATAAAAATGCAAAGAAAATGAAGAAGAAATATCTAAGTATACCTGGGGAATTTATAGGAGATTTTCTAAGAAATATAATACTCAAAACACTGCTTGAAGGATGACTAGTTTTCCAAGTAGTCTGGGGTAGAAAGTTGGAGTGAGAGTTGAAAGAAGAGGTGATTCTAGACAAAGATCACAGCAAGTGCAAAGACACAGAGACATTCATGGAAAGTGCTTTCCTTTGCACCTTCCCAAAGGGACCACCAACTTCTGAAAAGCAGAAGCTGTTTCAAATCTCTCTTGTGCAAGATCCCTCTGCCTATCCTAGAACAGGTCTGGTACACTAGCTGGCTTTGTGAAATAAATTCCATTATCTTCTATAATAGATCTCTAGTAACTAAAAACATAAAATAAAATAAAAATATTTTCTTTTAAACTGAGTTCTTTAATAAGCCAGGCAGAGCAAAGAATAAACCACAAAGCTGAAGCTAATAAGCAGATATTCCTTAGTCAACATTAATTCCTACTGCAAGGAATATATATGGCCCTTACTTATTTGCAAAACAAACCTCTGGTCCCATCTCAGCCCCCTAACATCCTTGTGAGGCAACCTGGGGAAAGCATCACTTTTCCATTGCAAAAATGAGAAAAGGGAACCACAGAGAACTGACATATAAGGAAGGCCAGAGACAGGCTGGATCCTTCATGGGAAACCCTCTGTCTGGCCCTGCTGCACACTTTCTAAGCACGGCCCTTTGCCTGTCTTAAGCATACCAAGTACATCCCTGGGTTACTTCTTCTAACTGAAGCACAGACTGGAAGGAAATCGCCCCACTCCCAGCTCCACCAAACGGGCCTTTTCCATTGTTCAGACTCTGGGGCTTCCAGACCACCTTAGTGACAACTGGGGGCAATCAGATCACATGAGCTCTTTCCAACCTGCCAATTGCACCTGCTAGATTCTCAAGGTTATTAGGGTTTTCACATGTTCCCACTGGATTTTAGTAGTTCCTGTCATGTTGCTGGTAGCAGATAAGGACTAATAAATCTCATTGTTGGGGGCCTTAAAATGCTTTACTTAAAAAATTCCCAGATAAGCCAGAATTTCTCAACTAGTTCAAAGACTGATTTACAGTCATTAAACAAATAGATCATCTGGACCAAAGTCATCAACCTAAGTTCATTTTTTCTGTATTTTTTTTTCTTTTTACACATTAAAATACTAATTCATTCAACCATCTTGACACAATAAAAAATTCACAGCTGTTTATCCACTGAGGACACCCCCACACGACATTGGGCATAGGCTAAAGAGGGAGCCTGTCTTCACTGTAACTGCCTGGGGGGACATGAAATCCTGATTGTCCCTGGTGGGACAATCAGGTGCTGTGCCTATGTCTGTCACCACCCAGATCACCTGCATCTTTTCCTGAGTCTTAAGAGTGGCTCACAGGCTCTCTAAGCACAGCTGGGCATCTCCTGAGATAAAATGATGTGAAATAAGGGGAGGCAGCTGCTGACCTGCCCTGGCCCAAGCTGTTGCTCTGACACTGCGGAAAAAGGCCTTTGAAGACAAAAGGAGTTTTGTGCACCATGGTCAGTCCACAAGTAAATGGAAAGGAGACTCAGGTGACCTGAATGGATGCCATTCTGGTTTTTATAAACCCCAACCCCAGGGAGGCAGAAAGGTGGTCACTGTGTGAAGTGTAAAATCAGCTTGCTCATTGATACTGCTGTTAGTCCTGGTAGCCACTTTTCTATTCTGCCCCTCTATTCCTCTCGCTCTTGCTCATTTTGCTCCTTCCACTGACAGAGAACTACTATATTTTAATACATGACCCCTGAGGTGGCTCTAGAAAGACGTGCTACCTTCAGCCCACATAGCAGCCTACCGTCTCCTTACCCACCTTGCTCTCAGTCCCGGAGAGAAGCACCCTAGGCCCTGCGCCCAGCTTGGACCTAAGAGGGGGACCTAGAGGAGCACCATGCTGGAAACTTGCCCCTAAGTCCGCCTTGAGGCCTGTTCCTCTCTGACTGTACCCCCAACTCTCAGGACTGGCCCTCTCTTTGTCCTCTGTGTTTGGTCGTGAACTTCCTGAATCCCCTTTTGCCTTTCTCTGTGTTTTCGGATCTGGCAATTTCCAGCCCAACCTCTGAGAAGCCTTCTCCAACTTGTTCTGGTGCTCTCGTGACTCCCCAAATTTCTCCTTTCCTGATGTTCATCAACCTTTGCCATGAGCACATTTTTAACTGTCAGTCTTTTCTGCTCAACTCTACTGTGCTGTGGTGAGGGACCACCACTGTTCTCCAGTCCCTTGCGCAGGACCTCATCCCCACAGTGCTCACCTAACTGTTGTGAATTAAAGACCAAATTAAGGACTGTGCCCTGCTCTGAAGCTTGGAGGTTTAGCCACAGAGACAACTTCCCTCATCCCATAAGGAGAGTGGGTGGGCGCCACGCCCTGCCACCTGCTGCCACACCTCACTCCCAGCCACTCTGGTTTCAACCTCTGGCCCTGCAGCCACAGGCCCCAAACATCCCACTGTGGACATGGCCCTGTCCACCAGCCAGCTGCTGTGGTCACAGTACTGCTTCCTCTTGAAAAGACAAACCTGAGGAGGCCTAATGTTGACTTCCTAGCTTTGTATCCCCGACACAGGAAAATGTACAATGGGGGAAAGATTATAGGATCTATTCTAGAGCTCTGGAGTCAGAGAGCCATCCCACTTCCTAGCTGGATGACCCTCAGCAAATGACACTCAGAACCTCAATTTTCTTGCCTATACCTTGAGCATAACAACACATACACTGAAAGGGGATTTTGATGCTTATAACATCTTGTAACTAGGGTTTGGCCAATGGGGTGTAAGTGGAAGTGCTGTTATGACTGCTGGGTGGGGGTGAGGGACGGAGGAACATGCTCATCTTCCTCCCTGCCACCTTCCTAAAGGCTAGAGAAGGCCTGCTTGTTGGAGCCCGAGTGTCCATTTCAGCTACAAGGTGGAAGAAAATGGTAGAGGCTGTGGCCAAGAGAGAAGGTACCTGGGAACTTGACCTCTGAAGGACTATGCTGGCATGGGGTCTCCTTGTGGATTTCATTTATGTGAGAGAGAAATTACCTTATATTTTGTTTAAGCCACTGTTTTGAGTTTTCTATCATTCAGACAAGCCTCATGCTGATTGATTACAGTCCTGTACCTGTTTGACCAGGGTTCCTTCCTGGATAGTTATCAGAAGTTCACTGCAGGCCTTCAGCAAGCTTCCAGAGACCCCCCAACAGAAGAGACTGCCCCTATAGCATCTCTGAAGCTGGAAATATGGGCTTCTAAAGGCTGTGTATTGCAGAGAGCCTGCTGACCATCTTGAAGTATCTCTGAGAGGTCAGTTTACTCCAGAGGAGAGGGAAGAGAACCCAGTTCACTAAGAACCTACTGCAAAGCAGTTGTTCTAACATACATGACTGGAGCTAAACTTGATAAATCACTAAGGAATCACATTAGCCTTGTTGATTTGGCATCTGCTGTGGTTCTTAACGGCCTGGTGACAGTTTCAAACAGCACCTTACACTTTGTACTCATATCAGAGTGTGAATCTGGGCCTTAACCAAATCAAATGAAGGAGTTAGAGAAGATCTAGAGCAGTGCCACTCAAAGTGTGGTCCACAGACTGGCTGCCTGTCCTCACACCGTGGTTCCTAGCCTGTAGTGAGATAAGGAGCTTGTGCTGGAATGTACATCAACTGTGTCACTAAGCCCACTGTTTCTTTCTGCTGACATTGTTTTTGCATAGTAAGACTTTCTCGATGAAGGAAGCAATGAGTGATATACATTCTGGCCTAAGCTCCTTCTCTGGTTTGAGACAGCACTTTGAATAGCACAGCTCTAGAATGTGATTTTGAAAATATGGAGATATTTAGTCCTACCTCAAACCAAGTGAATCAGAATCTCTGAGGGTGGGGCCCAAGCACCTGTGTTTTAGTAAAGCACCATAGCTGATTCTGAGGAATGTCTGGTAGAAGCCCACGGTACAGATATGACAAGAGGATGGAGGCTACAGTGCCATCTTCTCAGCACCAAACGAACTTCAGTCTGGGCTTGCTTTAACTTAAACTGGCTCTGTTGCGCACAACGACAGTTTATTAGGGCCTTTCCAGGGTTCTTCTTTATCACCTACTAATTTGATAGGAATTGGTAAATTATATTGGATAAAGCTTAAATCCAAAAGAGACATTTGATAAGATTATTTCTATAGGCTCTTTAAAAATATTGTCATTTTTTTCCCTAAAGCTCTTTCAGTCCTTACTGAATTTCTTCTCTCGTGAAACATAAATCCAGCCTTTTTAAAGCCAATACAGAAGAGGAAAAAGAATTTTCTTGACTCCCATTATAACAGAGACCCAAGCACCGTCACTGTCGTCATCAGACACCTCTAATCCACAAGAGGTTTGGTCCCTATAAAAAAAGGCCGATGGGTCCAAAATGGGGAGGGTTTCTGTTCCTGACTCCAAGGTGAAGCCCACTGCCTTTACCTGCAGTCTCCAGGCTCAGGATCACAGCCACCCAGAGGACCCAGAAGAAGATGAGGATTGCAAATGTCCACAGTGGCTGGAACAGCACGAAAGGAGAGCTGCTAATGGCTTTATTTGTGACCTAGAGAAGTTCAACTGCCAATTTCTTTTTCTTTCTCAGGACAAAAATCAAGACAAGCAGAACTGCCTGGTTAGAAAGGGATAAAATAGTGAAGAACTGAGAAGAGCATAAAACAAACCCTAATATTGTACTGATATCTCAACAAACAGTTCTTTTAAGATAGCTACTCACTGCTTTTATTATCACTGAACAGATAAATTCTCAAACACAAATTGAGCATGCTGGTCCCTAGGCTGGATTCTGCAGCTGTAGTAACAGTGAACAGGATGTCATCCCTGCCCTAGAGGAGCCTGCAATCTGGTTAGAGAGCAAGAGAAAATGCAAAGAAAATGAGAATAGATCCTCCAGGGTCAGGGAACAGTCTTTTATCCATCCTCCCACCTCAATACCTGAGCTACTCAGGGAATGCTGAAGGACTGCAAAAGGCAGGGAACACAAGCATGAGGGAGGACAGTGATTATGCCTTAAAGAAACTTCTGTGACTTCGTCTCTTAGCTCCCTGCATATAAATATCATATTAAAGAAACAAACCACCTTTGTCCCCACATTCTGGCCCAGTCACTGCTATCTCTCTCATTCTGTGCACTGGTGAGTTTCTTCAAGGAGGGGCCTTGCCACAGGGGCCAAGCCTCAACTTCACTCTAGTGTGCTCAAAGCAGCGAAGTGCTGCATTTCAGCCTGTGCTCCTAGGCTGATGCTCTGAGCGAGGCTTTAATGCCATTTACCCAGTTTTTTTCATTATCACTAGCAGTTATATTGAAGCTATTTCAATACTATTCACAGCAGCCACCATCTTCTCAGAACAACATTTTCAAGTTGATTTACAAGGCATCTGCTGGGAACTCAGAATGCAGGAACATATCCCCACCCAAGTGGTCTTGGTAGCAGATGAGGATCTTCCCAGAATTCAGGATACTAGGTGAGACTCTTGGGGTCTCTGCTTGGCTCCAACATGTGGGGAGGGCGTGAGGAGAGGAGAAATGGGGGCTCCAAGGTGAGAATGAAGGGATGAGGGTTAGGGAGGTGACGTTCCTTCCACTTCTATTCCTCTCTTACTAATGTGGGTTTTCTTCTCTCTTTCCCTTGCCTGGGAGAGCAGGAACAAGGAGAGGGGAGTAAGGGAAGAAGAGGGGCAGCCGACATCTCCTCTTTCCCCTTGGAGATCAGCGAGTGCTACGGACAGGGAGTGGTCCCTGACTAGGGGACATAACCTGGCTTTCTCTCCCTGTCCTCCTTCCCTCATTTTGTGCAGGGGTTTGCGGAGCCAAGATTGGGTTAGCAGGGGGAAGCTGGCAGGCAGTGGTTTCCCAGGGTATGGCCGTCCTCTTGCTCCATAGCCTGCCCAGCTCCTCAGCCTCTGGTCTCAAGCCAGTGAGCACTGGGGGTAGAGGGGGGGCGCTCTCTGGTGGGAATTCAAGCTTCTCATCAGATGCCCCCTTGAGAAGAGGGAACGCTACACCCCTGTGGGCAAGCTTGTAGTACTATTCCCATTTGACAGATGAGGAGACTGAGGCCTAAGAGGCCTCATTTTTCCAAGGTCACAGATTGGGGTGTGGATTTGATTGTAGACCCGAGATTGCAAAGGCTGGGATCTTTCGTGGTGCACCATGTCACGGTATTCCTTGCTTTGTAATTCACCTTATCATGGGACATGAGCTATCTGTGTGTTGTGTCTTGCTGGCTCCATTGCGTAGTGCAGGGCTCTGTTCACAGTAGGGCTCAGTAAATGGTGATGACGATGAAGAGTCTAGGGCTTTTATGAGAATAAGCTCATCCAGAGTCATACGTGCCAAATGAGTGTGTGTGAGCTCTGGTTCACTTCTACCCTCTGTACCAGTCAGGGGTTGGTCCTCACAGACACAGGTGAAAACAGCCCCTCTCTGCCCTCACATCCTCCCCTTTCACTCACCTGACACATGGTGAGGAGGAAAATTCACCTCGGACCCTGGCATTTGGGTGGCCATTAAAGGTTCAGTGTGTGAAGACAAAGGAAGCACTATGGAGGGCTCAGGGAGTAAAGGGGCTCTCTCCACAACTCCCAGCCCTACTCCTCCCCTGATGCCCAGCAGCCCCAGCACCTGGCCTGGGGTACAGGGGCCCTTTTTCCCCAGCCTCCTTCACAGGACCTGGCTCAGCTATGGGCTGCTCCTTGCCTGAGGCTGGATAAATCCGGTGCTTTACCTCATCACACACTTGCTCTCTGAGCACAGTTTTTGTGAAGAACACAGACCTAAACTCACTAGTAAGGAGGAAATGTGAAGAATGTACTACACATGGGAACTGAAGGGTTTCCTTAGGAGAGAACTGAGTTGTGAGAGAATCTGTTTGCTGAAAGAATGAATGGGCTTCTGGAAACTGCTGATGAATGCTCCTCCACAAAACAGTAAGCAACGCTAGCAAAGGTGATCACGGGTCCCCTGAATTCACTTCCAGACCCTCTCCAGGGTCCTCGTGATTCCAGCACTTCTGATACTACCTCGGGAGTGATGAACCACCCTCCCCCCACAACCATATCTGCTGCCTCAACAACACTCTGTTGGCCTGTTTTCAACCAGAGAGTTCACCGGGAGACGGCAGGTTCTTGGAACACCAAAATAACCCAGCAGCCTGCAGGTTTGGAAACAAAGGGCTCTCTGTGCTCGAGGGCAGTGTGCGCTGTCACACTCTGAGAGAGCAGAGCATCCATCCTCACAACAGGAAACAGGAACTGTTTTAAGTCTGCCCCCTCTCCACCTTACAGTGTCCACCTTACAGCCACTTGGGGTAAAAATGGTTCTATCTTCAAGGACAATAAATCAGCACAAGTAACAAATCAAACTCTGAGAGACTGTAGAAACGACTTGGAAAGAAGTCTTCCTTAAGACATCTTTTTCTTATTTGTTGAATGTTTTTATGTATCCCCATGAAGGAATCTCAAATAAAACCTGAACTATGTGTCCATTCACTACATGAATACGGATGTACACTCTGAGGTGAAATAAAATCACATTCGAGCTGTTTCTGTTTAAAATCCAATTATTTGGATTTCAGAGTTCTGCCTGGCTACTTGACCTCTTACTGGCAGCACGTTTCTTACCATGAGAACTGTAGATACAACAGCAAACCCCAGAAAGCAGGTCATATTTTCCCTTTCTGTGTCCAATGCTATGCTGAGGTCATTGGTGTAGTCATAATACAGCCACCATAAGACACTGCAGACAACTGGAAAGCAAAACACTGTGGCACTCAGCACCTGCCATCAGGTAACCACCCCCTTCACCCCCAATCCCAAAATGTGGGACCATACACCGGGTTGCCAGGCTCAGGCAGTAGGTCCCAAATCCATAGGCTTTACAGCAAGATGAGCTCTCTGAAGGAGCTAGACAGGGCCAGGGCAGCCCCTAACTCCCACCCCCCACTCCAGATCTGGAGTAGATTCTTATCTTTGGGAGGTGAAGTGCATTGACCCCAGAATACAGGTGTGTCCCATCAGCCCAGCCCAAAGGTTGGGTCTGAGTGTGAGCAGGGAGGAAACTCCACCAACAGGATGGTGATAGGAACAACATTAGAGTACAAAGTGTAAAACTTCCAAACGGGCTCTGCTGGTGACAACTCCTACAAGAGACTAGAAATGGGGTTGGCACCTATAAAAACGGGCAGACACCTTAAATTGCAAATGCTCTGCATTCAGGCACTGCCACCTACGCCATAGACAGTGACTGGGAAGGTCACAGTTGTCTTTACTAGTTGTAGATGGGAAAGCATCCCTCACCAGCTGCAGTGCAGGTACTCCAGCCCAGGCACACTGTGTACCTGTGAGCCGTGAGGCTTGAAGTGGCTGAGGGCACAGATGATTAATGGGGATATGAAACACTATGGCTGTACCAATGACTAAAAACTCAAATACCCCACACCAGTTAGTAAATAGCTGCTGCCTTGAGCCTCCTCCATGTCCCTGCCTCTTGGACTCCTTCTCCCCACATTTCTTGGATGGGCCCCAAATCCAGCAATGAATAGGGAAACAGTGGGCACAGGAGAGGGTTTCCAGGGACCCAGCTCAGGGCCTACATGTCGTCAGATGGGTCATAGCCTTTGCATGACAATGTGCAAATTGAGCAGAAATCCTTTAAGAGGCTTCCAGCAGGCACTGGAATTGTCTTTTAATTTTATGGATAGCAGGTCACTCAAATGGCAGGCTCATCTCAGAGGGCATAGTGTAGAAGACACAACAGACTGGGCATTAACTCTGCCATCACCTGTGAGATATAAGCTACTCCCCTTGCCCTCCCTGGGCCTGTCCTCTCATATGTAACCTGGCGGGGTTGGATGAAATGACTCTAAGATCCCTTTTAGCTCAAAAATGGCATCTTTTAAGTTCTATACTTAACAGAAAGGCTTTTCTATTAATCAAAAAGAAATAAATCAAGTGGAAATACTTACACAACAGTCCAAAAATAACCAATGCAATGAAAGTGTGAACCAGAAGGGTGGTGATGAATCGGAAGGTGAACACCATGGCCAAAGACAAGCCTGAAAAGTTAAGCAAAACAGAAACTACAGCAACCAAGGTGTGAGGGAGATGATGACTAAACTCTCCAGAAGAGTGAGGGCTGAAGCATAGATGAGTTCAGTCGCTACTATAAGCCAGCTTCTGAAAGTGCAAGCATTCTTCTTGAATTTAAAAAAAAAAATTTAAGCCGGTTTTATTCCTAAATACTCAAAACATTTTTTTCTTTCAAGTCCTAATGAACCATTTAAAATTTTTTATCATACTTAACTCTTTTAACTTCTTACTGGGCTTATGAAAGCTCTCACTTTTGGGTGGCCGGATGGCTCAGTTGGTTGGAGAGCCTGCTCTTAACAAGGTTGCCGGTTCAATTCCCGCAAGGGATGGTGGGCTGTGCCCCCCCACCCCCCACAACTAGAATGGCCACTGGACTTGGAACTGACCTGTGCCCTCCACAACTAGATTGAAGGACAACAATTTGACTTGGAGCTGATGGGTCCTGGGTAGGGTTTCCGGGTGGGAATTCCCACCTGTTCTCAGGAATTTTTCTCGCTTTCCTGTTCCAGAATCCAGAGATATAAACTGTTTTCTGTTCTCCTTGATTAATCATTTCCACAAAGTGATGGCCAATACTACCAACCACCTGGGTTCAAGAAGCCGATTTTCCCGATTTCCCAACCAACTTTTCTCAGGATTTGGGAACAGGAAAGCAAAAAATTCACAAGAATAGGCGGGAGTTCCCTCCTGGAAACCCTAGTGCTGAGAAAAACACACGATTCCCCAGTAAAGTCCTGGAAATACACACTGTTCCCTTTCCCCAATACAATCTTTTAAAAAAACCAAAAACCAAAAAACCTCTCACATTAAGTGTTTTCAGATATTCTTATTAAATAAGAAAGATTAATGCCTTTAAAAATGAAAAATTTAAGATTTCAATTATATGGCAAGCTGTGTAAAAAAATCTGCATATTATTGTCCAATATTTGGGTTTTTAAGTTTATAAATTTATTCTAAGTATTACAGTGAATTTATAAATACTAGTTTACTTTGTTTTTCTGAGTAAGAAATCAGGATTACATATAGCTGTTTCAGTGCAGTAGTTAAGAACATGGGTTTGGAATCAGATCTGAGTTGAGTCTCACCTCTGCCACGTACTCTACTAGGTGTGTGACCTTGGCCAAGTCACTTAGCCTCTCCAAGCCTCAGGTTTCCTTTCCTGCAAAAGGCAATAGGATTCTGCTAAGGTTTGAATGACTTAAGAGTATGGGCAGCCAGTTAGCTCAGTTGGTTAGGGTGTGGTGTTCTTTACAACAAGGTTGCTGGTTCGATCCTCACATGGGCCACTGTGAGCTGCGCCCTCCACAACTAGATTGAAACAACTATTTGAGTTGGAGCTGATGGGTCCTGGGAAAACACACTTTAAAAAAAAAAGTAAGAACAATGCCTAGCACATTTGAGTCATAAGAACTCTGGTGACCAGTTAAGCATCCCAAGCATTCAGGAATTAGTAATATTTTGGTACTGAAATTATGGAAAACTCAATTTGTAAACTGGCAAAATCATGTTCATATCTAACAAAAGAGTTTCTTTCAACCCAGAGGTTGGGAGGCAGACAGTGTAGAAAGGGGTAGATAACGGGCTAGTATTATTGCCCACGGCAGCAGAGTGTATCAACTTATTCAAAGAGAAAATCAACTCTTAAAGGGGCTCATCAAGCTGAAACATAGAAAATGGGAAGTCAAAGTGGGTAGCTGTTTCTACAAAGGCCCGGAAGAGGCATGTCCTGACTCAAGGCCTTGACCTGCCCACAACCCAAAGAAAGTGCCCCTTGGAAGAGTTGGCCAAGTCATGCCATTGCTGGCTGCTGCTATTTGACCTGGATGCACAACTCGTCCCACTGCTCACTAAGCGGCCTGCTGATCCGGCTTGCCTCCAGGAAGGTCGGAAGCCATGTGTTTCTGGTCCCTCTGGCAGCTGTACTTTTCATGGCCAGTTCATAAACTGGCATTCTGCTTTGCACATCCATCTTTATGCAGAGCTTAGGACCAGGCACTAGAACATGGTCACTATGTTAGGGCACCCCCACCTCATGAGGCCTCTTGGCAGAGAACCAGCTGGTCTTCCCCCAATTATATTGTCCCCTCTCCCACTTGAACCTGAAACATTGAAAATACATCTATAAAGAAAATATACACAGTGAAGTTTTATATTTAAGAAGTTAATTTACATTGTACAATACACATAAGTGCGAGAAACTTTGGCAATTCATAAATCATCACGAAATAAAATTAACTGAAACTTACCTAATGAGAGGATACACAGGCCAAGGATTGTGTCTCTTCCTGACATTATTCCACTTAGAATTCGATGGAGGGTGTCAACATCATTTACCAAAACAAATGCAAACAGAGAATAGCATTCCGGTGTTTGAGGGATGCATCGATTAAACAAGGGAAAAGACTTGCTAAAAATAAAAGATGGATTGGTAAAGAGGTTTAATTACTTATCTTTAAAAAACATGTTTATTTAAAATTCTCAACAACCAAGAAAGCATAAGATATGCAGTAATAAAAAAAGGTTTACCACCCTGTGTGCAAAGTATCTCTTAGTAAACCAGGCAACTGTGTTGCTATAGTGACTAGCTGATGCTCTGGATGGAAAATGATTATGGGCACTCCTAGAAACCAGACACCTGAATTTGGAGAGCAACCTGCTGACTCTCATGCCTAGGGCCCTTCTTAAACACAAACTAGGAACTCCAACATAAGAATCCCATTTCTTATGTTTAGGTCTAAGATTTACTCAAATTAATTTTTGTGTATGAGGTAACAGTCCTCATACAAAGTCATTTTTTCCTGTATCTTTCCACTTATTTCTGCATGATGTTTAAAAATACTTATTTTTCCCATGAAATTGCTTTGGTACTTTCACTACAAATCATTGATCACATACATGTGGTTCCATTTCTGGGCTCTCTATCCCGATCCACTTACTTATTAGTCTCTCCTTATTCTAACACCAAACTGTCTTAATCACTGTAACTTTATAATAAGTCTTGAAATCAGATGGTGTGAGCCCTCTAACTTTGTTCTTCTTCAAGAATCTTTGTGGCCCTAGGTCTTAGCTTTTCTGTATTTTTGAGAATAAACTTGTCAATTTCTACAGAAATTATATTGGAAGGATTGTGTTGAACCTGTAGAGCAATTCGGAAAGAAGTGACATTCTAACAATATTAAAAACTTCCAATTCGTGAATAAGGAATATTTCTCTACCTATTGAGGTATCAGTGTCTCTCAGCAATGGCTTTAAGTTTTCAGCTGAGGTTGTCCATGCTTCCTGTTAAATTTATTCCTGAGTATTCTATATTTTGATGCTGCTTAAGCTAGACTTAAAAAATTTATTTCCTAGTTGTTTGCTGCTAGTATATAGGAATTCACTTTGACTTCATATCTTGCAATTTCGCTAAGTGCACTTAGTTATTTTTAAAATTCCTTTGCGTTGTCTTTTTTTCAGCCAAAACAGTGGAATTAACTGTACATAATAATACACACACACACACACACACACACACACACACACACACACTATAAGTTATAGAGAATAAAGCTTATTTTGGCAGATAGTGTTAAACAAAATTAAAGTTGTACACATTAGTATCATAACTCAACATCCTTAATTTGGTATAAATGTGACACATTTTCTTGCTTTCCTGTGTTCCACTAAATCACCATAACCTAAACTGCTTTATAAAACTGATACGTTGAAACTTAGCTTTACTGTTTTCCACAGAGAGGTTAAGTAACCTTTTGATTATCTATGTAAATAATTAGGCCACCTGTAAATAAAGATGGTTTCATTTCTTCCTTTCTTTTTCTTTTCCTTACTTCATTGCAATTCTTAGGACCTCCTTTACAATGTTGAGTGAAAGTGGTAAGAGCAGATATCCTTGACTTATTTCTAATCTTACGTGGATCAATAAATAGTTCACCATTAAGTATAGATTAATTGTAGATTTCTTATAGATGACCTTTATCCAACTGAGAAAATTCTGAGTTATT